>NW_020175432.1:601721-697007 GCF_003031525.2 Neophocaena asiaeorientalis asiaeorientalis
AAAAAAAAAAAAAAAAAAAGAAGTCACCTAGGATGTGAATCCAAATGTCCCCAAATCTTGTGGGTCAATGAAGTCACACGCACATGAATCTGAACCCCACTAGTTCATTTTTCCCAACCACTGATGCAGGCTTCCTGTTCCCCCACCTGACGCCCCTCCCCCAACCATTCCAGGGAGCCTCCAGAGTGGAAGAGTTTCACATGTGCTTACGGAAAAAGTTGGCTCCACCAGGTATGAAAGTGGGTTCACCCCGTGAGACACACACACCTCCAACGCCCTGTTTCCATAGAGCCAGGGTTGCAGGATAAAGTGGACAAAGTGGGTGGGAAGAACGACTTTCTCCTCTTTTGTGTAGCACTCAGGAAGAAGGATCTCCAAACTTGCTTGCACCCCCAACAAATATTTCCGGTTTTCCTCCAAGAGTCTACTCATGCACGCAGCTAAGATGAACTTCTCTTGGGCCAAGGATTCAAGTGCAAAGAACTTATTTGAGAGATCATTCCAGAAATATCCAATAGGATCATTCCAAAAAGGAACATTCCAGAAAGTTCCCATGAGGAAGAGTAAGTTGCTACCATGGGCAACTGGGGCTCAATCCTGACAGACACCCTCTGAGAGTCTGTGGAACACACCTCAGAATTGCCCCCACAGAGGGGTGAGGGAGCTGGGGTATTTATCGACCGACTCCCACCCATCCCTGTTTTTTTTTTTTTTTTTTTTTGGCCACGCTGCACAGCATGCGGGATCTTAGTCCCCCGACCAGGGATTGAACCAGTGCCCCCTGCAGTGGAAGCACGGAGTCTTAACCACTGGACCACCAGGGAAGCCCCCATCCCTCATTTTTGAGGGTTGTTCCTGGCTCACACAAGAGAAGTTCTGGTGTTTGCAGTCAGATGCTATCAAGCATGTACTGCAATGGTAAGACCCAAAGGGACAAGGGGGGCACCCCTATACATCCCCTAACTAGCCTGAAATTCCATAAGAGCAAGGAGTGAGCTCATATAATTCACCATTCTACTCCCAACAGTTTGTCCAGGATTTGGCATGCAGTAAGTGCTCAATAAGCATATAGAGGATAAATGAATGAACATAAAATGAACTTGAGACAATAAAAGAGACTGTCCCAGGAGTTTGGGATTAAATATACACACTCACTACTGTATATAAATAGAGGGAATTCTCTGGTGGTCGGTGGTTAGGACACGCCACTCTCACTGCCGAGGGTGTGGGTTCAATCCCCGGTCGGGAAACTAAGATCCCGCAAGCCGCATGGCACGGCCAAAAAAAGTTAAAAATAAAAATAAAATAATTTAATAAAATAGATAATGAACAACGACCTACTGTATAGCACAGGGACTTATTATACTCAATATCTTGTAATAACCTATAATGAAAGAGAATGTAAAAAAAAGAATATATATGTATACATATGTATATAAAATAACTGAATCACTTTATTGAAACTAACACAACATTGTAAGTCAATTATATTTCAGTAAATTTTTTTTAAAAAAGAGATTGTTCCATCTCCAAAGACTTAGCCAAAAGAGAGGAGGTGGAGTGAATATTTATTAGTTGTTTCCACAGAATTCCTGCTTCTGCAAACCTGACATTTACCCCATGCCCCAGTTCCAGAGCAGAAACTCATTGCTTTAAGAAATCAGCACTTTCTATAACCCATTGCCATAGTGATTGGTTAGAGCAGTAGTGCTCAAAAGCAATTTTTCATTGCTTGGCAACTGGCAATATCTGGAAATATTTTTGGTTGTCACACTGGAGGAGGGGGTGCTACTGGCATCTAGTGGGTGGAGGCCAGGGATGCTGTTAAACATCCTACAACGCACAGGACAGCCTTCCACAGCAAAGAATGATCTGGCCCCAAATGTCAGCAGTACCAACGTTGAGGAACACTAGGTTAGAGGATAAATATGTGACCCATTTGAAGTCAATACAAAATCAACCCCAAGACTAGAAGCTTCTCAGTTCTCTGGAATGTGCGAGACGGCCTATGATCCTTGCACTCATTTTGCTAATACAGAAGGAGGGCCGAAGCTGTGGGAGTGGGAAGAGAAGTTGGGTTGAGTACCATATGCAGCCTGAGAATGAAACTGATGCCCAGAGAAAAATCTGTAGTCTGCCTTGGCCGTAGAAGCTCCACCAGCTGACAGCTTTCTTAGCGTCCCCATTTTAAAAACATTCTCAAGCAAGGGAATCCGGTTCAATTTAAGTCAGGTGGCCACCCCTAGTCCAATCAGTGGAATCATCCATCAAAAGAGGAAGCAAAAGTGGCCGGCAAGCAAGCCAAATGGCTTGACCCCAAGATGAGAGCCCAGGTTTTTACCAACCACGGTTCTTGGCCTCCTTAGTCAATAGAAATTGATCAGAGGCCAGACAAGAAATTCAGGCAAGGCTTTATTGGGACCCCTGCTGCAGCAGCGGGGGGGAGCGAGAACGAACAGATTCCCGTGCTTGCTTGCTCCCCAAGGGTGGAGGTATGGGGTGAGGGCGGGTCCAAGGGTGGAGCCAGAAGGGTGGCTTTGGTGGTCTGCCCACCCCTCTGGTGGTGGTGTGTGCAGGGGACATGCGCAGTACCCTGATTTTGCTCCCAGCTCTTCAGAAGTGGCAGCTGGGTTTTTTTTTTTTTTTGGTCTTTTGGTATCTTGTTGGCCATAATTTGCCCCAGTTATTTTTAGTCCCTTATAGTTCCTTTGTCTTTAGTTGCTCCAGTAGATGTTCGTCCGGGTGGAAGCACTGCAGCAAAGGGTCCCAGGTCCCAGCCTGTCTCTAAAGTTAGCACTGAAGAGACAGAAACCCCACACTACCAACCCCCACCCCCGAAACTTACCTAGACACAGACAATGACATTGAGTGCTAACTATTCCTTTATTAGGTGGTGAGGGGAAAGGGGGCTGTACAATGCAAGGCCTGGGAATTTAGCTACACAAGGACTGTGACCAGAAGCTATATTACAAAAACAGCCTACAAATACTTCTATTCTGCCCTGGGGCTGGGCCAGGGGAGTACCAGGAGGAGGTGCCATGCAGGCAGCTCCTTTCCTCCCTGCAGGCCCATATTTACAGGGAGACAAAGTAAAATGCACATGTCTCCCCTGGTCCTCATATTCCCACCGGCCACCCCACCCCCCAGTTCCCAAAGGGAGGTGGCCCACACTCTGTGAGGGGGGGCTTGGGGACAGGCTCTCCAGGCCAGAAGGGCACTTCCCCCAGCAAAGCTATAGAATAAGTCGCATCTGGAATGCAGTGAAGTGAGGGAGGTGGGGTGGGGAGAAGGCTCCCAAGTCTCACCCGACCCCTAGCCCCAGAGGGTTCGCCCAAGGGTGCCTACTTGGTACACACCAGGGTCGTGTACTTGGTACACAGGATCCCGGTCATGCCTGTGTACTTGGTACACAGAATCCAGCTTGGCCGAATGGGCCCACAGACTCAGCCCCACGGGGGCACTGGGGGGTTTGCGGGGGGCAGGGAGCGTCTCCATATATATATTTTGTAAAAAATAATAATAATAATGTTTGTTTAAATGAATTTGTTTCTATACAAAATGTAAAAAAAAATAATAATAATAATCCACCTGTGTCAGAACATGAGTGAGAGAGGCCAGAGGAGGCAAGAAAGCAGGAGAGAATTGGGGGGGTGGTGGCCCCAGGAAGAGGGGAGAGGCAGGAGCATGTCCCAGACTCACCACAAGACCCAAAGGGTGGGGGTCAGCCTGCACCCCTTATAAATAAAGGAAGACTGAAGCCCTAGGCTTGTGACCTGTCTTGGTCACACTGCAAGGAGGGTGGGGTGCAGGGGAAGAGATTAGAGAGAATGAAATGGACTAAAAGGGGAGACAGAGAGGAAGCAGGATGGGGTGTCTCTACAGCCTCCCCAAATCTAGGAACTGTGCAGCCCTCAGGCCAACACTTGCCTCTTGGGGGTGACTTCAGGCTGGGACCCTAGCTGGGTCTGGGACTGAGCAAGAGGGCCAGGGACCGACAGGGGGAGCGGCTGGGCAGACAGTGTCCCAGCGGCCGTGGCCCCGGTGGCAGTGGCCGGGCTGGGCGTGGAGTCGGACCAGTCCGAGAGTGAGGGAGGTGAGGGGCTGGCCCAGTGCTCGGGGGACTCTGGGGATGGGGTCAGGTAAGGGTGCTCGCTGGGGACCCGCAGGAAGCGGGCCTTTGGGGGGCTGCTGTGGGCCCCGGCCGCGGGGAACTCATCGCCATGTCCTGGGGCTGCCAGGTACGGTGGGGGCCGCTCCTGGGGGGACACGGGGTTCCCGGGGTTCAGCAGCTGGGGTCCCGGGGCCAGCGGCAGCAGGAAAGAGGGACCTGGGGGGGCAGGTGGGGGCAGCCGGGCCCAGTCGAGGGGGACGGCCACGGGGTTCAGCAGGCCCAGGCTGAGCACACAGCCCCCGGGGGGCTGGCGCCCGAGACCTGCCCGGCCCGCGCCACCAAGCTGTGCCAGAGACACGGCTGTGGCCGTGGCAGCCGCGTAGGGCCCCTCGAGGGGGAAGCCGCCAGGGGACGCGGGGGGGCCACCAAAGGGCCGTGGGGAGTCCAGCGAGTCCACCGGCGAGAGCGTGACCGAGCTCTCGGCCAAGGGACCCGGGCAGGCCAGGGTCAGCTTCTTGCCCCGCCCCCGGGTGCCCTGAGGCCCCAGCCCCGCCTTCCCAGGAGGCCTCCGGCTCTTCTTGCCCCCGGACTGTGCCACCTTGAGGCCTGGGAGGAAGGCCCCGGGCGGGCAGAGCAAGGGCCCCAGGCCGTGGGGGCCAGGGGGGCTACGGGGCCCACTGGGCTGGTCTAGCAAGCGCACGATGTCCTGGTGCAGCCGCTCCTGGGCCACATCCCGGGGCAGCCTGTCCAGGTGGTCTGTGATCTCACGGTTGGCAAAGTGGTCCAGCAGCAGCTTGGCAGCCTCAAAGCTGCCCTCCCTGGCGGCCAGGAACAGCGGAGTCTCCTCCTGTGGCGGCCCAGAACCCACAAGATGTCAGGGTCACAAGAGTCAGGATTAACTGCTGGCTAACATCACAGAGGCCTCCTCTCTCTGGGGGAACCTGAGATCTAAGAGTTCATACTCTCCAGCCAGACAGACCTCGGTCGGAATCTCAGCTCTGCTGGGGAAAATTGGGCAAGTTCTTTCCTTTAAGCCACATTCATCCAGCACCCACTAAGCTTCAGGCCGCAAAAGCCAGGACCAGGGTGAGGAGGGTGAAGCACTCGCCTTAGGCATAAAATTTAAGGGGGCATCAAAATAAATGATATTTTAATGAAAAATTTTTAAATTAAGATTAATGCAAAAAGAATCCATAATGAATATAATTTTGGAAATTTTAAATAAGGATGGAATCCAACCCCGCACCCCTTTGAGCCTCACTCTTTCATCTGTAAAATGAGACTAATACCACCTGGCAAGGGTTTTTAAACAACAATCATAACATCTACCTTTTATTGAGGATGTGCTAAGGCACTTTATAAAAGCTTTAGCTCACTGAATCCTCGAAAGAGACAATGAGGTGGGTACCGTTGCTTCCCCATTTCGAGGATGAGAACAGAGGTTCAAAAGAGTTAAGCAATGTGCCCAAGGTCACCCAGCAACTGCCATACACTTCCTCCTCTGATCCACTATTGAAACCCCTTGGGCCCAAATCCCACCCCTGGCTGCAGGCAGGCTGGCTGCAAAGCTGGCTGCGGGCAGGGTGAATGCCCCCACTAGCCCACCCCAACCTGCTCTCTGCCACCTGTGGAAGCTGTGCCGGGGCTGACTCCCAGGTGGGCCAAGGGCTGGGGCTCACCTTGCTATCTTGCATGTCTTTGTTAGCTCCATTTTTGAGCAGGGCCAGGGTGGCCTCCACGTTGTTGACAGCTGCAGCCCAGTGTAAGGCTGATTTTCCTGGGGGGGGAAGTGAAGGAAGGTCAGGGTCAGGACCAGGCTCATTTGCTGGCCCCCCAACAGCAGGGGGACAGAAAAGGTCTAGAACATGGCCTGGGATGAGGGGAGGGTAGGCCTGCCACGAGTTATCTGAGTAACTGTGTTTGGGTCCATGTGCGTGCACACCTGTAGATGTAACTCTCCATATACGGGGCGTACTACGTGGACCTCACTCAGTGGTACCTAGAGCTGTGCTGTCCAATGCAATAGCCACCAGTCACATGTGGTTCTTTAGTTTATGTAAATTAAAATTACAACAACAACAACAAAAAAATGGAGTTCCCTGGTGGTCTAGTGGTTAGGATTCCAGGCTTTCACTGCTGTGGCCTGGGTTCAGTCCCTGGTCGGGAAACAGATCCCACATGCCGCACAGGGCAGCCAAAAGGAAAAACACAGTAAAATAAGTTAAATTAAATTAAATTGGTACCAAGACCATTTAACGGGGAAAGGATAGCTTTCTCAACAAATGGTGCCGGTACAACTGTTATCTCCACGTGCAAAACGATAAAGCTGGACCCCTACTGCACACCATATACAAAAAAATAATTCAAAATGAGTCAAAGACCTAAATGTAAAAGCTCAAACTATAAAACATTTAGAAAAAAACATGGGAGTAAATCTTCATGACCTTGAATTAGGTAAAGCATTCTTAGATACGACACCCAAAACACAAGCAACAATAACAAAAACGACAAAAATAGATAAATTGGACATTATCAAGATGAAAACTTTTGTGCTTGTAAGGACACCATCTAGAAAGTAAAAAGAAAACCTACAAATATATTAAACCTACCATATGTTTGATAAGAGACATACCTAGACTATATGAAGAACTTCTACAACTCAATAATAAAAAGACAAGTAACCCAATTTAAAAATGGGCAAAGAATCCGAACAGACATTTCTCCAAAGAAGATACACAAATGGACAATAAGCATGTGAAGAGATGCTCAACATCATTAGCCATCAGGCAAATGCAAATCAAACCACAATGAGATACTAAATCACATCCACTAGGAAGACTAGAACAAAAAGACAGACAATAGCAAGTGTTGGTGAGGATGTGGAAATACTGGAACCTTCATACACTGTTGGTAGGAATGTAAAACAGGGCAGGCACTGTGGAAAACAGTCTGGCAGTTCCTTAAAAGGTTAAACAGAGTTACCATGTGACCCAGCAATTCTGCTCCTAGGGATATACCCAAGAGAAATGAAAACATATGTCCACACAAAAAATGATACAGGACTGTCCATAGCAGCATTATTCATAACAGCCAAAAATCAGAAACAACCCAAATGTCCATCGGTGGATGAATGGATAAACAAAATGTGGTATATCCATATAACAGAATATTATTTATTCATTAAGAAACAAAAAAGAAATAATACGGATACACGCTACAACATTTGTAAACCTCAAAAACATCGTGCTAAGTGAAAGAAGCCAGTCAAAAAAGACCACATATTGTATGATTTCATTTATATGAAATAACCAATCCATATAGAGAGTAAGTACATTAGCAGTTGCCTACGGGCCGGGAAGATGAGGGGGATTGAAGGGGTGATGGCTAAGAGATGAGGGCTTCTTTTTCAGATGATGAAAACATTTTAAATTTTATTATGATGATATTTGTACAACTATGTGGTTATACTAAAAATCATTGGATTTTCTAATTGAAATGGATGAATTGCATGGCATCTGAATTAGATGTCAGTACAGCCGGGGTTTTTTTAAGTAGGCAAAACAAAGGTTAAAACATTAAATGAAATAAAACATTTAGTTCTTTGCTCACTCCAGCCACATTTCAAGTGCTTGAGAGCACATGCCAGTGGCTACCATATTGAACAGAACAGACAAAGAATATTTCCATCATCACAGAAAGTTCTATTGGACAGTGCTCTTCTAAAGCCGTATTTCCCAACCAGGGGTGATTTTCCTCTAAGGGGCATTTGGCAATGTCTGGAGATATTTTTGGTTGTCACAACTGAGAGGTGGGGTGCTATTGGCATCAGTGGGTGGAAGCCAGGGATGCTACTGAACATCCTACACTGGATAAAGAAGATGTGGCACATATATACAGTGGAATATTACTCAGCCACAAAAAAAGAATGAAATAATGCCATCTGTAGCAACATGGATGGACCTAGAGATTGTCATACTGAGTGAAGTAAGTCAGGCAGAGAAAGACAAATATATGATGTCGCTTACATGTGGGATCTTAAAAAATGGTACAAATGAACTTATATACAGAACAGAAAAAGAGCCACAGATGTAGAAAACAAACTTATGGTTACCAGGGGGACAAGGGGGGAGGGATAAGTTAGGAGATTGGGATTGACACATACATACTATCATACATAAAATAGATAACTAATAAGGACCTCCTGTAAGCACAGGGAACTCTACTCAATGCTCTGTAATGGCCTAGATGGGAAAGAATCTAAAACAGAGTGGATATACATATATGTATAACTGATTCAGTTTGCTGTACACCTGAAACTAACACAACATTGTAAATCGACTATCCTCCAATAAAAATTTTAAAATAAAAAAAAAATTTTTAATAAATAAATTAAAAAAAACATCCTTCACTACACAGGACGGCCCCCACCACAAAGAATGATCCAATCCCACATGTCAGTGTTGCTGAGATTGAGGACACCTGCTCCAAAGGATGTTTCTAAGAGTCCAAGGGCAGGTCACTGTTGCGCAAGCAAGCCACCTCCAGGGAGGGAGCGGCCCTCACCTATGGATCTGGCTGATTTGCAAATTTATCACACCAGTTTTCCAGCAGATGGCACCAGAGTAAGTTCTTCTAACAAAGCAGATGGAAGGGAAGCGTCTTGGGAAGGGCACCTTTTCCTGAACCACTGCCACATAGTATGGGCTAATGGGCGCCATTTTTTTTTTTTAATGCATGAGTGTAGGTCCATGTTGAAACCCTGTTATGAGTCCACAAGTTTCATTGACTGGGTGTCAGTGTAGGTGTGAGTTCACACCAACAGTCAGGGCCCAGATGACACCCTCTCAGCCCACACCCACCACTACCCCCCACAGCCTACCGAGTTCATCCACAGCATTGACATCAGCATGGCTGGCAATGAGCTCTTCCACCATGCCCTCCACTGCCAGGCGGGCCGCCAGGATCAGTGCTGTGGAGCCGTCTGCCATGCGGGCATCCAGGTCTGTGGAGCGGTTCCGGATGAGAATCTAAGGGAGATGGGGCACAGCAGGAGGAGTCATGGCAAGAACAAAGGGACGAGAAGCACCTCTAAGCCCTCTGAGGACCCCAACCAATACACCCCATGGAACTGATGAGGTTCAGGGAATAGCTTCTTGCCAGAAACTGTACTCCCATATATCCCCATCTTACAAATGAGAAAGATGAGCTCTGAAAGGCAGAACCAGGGCTTGAACCCAAGTCGGTCTGATGCCTGTCCCAGCTCTGAAGTCCAAAGAGGCGAGCCCATCTCACCTGGAAAACGCCCTGGGCATCAGCAGTGACGGCTGTGTGCAGGGGGGTGCGCCCTGAGTGGTCCTGGGCATTGGTGTCTGCCCCAGCATCCAGCAGCCGCTTGGCCGCATCAGCCCGGGCATAGCGGGCAGCCAGGTGCAGGGCCGTCTCACCCGTGCGGTCGGTCCGAGCCCCAAGCTGTGCCCCCTGGCAGATAAGGTCTGAGATGATGCTGGCTGACGTGTCTTCTGCCTCGTCCTCCTCAGCTGGGATTGCTTCCAGGGCCCCCCCGCAGAAGGAGGCCAGCATTAGCGGGGTGAAGCCATCTGCAGGGACCAGGAGTGTGTCACAAGGGAGGTGGGCACAGGGCCTTTCTGGGTAATACGATTGAGGGCACTGCATTAGGAGGAAGTGGGACATGTGGAAACACAAGAGGGAATGGCAAATCCTCCCATCACACACACACACCTGTGTCAGGTGCCCCAGAAGCCAACCCAGGATGAGGATTCATGGGCATGTGATTTGTCACAGAAGGGCTCCTAGGTAGTAGGGGACACAGAACGAAGGAGGGAGGCAGTCAAACAAGTGTGCAACCTTGGGCAAATGCCTGGAGAGTTATTTCAGCCTGATCCCAAAGGGGGACTGTGGAAGCTGAGCTGTACCCCAGAGTTGTAATCCAGCTTGAGTCAAAGGAGCTGAGCCTTTCATACTCCTGCATCCACTGGTCAGGAGCTGCCCCCAGGGACATAAAATACCAAGCACCTCAGGCCCCGGTAGCCTGAAGGGCTTCAAAAGAGAGCCATAGGTCCTGGTCACTGGGAGCAAAAGCAAAACAGAGCTGGGGAAGGCATATCCCAAAATGCGGCAAAGACAAATCCAAGAGGATCCAGATAACATGGTCTGCTATACTCTTCGTAAGCATTTGCTCTTGTTTCCCTGAGGAGGCTACTTGCATCCCATTCTCCATCCTCAAGCCCTAGATAAAGCCAAATCCTTCCTTCAAGGACAGGAATATAGCTCAGGCCTGTCAATCTGCATATTCCAGGCCCCAGGCCACACTGATTGGTTCAGGAATTGGTATGTCCATCCAATAAGAACTCATCCTGGGACTTTTGCTGGTACATATGGGAAAAAGATTTTGTAAGGCCTGTCCCACCTGTAGCTATCAGTGCCTGCAGGAAAAAGCCTACTTGGGCTGTGGAGCCAAGAGGTGTTGAGTCCTGGACCCAAATGTGCCTGAAGCTTCCATTTACAAGAGCCAGTAAATCCCTTGTTTTACTTAAGTTAGCTTGAGTTGGGCTATTAAAAGTTACAACCAAAAGTCCTGATTAACACACACCCCCACAGACGGACACCCAGACACACCCAGCGTTCCCCAGAAACAGACCCAGATGCAACCTGTCACGAGTAGGATGGATAAAGGGCATCCTGGAGGGAGGGATGCCTGACCTGGACCACGCACGTTGACATCCATGCCATCAGCATCTGCATCGCCCTGTGGTGGCGTCAATGCCATGGCTGGTGCCACACGGATGTCGGCAGCAACCAGGTGGTGTTGAGTCCACTGGCGGCAGTCCACAGCATCCTCAGCTCCCGCACCAGGCTCCTCTACCTGGAGGCACAAGGACCCAGGTTCTCACAAGGGGTTGGGAGACACAGTTAGAGGGACGGTCTGGGCATTCCCACAGGTTTCTCTCATGGAGATGCACACATGGCCCCAAGAAACCATTAACATCCTGCTTCTTTTATAGATAAGAAAATGGGCAATTGATGTACTGGAGCTCAGAGAACTCATAAGAGGAAGAACTGGGATTTTAATCTGGGAACCCACAGAAGTGATCAAGGAAGAGACACAGAGGGGGCTTCCCTGGCGGTCCAGTGGTTAAGACTCCACACTTCCAACGCAGGGGACGCGGGTTCGATCCCTCACCAGGGTACTAAGATCCCACATGCCGTGCAGTGCGGCCAAAAAATTAAAAGTAAAATAAATAAAAATTTTTTTTAATTTTAAAAAAAAGGAAGAGACACAGAGCATAACACTTGTCAGCACACACCTGTCTATACACTAGATAGGAACATACCAAAAGTGAAATTAAGAGAACAATTCTATTGACAACAGTATCAAAAAGAACAAAAAACTTTAAAATTAAATTCAACAGAAGAAATGCAAAACTTGTACTCTGGAAATTCCAAATCACTGGTTAAAGAAATGTGGGATTGGGGGATCCTGCAATAATAATAATTCCCAGTATTGGGATTTCCCTGGTGATCCAGTGGTAAAGAATCCGCCTTACAATGCAGGGGACACGGATTCGATCCCTGGTTGGGGAACTAAGATCCCACACGTCTTGGAGAAACTAAGCCCGCATGCCACAACTACTGAGCTCTCACGCCTCAACTAGAGCCCACCTGCCACAAACTACAGAGCCCACACACCGCAACTACAGAGCCCACGTGCCCTGGAGCCTGAGCACTACAACTAGAGAAGGGAAAAATCCACATGCCACAACTAGAGAGAAGCCCACGCACCAAAACAAAACAGCCTGCGCACCGCAGTGAAAAATCCCGCATGCCTCAACGAAGATCCCGAGTGCCACAGCTAAGACCTGACGCAGCCAAAAAATATATAAATAAATAAATAATAAAGAAATCTTTAAGCAAAATAATAATTCCCAGTATTAATCTGGGAAAGGAGTGAAAGGTGAGAAGCAGGGAGTTGCCCTGGATACCACGTAGGCTCCCACGTGATACCACAGATATGAACGTGAGGTATCAGGACCAAATAATCACACACAAATGTATTGATTTACCCTCAGGAGTCTAGCACCTGGGCCCCTCAGAGGAGCTCAATACATTTCAGACTCTTGGTCCAGACGGGAAGAATGAAGTTATGAAAACAGGACAGAATATCCCTAACTAGCCTGCCTGGGCATTTAACAGCCTGCACCAAACACAGAGCCTGATCAAGCCAGACCTGAGCTTAAGGACCCAGGTGGGGAGTTGAATTTCATGAAAGGGGAGAGCCAGGTGATGGACAGCTAACCAGAAAGGGCCATGGAGGATGGGACAGCCTTCAATGTGGATTCAATGTCTGACACTGTCACTTAGTAGGCTTGTGACCCTAGGCAAATCCCATGAGAGCTCTGAGCTTCTCACTGGTAAAATAAGGATGATGTGATCATTCCGCAATGCTAAAATGCCATCATAAACATTCTGTACCATATATTTAACACCCACTTTTGGATGAGAAAGAAAAAAAAAGCCTGGGGCAAGCAGATTTCTTTAGCTGTCAATTGTAATAGATGTCTTCATTTCAACAAACATTAAACCATAGACAGGGGAGGGAATTCCCTGGTGGCCCAGCGGTTGGGACTCCACGCTTTTACTGCCGAGGGCTGGGGTTCAATCCCTGGTTGGGGAACTAAGATCCTGTAAGCCGCACAGTGCGGCCAAAAAAAAAAAAAAAGAAAAGAAAACATAGGCAGGGGAGAATGGAGGTGTGTATCAATAGCTACCTTATAGCATCCTCATAAAGATGAAATAAGATGCTTTGTGTACATTCAAGATATTCAGCAAGTGACAAAGTAATGCTAGCAGGAGGCTGTTATGAACGGTGCTCCCCAAAAATCATATGTTGAAGGCCTAATCCCCCAACATGACTATATTTGGAGACAGGGCCTTTAAGGAAGTAATGAAGGTTAAATAAGATCATGAGTGTGGAGCCCTAATTCAATAGGACCAACGTCCTAATAAGAAGAGGAAGAGATGCCAGAGTTCTCTCTCCATGCACACACAGAGGAAAGGTCACATGAGGACACAGTGAGAAAGCACATTCTACCTGCCAGGAAGAGAGCCCTCACCAAGAACCAACCCTGCCAGCACCTTGATCTTGGACTTCCACCCTCCAGAGCTGTGAGAAGATAAGTGTCTGCTGTTTGAGCCACCAGTCTGTGGTATTTCATTATGGCAGCCCTAGCTGACTAAGACAGGGCCCGCGGCTGTGGCCCCAGGACAGGAAAAGACCAGCTGGGAGTGCTCTCAGGCTGGGCACGCTGGACTAAGTTGGATGCAGCAGAGAGAAAGCAGAGTCACTGTCTGGGCCAGGGGATCCCCTCTGGAAAGATGCCAGGAGCAGGATGGGGTGAGTGCTGTGACTGTTCTCCAGAGCCAGGGACAGCAGAGATTTTCCTGGCTCTCCCACTGACCATCAAGCCCCAACCCAGGACCCTGAGGGCAGGGGTCAGAGGAGGAGACACAACCTTCAGTCGCTTGGCCTCCGGGCACTCTGTGTCCATCCAGTCTGTGGCCACCTCCCCCATCAGACTCTCACCCTTGGCCATGTTCCTGTGGTGGGGAGGAGGGAGGGGACAATGGGTCAGTAGGGGCAGGGTGCAGGGTCAAGAGACACGGTCCATTGAGGGGACGCAGGATGTGGTCAAGGTTGCAGGGGGTACCATCAGGGGTTGTGATGGGTGACGGCCAGGGTCTTAAGGTGGAACTGGAGAAGCACAGGAGTGGGGTCAGAGGTCAGAGCAGTCAGCTGTGGGACAGGTGAGGGTCCCAGGCATATAGCAGGGGTTATAGAAGATGACGTCAGGGGTCATGGAGGATAGAGTTACCCTCATAACAGGCGAGAGATGTAGCCAGGATCAAGGAGGTTGTGGAGAGGGGCCGGGGGTCACAGGGTGACAGGAGAGGAGTAAATTCAGGGATTAGGTCAGGGTGGGGTTGGAGTCTCGTGGGACAGGCCAGGGAGTCAGAGGTGAAGCCCACAGCCAAGGCCAAGATTTGAGGATCGTGGGGAATGAGCACTGAGTTGGGGTGGAAAGGGGGTCAGAGGTGAGGTCAAAAGTCAGGGTGTGTTAGAGTCAGAGGTGATATTGGGGGTCATAGAGGATAGGGTCACGGGGCCAGCAAGGGATTGGGATGCAGACAGGGATCACGAGATCAGTAGTCATGTGGGAACAAATTTTGAGTATCAGGGTGAAATCTGAGAAGCTGGGGTCAGGGAGGGTTCAGGGTAGAGTCAGAGTAGGATCTGAGTGAGGGAACTGGATCATAGGAAATGGGGCCAAGGGTCACGCATCAGGGGTGATTCCCAGGGATTATCGAGTCAGTGGTCAAGGGGATGAACACTGGGTTTCCAGGCTGGAGTCTGCAGTTAGGGTCAGGTAGGGGTCAGAGGTCAAAGTCAGGTCAAGGTGGGCTCAAGGGCTCACAAAGCCCCACAGTCAGGGACAGGGAATGGGCTGAGTCAGGGTCCTCACTTCATGCCCAGAGCATCTTGGCCCACGGGTTCCCGCCGGCCCTTGTGGCCAGCTGCAGCATCCTTGTGCAGCGCGAAGCCCTCGGGGAACCAGAGGGTGCTGTGCTCACGCTTGCGGCGGGCCACCATGACGCCCAGGACGAGAATGACCAGCAGGAAGACGGCGCTCGCAGCCAGCAGGGGCAGTAGCGGCACGCTTGGTTCTGGCAGCTCCAGCGGTTCCCCTGCGGGCAGGAAGCAGGGGGTCTCAACCAGGGGCCAAGGCCCACCCCACCACGGGAGCCCCGGTTCCACCCTCAGCACCCGCCAGGCTGGCCCTCACCCCGTGCCGCCCGCAGTGGGTACGGGAAGTCAAGGCGCTCCACTGCTGACAACGCTCCCAGATAGTCTGCCGCACTCTGGGCGTCGGGAAAACAGTGGTCATTCTCAGGCGACTGCAGGCACAGACGGTTGTCAATCTCCAGCATCACCACAGAGCTGCGGGGACACAACAGAGGGACAGGCAGGCTCAGCAGGCACTCCTACAAGCCCTGCACCATGCCCCACTCCCCTGCACCAGGCTCGAGCATCTCTACTCACCATGTCACCACTGCCCCCTATCTAGCATCCAACTCCACCACAACCCCAAAACCAGTCTTTTTTTAAATACACTTACTATATATTTGGTGATATTAAGGATATTTATTTTTTTAACTGTGATCGTGGTATTATCATGTTTTAAAGAAAGAGCTTATTTTTTACAGAAACATACTGACATGTCTACGTACGAAATGACGTGCTATCTAGAAATTATTTCAACATAACATGGGAACTAGAACAAACTGAAGGGACTATGTATGAAATAATAATGGCCATATGTGTTCATTGTCAATGCTAGGTCCTAGGTACCTCGACGTTCATTACCCTGCTCTGTTTTTGTATATGTTTAAAATTCTTTATCAATTCCCCAAACGAGTCTTGCTGTGGCCACCAGTGTCCTCTGAGCCATGAATCCAATGGTCATTGTTTTCATGTCGACTTGTCCTTTATCAGGCTGGTGCATCCATCACCTGCCTGCTATGAGCACTGGCTTCTAACAGTTGACAGCTGCCTCTCTGGCCTCAGCAAAGTGGGGATCCCTTCACTTGGGAGGTGACACCCCTTAGGGAAGCCTTCAGCCAGGGATTGGCTCATGTGGGGTGTACAAAAGCTGGCCCTCCTGTCTCAAGGTGGGACCAACTTTGAGGTGCTATTCACCCTCCAGAGCCCTACAAGGGATCAGGCTGAGGCTGGACTCTGGCTGAGGCCGGACCCTGGCTGAGGCTACCTCCTGCCTCAGTTCCTCCCCTGCCCGATCCTACTTCCCTCATTCCCTGTCTACTGAGAGCACCCTTCCAATACATCACATGTATCTGAATCTCCATCTCAGGCTCTGCTTCCAGGAACCCAACCCTCCAAACATTTTCATTCTTTGGGATACCCAGTGCCCTGGGCCCTGGCTCTCCTCCTTCTCTTTTCTGAGCTAATTTCCTTCAACCAATCCTCAGGACTCAGTGTCCCCAGATGATCCTTCTGTCCCCACATCTCTCCCCACTTCTTTGTGTCCCCCCCATGGATGCAATGATTGCCAAACCCTTTTTTCTTTCTTCTCTCAATCTTCTGACCCCAACTGCCTCCTGAGCGTCTCTCCAAGACCCCCAGATCACTCTGGAAGCCCCAAAGTAACCCCTGGCTTTCACCCTGTGTCTTCATCTTGATGAGACCACTTCCAGCAACTCAGTCACCCCAGCCAGGGACTGGCACATCCATCAACTATCCTCTCCATCTCCCCCATCCCAGCCATACCCAGTCAGAGGCCCTGACCCTCATCTCTAGCCTCCAGCCCTCCTCCCTGTGGCACATCCCACTCTGCTCAGAAGCCACATCTCCCTTCTGGCCCCTCTGCCAGGCCCCCAGCAGGAGAGTTCTATATTTTCCATTTCTAAAGCAAACAAAAAACTACACATGCCCTTAAACACTCTGCTATACTTCTGCCCTTATACACTTCTGCCTCTCCAGAAGGAAGTAGTGCTAGACCAGGGGCTATTCTGTTCCCCCAAAGGACCCTTGCCCATGTCTGGAGGCATTTTGGGTTGTCACATCTTAAGGGAGGGGAGGTGCGTTGCTTGCACCTAGTGGACAGAGGCCAGGGATGCTGCTAAACATCCTACAGTGCACAAGACAGGACAGCCCCTCACAGCAAAGAATGATCCGGCCCCAAATGTCAATGGTGCCAAGACTGAGATGCATGTATTGTATGACGCTGTATGTATTGCCAAGAAGGCTCTCCCAGATGTTAAGGGAAATAAATGCACAAGACCTGAGGAATGGTGCCCCTTCCCACGCCGGGCCTAGCGTCTGCGTGGGCACCATGGCTCCCCCGGGGGGAGTCACTCACCCGATCACCTCAGGGGCCAGCTCCCGCCGATTCCGGGATTCGGAGCCAGGACCAGGCCGGTGGTAAGGGAAGACCATAGCCTGGCCGTTCTCATCCAGACGGAAGCGCAGAGAGGTGCGCAGGATGCCACTGAGCCGCTGCAGGAAGTCGGCACTGGAGCGCAGCAGCTCCTCCGGCGGCAGCAGCACAGTGAGCACCAGGACACCTCGGGCCAGCAGAGCTGGCACCTCACCCGCACAGTCCAGTCCATCCCAACCGCACTCCTCTGTGTTGCAGCCCTGGTCGCAGCGGCCGTCGGCAAAGTGGTCCGCGCAGTACTTCTCATACACCGGGCTGGGGACAGAGAGGGGCGAGGTCAAGGGAGCCTCCAGCTCCACTGCACGCAAACACCACAGAGCACCCAGACCCTGGAGACAGCGCAAGCGCAGAGAACTGGAATGTATCCACGTGCTTGTGGAATGTAACAGGCTTTCTGCAAACACAGCCATTGCTTTGTAACTATTAATAAGTCAATAACTACTGAGAGCCACCTGTTATGTGCTGGGCGCTACTGTAGGCTCTAAGGATATGGCCCCAACATAAATCCCTATCCACGTGGAGCTGGCATTACAGTGGGCGGAGACGGATGTTAAAGGAGATGAATGAGCAGAATATACAGCATTTCGATCACACACCAATAAAGGCTAAATTTTGGCTAAATTTAAACACACACACACACACACACACACACACACACACACATCTATATGGAATTAAGTGCTAAGGAAAAAAATAAGGCTGGGGGTGGGTGGCCAGGGAGGAGCTCACTGAGGTCATTGCTTGAGCAAAAACTTGAAGGAGGTGAGGAAGGAGCCATGTGGCTTCCTGAAGGAGAGCATTCCAGGCAGAGGGAACAGCCAGTGCAAAGGCCCTGAGGTGGGGCCAAGCCTGGGGAATCTGAAGAATGGAAGAAAGGCCAGGGTGGCTGGAGCAGAATGAGCAAGGGGGAGAGTGAAGGTGGGAATGAGGACAGGAAGACAAAAGTAAGGGAAGGGTTCCAGGCAGAGGAACACACAGAGGGTCACACAGAGCACAGCACAGGGATGGACAGATGGAATGCATAGGACAAACAGACAGGGCTCATGAACAGACATAGAGAATGGCAGAAGAGGGGCAGGAATAGACATGCAGGAGCATGGACAGATGGATGGGCATATAGAGGGGCAAAAAGGGTGTGTGAATGGACAGAAGGACAGAGAGAAGAGGCACATGGATGAACAGGTGGCACACAAAGATGGACAGATGGGGCATACAGATGGACAGACTGGCATAGAGACAGACAGATGGACAGATGAGGTCCAAGGATGGACAAGCAGGTGTGCAGACAGACGGTTGGGTGTATAGAGGGACAAAAGGAATTCGTGGATGGACAGAAAGACAAACAAACAGGGCATAGGGAGGGACAGATGGAGCGCAGAAGCAGACAAAAAAACAGACAAAAGGAGCACATGGATGAACAGACAGGTGGGCACACTGATAGACAGGCAGGGAACAAGGATGGACAGACAGGGCACAGGAATGGGAAGACAGACAGACAAGTGACACATGGATGCGCAGACGGTACACCAAGAAACAGATGGGTCAAGTGAAGGGACAACCCAACAGACAGATTAAGGATTGACTGACAGACCAAGTTAAACGGATGGGCCGATAGAGAGGCAGGGCCCATGGATGGTCAGATGTGACACATGGACAGACAAGACACAGAGTGAGGACCGGCTCACTTGCAGGTGCGCTCCCGGCCGCCTGCGCGGCAGTCGAAGTTGTCATAGAGGCAGGCGGGCGAGCTGCAGGCGGGGTCGCAGCGGCTGTTGTTGAAGAGGAGCCAGCACTGCAACGCCGCACACTGCCGCCAGGGGTCGCTCACGCTCAGCGAGCAGTCGCCGCCATCCCAGCCGCAGCCTGGGCTGTTGCACTCTCGGTCACAGCGCTTGTCGCCGCTTTTGGCCTCGCAGGCGGCTCTCGGGCAAGACGGCTCCTCGGGGGCCTCGGGCACCGCTGCAGGTATCTCACAGCGCGGCCCAGCCCAGCCTGACGCGCACGCGCAGCGGAAGAAGGGCGCCAGCGTCTCCGGGCGGCAGGAGCCCCCGTGGAGGCAGGGGGAGGTCACGCAGCTGGCATTGGCGGCTCCCAGTGGCGACCCCCGGGAACCCCGGCAGGCGGGACCCGACAGCCCCGGGGGACAGGCGCAGCGCGGTCCACGGACCGTCTGCTGGCACGGGACGCCCACCGGGCACTGCAACTCCCAGCAGGAACGTGCCACCCGCTCGCAGCGCGGGCCGGAGAACGGCTGTGGGTTGGGTGGGGGGAAAGGAGAGAAAAAAAAAGTGCGGGGGCAGGGGATGGAGGGCGAGAAGGAGAGGAGACAGAGAGTAAGGAGGGAAAGAGAAATGGAAGGGTGGAGAAGAGGATTGAGGGTTGAAGGGGGAGAGAGAGGGGAATATGGGGGATCAGGACTTGGGAAAGGTTGGACCTCCAGTCTCCCCAGGTCTGGCTCAACCTCTCCCTCTTGCACTGGAGACCCACCTTGCAGATTAAGCCCAGCCTTCCCCAAGAGGCCACAACTCCAAATTCCAGAGGGACACACACACACAAACACACAACCTCCAGGAAATTTCAACATTTCCCAGAAACCCCTTCCATCTTACACCTCTTCCCCCCTAAAGCCACACCCTCCCATGAGGGCATGATCCCACTCCTCTCCCAGAGACGTTGATGTGAGTGTCCACCCCACCTACCGGGACACAGTGGCAAGAGAAAGTCAGAGCTCCCCCAGCGCCGGGGCTGGGATGGCACTGGCCTCCATGCTGGCATGGCTGCGACTCACAGGGAGACAAGACAGTCTGACAGTGGGGACCTGGGCAAGCAGAAGCACGTGGATCAGCCACAATGGGGAACACAGGCAGGATCGCAGGCCAGCCCCCTCTCCCATGCTTACCTGTGAAGCCGGCATGACAAAGGCAGTGGAAGCCCCCACCTGGGTCCTGCAAGCAGTCCCGGGTATGTGCCGCATGGCAGGCACCTGGACGACACTCATTGATGTCCGCCTCACAGCGCAGGCCGGTGTATCCCGGGGGGCAGGTGCAGCGGAAGCCACCCACCAGGTCCACACAGGTACCATTGTGCAGGCACCGGGGGCCCGGATCCAGGGGTGGGCCTGGGCCACAGTCATCCTCATTAATCTCGCAGAGCACGCCTAGGGGAAGGGGGGATGGGGAGCAGTCAGGAGCGGTCAGAAACCCAGCCTCCCGTCCTGTCCCCCAACCCTGACACTGGCCTACCCAGCGTTCCTGGAGGACACGAGCAGAGATAGCGGGCCACAAGGTCAATGCAGACGCCCCCATGCTGGCAGGGCTGGGAGGCACACTCGTCCATGTCATCCTCACAGTTGTCACTAGTGTAGCCAGCTGGACACTGCGGTGGGGGTGAGGCAGGGACCCACTCAGCCCAGAGAGACACAAGATACTCGCCATGAAGATAGACTCCCAGTGTAAAAGGACACATACAGTCATCCAACACACAGAGACATGCCCAGTGTGCAGAAACACACACACACCCAGTACATGGAAACACACCCAGTATATGGAAACACACCCAGACATGGAAGGACACACAGGCACAAGGGCTACAGATACACTCAGTGCAAAGGGACACACACAATACAAATGCACAAGACAGACCCACATGAGAAACACCCAGATACCCAGATACACACAAGACATACACAACCAGAGATACACATTCAGACACTGGCACATGCATTCATACCCAAAGAGACACCATGCACAGAGACACACACAGATATGTCCAAGAAACAACCAAAGACAGAAGTACACCCAGACAGAGACACCCTAAGATCTACCCAGAATGACACCCACAAAGATATACCCAGAGTCACAAAAGCAAAAACGCAGACATGCCTAGAGAGAGACAGCACACCAGGCTACAGACACACAGAAATGTGTAGCCAGACCCACCCTGTCCCCTCCACTGGGCGCTCCTTACCTCGCACACATAACCTCCCATGTAGCCTCGGCAGGTGCCCCCATGCTGGCAGGGCTGGGCCAAGCAGGGGTCCACCTCCCGCTCACAGTGACTGCCTGTGTGGCCCTCTGGGCACACGCAGTAGTGGGAGCTGTCCTTGTCCACGCACTGCCCACCAGCCTGACACAGCTGCTCCAGAGGCACCCCTGGACAGAGGAGAGCAACGTCAGGCAGGCTCCCTCCTCCCGGCCCACATCACACACAGCACCACCCGACACCCCCAACTAGCTTCAGTCACCGAGGTCTCACCCACACTCTGTCTGGTTGTCACACATCCCCTGACACTGACATGCACACACCTTTGAAGCTCACGCCAGCTAGGTCACACACAGCGTTGTGTGTGACATCCTGGTTGCCTCATGGTGATACACATACACACCATCCTTGTCCTGGCCAGCTGTCACAGAGTCACATATCCCCACCATGTCTACATGCTTTGTTGCACTCTGCTTCGGCTCACACTAGCAGGAAGTATGTGCATACACACCCTCCCAAGCCCCTCAAACCCAGTCACGCGCACCCCCTCACCGATTTGGGCTGCAGCCTCTCTGCAGGGTAGACTCTGGATGTCACAGAGGCGGCCGCTCCATCCCGAAGGGCAAAGGCAGTAGAAAGAGGCCCCGGTCCGGGCACAGTGGCCCCCATTCTGACAAGGTGTGCGGCTGCACCAGTCTACCAGGGTCTGGAAAGGAAGGCCACGGTGTCTGCTCTTGGGGACCCTTGAAAATGGACCCAGCTGCTCCTCCAGAGTCCTGGGCAGGCTCCAGAATACCTCTCCAGATTCCTCCCCCAGGATCCAGGCAGGCTTCCCAATCACAGTACCCAGCAGGCCCCTCCCTCAGACCCTCCTTCTAGACTCCCCGCCCCAAGACTCCAGTGACCCCGCCCACCTGGCACTGCGCGCCGGTGAAGCCTTCAGGGCAGGTACAGCGGAAGCCGGGGTGGGCGGCAGCGCAGATGCCCCCGTGCAAGCAGGGTCGCGAGAGGCAAGGGTCGGCCTCGTGTTGGCAGTGTGTGCCAGTGTAGCCCAGGCGGCACAGGCAGCTGAACGAGTTCACACCATCCACGCAGGTCCCACCATTGAAGCAGGAGCTGGAGGGAAAGGAGGGGCGCGTCAGGCCCCGCCCCCTCGAAGGCCCCACCCTCCCCCATGGGCCCCTTCTAGCTGTGAGTGGGCAAAACCCCTACCCCAAGGAGAAGCTGCAGTCCCAGCAGAGGCCCCTCCCCATCCTGTCCCTTAGCCCCGATATACCAGGTACTTCTGGGCTATGTGGAAGCCACGTGGAGACCCCACCCTGGTCTGGCCTGGCTCCCTCAGGGACCAGGGTACCTAAGGTGACCTCCCAACAGATGGCCTGCCCCTTCCCGGACACTAACCCATCAGGCAGAGTCCTGAGGTGGGTGCCAAGCCGAGGGCTCCCCTTGTCCCCACTCCTCAGGTCCCACGCCCCATCCGATGCCAGGGCCCCTGACTCCCAGGACAGGCCCCACCCACCTGGGGCTGCAGTCAGGTAGGTCCTGCTCGCAGAGGAAGCCTCCAAAACCCGGCGGGCAGGTGCAGGTGAAGGAAGCCACGTGGTCTGTGCAGGTGCCTGGGCCGCAGGGGCTGCTCAGACACTCATCCACATCTCGGGCGCAGCGGGGGCCAGCAAAGCCAGGTAGGCAGGAGCAGGAAAAGGAGCCCACTCCATCCTGACATGAGCCACCATTCAGGCAGGGGTCTATGGTCAGAAAGGAGGAGGTCGGGTCACACAGCTCGCCCCCTGTCAGTCCAGCCTGACCTGGCCATGTCTTGTGTAGAGGGGAATTAGGAGAAAACCAGGCTTAATTGGGAGGGGCACATTTGGCCAGGGGGATCAAACTCTGTCCCCTCTGTGGTCTCACCCCCTCCCTTATCTGGAAACCTCGCCTATATGGAAGGGGGGAGGGGTTGGAGAAGCCAAAAAAAGGTCCCTTTGAGCTGCCAAGTACTAGTTGTGTCTGCTTAAGTCCTGGGCTCAGCATAGGAGGTCTCCACCAGACCTGGGCTAGCCAGTAAAGTGGCCACTGACCACATGTGGCTCTTGAGCCCTTGACATGTGGCTGGTCCAATTTGAGATGTACTGTCAGCATAAAACAGACACCAGAGTTCAGATTGTGAAGACTCAGTATGAAAAAGAAAAGAATGTAAAATATCTCTAGAATTTTAAATTGATTATACTGAAATGATAATATTTTTATGTTATTAGGTTAAATAAACCCGTTTTTGTTTGTTTTGTTTACTTTTTAATGTGGCTATTAGAAAAAATTTAATTCATATGTGGCTTGCATTATTTGTCCATTGAACAGTGCTCCTGGAGACTCACTAGGGGCCTGTTATCTCATACTTCACACACAATCCTAACTTGCGTGCTGCCAGAGGCAATCTATATAGGCTTCAGAGTCCTCTCCCAGCTCATCCCGCTACTTGCTGCATGACCTCGGGCAAGTCACTTAACCTCTTTGGGGCCTCAGTTTTCATGAGCAAAATGGGGAAAGTAAGATAACTGTGGAGATGAAATGAGAACACAGTGCTAGGCACATGCAGGGGCTTGATGAACCTGTTCCCTAGGTCAGCACCCCCCACCAAGAGCTCCCCTGAACTCACTGGGGTCACAGTCATCGATGTCCTGATCACAGGAAGAGCCACTATAGCCCTCGTGGCAGGTACAGCTGAAACTCCCTGCCAGGTTGGCGCAGGTACCATGGGGACCACAGGGTGAGGGGCCAGCACATTCATCCACGTCCTGCTGACATCGTGAGCCTGGGGGTGGGGAGTAAAATAACACAGCAGGTTAGAAAGCGCAGGGTAGGGTCTGAGGGTACCTGGCTCTCAGGAAGAACCTGAAGCCTGAGCTGGACAAAGGCAAGAACAGTTTGCCTCTGGGCATTTTGCACACACTGTTCCAGAACTGCCGTCTCCTTGTTTCAGAGGGTGGTGAATGCATTCTGTGACTGAGGTCTGCTCCTCCAGGCTGTCCCCAAAACTCTCAGCCTGATTCCTAGCTTCCCCAACCCCGTAGCCCTTCCTCTTCTTCTGAACTGACCACATCGGCTGCAAGTGTCTGTGTCTAGCTCTGTTTCTTCCCAGAAGGAAGCTCCCCTAAAAGGCAGGACCAGGAGTGACTCCCTCTCTGGGGCCCCAGCATCACCCAGTATGGGGCAGGTTGCAAAGGAGATGAGGGAGAGGAAGAGGAAGAAGCAGCTGATGTACCTTGCCAACCAGGGGGGCAGGAGCAGACAGCCGGCTGGCCAGGGGCAGACTCACAGTAGCCCCCATGTTCACAGGGATTTGGGGTGCAGGGGGACAGCAGCTCACACTGACGGCCTGTAGTGGGCAGGCAGAGTGAGACACTCTTGAGAGATTCCATTTTCCCATCTCCCCACAAGGTCCCCACCTTGATACCCACTTCCCAAGCTCCTGGGTAGGGATGGGAGAGGAAAAAAAGTGGGGGGCGGGTATTAATGCAGAGAAGGAAGGAAGAATGGAACAGAAGGGAAATGAGAAGGAAAAAGGGAGGAGGCAGCCCTGGGGAGGGAAAGTGGGGACACGCACCCTGGACACCAGGGGGACAGGTACAGCGGAAGCCCGTTCCATCACTGGTGCAGGTGCCGCCTGCCCAGCAGGGATGGGATTCACAGGCATCTCGAGCGAGGCTCTGACTGCACTGAGGGCCACTCCAGCCAAGCTCACACACGCAGCGGAACCTGAAGGGGGAGGCAGTCAGGGCTGGCAGGAGGGCAGGGAAGCAGTGGGGATCAGGGGTTGGGGAGAGGCCTCACCCTCCAGGCGCGTCGTGGCAGACGCCATGACTGCAGGGTTCTTGGGCGCAGGGATGGCTTGGGGGAAGACAGAGCGGGGGCAGGGAGCCAGGTGGGCAGAGGCATTGGAAGCCATTTTCACCATCCACGCAGGAGCCCCCCTCACCGCATGGGCTGGACGCACACTCGTTGATCTCCACGTTGCAGAGAGGCCCTGGGGAGCAGGCAGACAACCTCATCCCAGAACGAGGATAGCCGAGCCTACCGGGGAGGGACAACCTTGCCCCATTTAGCAGAGCCACACCCTTGAACAAGGACAATCTCATTTGCTTCACAACACATCATCTCTTGTGCAAATTAGGATACCCACCTCCTCAACCCAGAGATATCTTGCTCCAAATCATCCTTGCCTTGTCCCCAAACTTATATGAAATCACTTTCATTTCCACCAAGGGTTACCCTGGCCCCACTCAGAAACACCTCAATCCCTGAGTCTGAACACCTTCCTGTATGTTCCAGGATAATCTTGAGCTAATATGGGGACAACACGCCAATGAGAGAAAGCACTGTCTCAGGGCAAAGCGTGGACAACCTCGTTGGACCAGAGTGTGCAAAGAGAGGGGCCAAACCTGGCCAAGAAAGATGGGTGATTTCACCCTCACCCTATAAAGACCTCCATTCCGCGGCAGCCACTTGCCCACCTGTGAAGCCAGGCTGGCAGACACAGTCATAGCGGTTGATGCTGTCCCGGCAGATTCCAAAGGTGCAGGGGTTGCTAGCACAATCATCAATGTTCACCTCACAGTTCACACCTGGGGAAGGGGAACATGACAGGGACTGCCACCACTGTACCCTACCAGGAGCACCATTCCCGAACCCTCTGTGTCCTACCAGATGTACTGTTTCTGCCCCAGCCCAGCCCCCGGCCCCACCTGTGGTGCCGGGAGGGCAGCGGCAGAGGTATTTGTCCACCAGGTCTAGGCATTTGCCACCGTGGCGGCAGGGTTGGCTTCGGCACTCGTCCACCTGGCTTTCACAGCGCGTGCCGGTGTAGCCCGGGGCACAGGCGCACGAGAAACTGGCGATGCCATCCACACAGCGCCCATGGTGGCATGGGTCTGGCGAGCAGTCATCCACGTTGTGCTCACACACCGTGCCCTCGAAGCCTGCGGGGACAGAGGGTCAGGCTCCGCCCACTGGCCAAGGTCCTGCCCACAGCCGTGGCTTCTGCCCAATTCTGGCTCAGCTCTACCTCAGGCCCGGCCCATCGAGCCAACAGGAGGCGGGCTCAGTTCAGGCCCTGCCCCTGAATGTAGCTCCATTCCATCCAGCTACAGGCTCCAAGGCTCGTCCCTGGCCAGGACCCTACCGCAGTTAAATCCCACCCCTAGCGTGACCCTGCTTCCAATCCTTACACTATCAGCCCTGATTTGCCTCGCCCTCCCCTGGAAATGGGGACACATGGGAGGTGCCTGGGGATGTAGGGGGTCGGACCCCACCCCTCCAGTTAAGTGCACACCTATCCTGCTAGACCCTTTGGCCTCACCCCCAGCCTTACCTCTGCTTGTGTCCATCATTGGCTCCGCCTCCTGGCTCTTTCATTGGCCCTGCTGAGGTCCTGCCTTGCTGCAGCCCTGCCCCCAACTTTTCCCCAAGGTGATTATTGGCCCTTTCCCCCACTAGCCCCGCCTCCAGACTCTTGCCAACTTGTCACTGGCCCTCCCTCACCCTCTGCGCAGCGGCACTCATAGCCATCCGGCTGGTCCACGCACTTGGCTCCATTCCGGCAGGGTGTGCTGGCGCATTCATCCACGTCCAGCTGACACATAGCCCCGCTGAAGCCTGGAGTGGGGGGTGTGGGAGGAACAGAGGGCCAGACAGGGTCAGGGAAGTCACCTCTCACCAGAGCTGCCTTGTTTGGGTGGGGAGTCCATTTACTTAGTTTTAAATTAATTTCAATGTTTTTCATAAGGTGGTTTCTGTTACGATAGGTAACCACTAACGGTCTTATAAGCTCCCATCCTGGAGCCTTTGCCCCTTCAGAGACTCGTCTTTTTCAGGCTCCCTGGCCCAGAGTCCTCACCCGAGGGGCAGGTGCAGCTGAAGCCATTGACTCTGTCCTTGCAGACTCCGCCGTTGACACACGGGCTGCTCTGACACTCGTCCATGTCCACCTCACAATAAGTGCCTGTGAAGCCTGGGGGTAGAGGGAAGGGGATTAGGGCAATGGGGGTTAGCTTCTGGTCTGAAGGGAGAGCAACGGGGGACGTACCCCCTTCCCACTTACACACAGTTCCCCTGAGCCTTGGCCTTGCCGCCTCCCAACCCTACATTCAGTTTTTAGACTCAGGCTGGACCTTCATTCAGCTGTGGCCCTAACTGGTTCAAGGCTTATGAGACTCCGTATGGGCCTTGCCTTCAGACCAGCCCTTGCCCTCTCCAGTCCCCAGACTCTGTCTTGTCCCTAGGTCCCAGCCTCAGGGCCCACCACAGCCTTGTGCCCAGCCTCAATCCCATCCCCGGCATCAGTGCATTTCTGTCTGCTGGCTCCACCTTGATCACTCCAGACCGTGGTCCTGCCCTCATGTCATTGCCACCCCATAGTGTCCAGACTCCACTCCCAGCCCATCTGAGGTTCAACGGCTCCACTTGACCATGCCTGCAACCTTGCACAAGATTCTGCTCTGGCTCCGCCTCCACCTCATCCCAGGCTTCAGCCTCACAGTCCCAGCTCCCTCCCCCCCCACCCAGCCTGAGGCTTTTCTCACCCCGCCTCCCCACCTCAGGCCCCGCCCCAGCCACGCCCACCACACACCTGCCATGCAGATGCAGGTAAACTGGCCTATACGGTCGAGGCACGTGGCCTGGTTGCGGCAGGGGCCGGAGAGGCACTCATTGACATCTGTCTCGCAACGCGGACCAGTGTAGCCACGGCCGCACTGGCACAGGAATGAGCCCTGTGTGTTCACGCACCGGCCCAGGTGCTCACAAGGGTTGGCACCTGCAGGAGGAGTCACAGAGGGTGTAGGTGTGGCCAGCTGACCACCGCCTCTCCCCTCCTTCCCTACTCTCAGACAGCGCCCCCTCACCGATGGAACACTCATCCACGTCCTGGTCACAAGCCCCGCCTGTGAAGCCAGGTGGACAGGTGCAGATGGCCCTGCCGTTCACCGGGTTCGTGTCGCAGATAGCATCCTCGTGACAGGGGTTGCTGACGCAGGCGTCATCCAGATGACACAGAAGTCCTGGGAAGGAGTAGGTAGAGGTCAAGGGCAGATATCCCCCCAGCTCTGCCCAAAGCTCCCACACCCCCAAATATGGTTTTGTGTTTTGTTTTTACTAACCAGCATTGTATTTAGTAGCTATTTCTCCCCAATCATTTATTGTGAAAAGTTCAAACATACAAAAAAGTTTATTCATATACCCACCACATAGATTCAACTATTATAAGCTTTATCTATCTTTTGTTCTGAACCATTTGAAGTTGGAAACATCCACATATTGTTTTTTTGTTTGTTTGTTTGTTTGTTTGTTTGCGGTACGCGGGCCTCTCACTGTTGTGGCCTCTCCCGTTGCGGAGCACAGGCTCCAGACGCGCAGGCTCAGCGGGCGTGGCTCACGGGCCCAGCAGCTCCGCGGCATGTGGGATCTTCCCAGACCGGGGCACGAACCCGTGTCCCCTGCATCGGCAGGCGGACTCTCAACCACTGTGCCACCAGGGAAGCCCCACATATTGTTTTTAAATCTACTGATTCTTTTTCTGATTATAAAAGGGTCCTACCATCAAGTCTTTGCTTCTGCAGTACCCCTCCGTCTGACATACCCTTCCCTCCATTTCCAAGTCCCCCTCCCAAACACCTCCTCTGACCTTTGCCACTTCCCTTTGGACTTTTTCCCCCTCTCTTTCTCAGTCACAGTTTAGCTCTAAATTCCCATGGTTTTTGCCCTGGACTGTTTGCCAGCCTCCTCCCAGGCCTCTCCCAGGCTTATCCTTCACCCCAAATCTAGCTAGCTTCCAGCATAATCATTCTAATACTCAAGTCAGACCCCATCCTTGCCTCTACTCAAGAACCATCAATGGCTCCCTGCTGCCTACAGGGAAAACAGCCACTCACCAGTTTTGCCCATGGGGCAGGCACAGTAGAAGGAGGCCACACGGTCATGGCAGGTGGCCCCATGGAAGCACACGGCCGTGGCACAGTCATCAATATTCTGACTGCAGCTCTCGCCTGTCCAGCCATTGACACACACACAGCTGTGGCCACCCAGCGTGTTGAAGCAAGTGCCCCCATTGTGGCAAGCGTTGGGCTGGAGCTGACACTCGTCCACGTCCTCCGTACAGAATTGGCCTGTGGCACACAGATGCACCAGTCTAGTCACCTGGTGTATGCCGACCCAAGGTCTTCCCTCTAGTCCCACTGCTCACCTGTCCACTCAGGAGGGCACTGGCAGTTGTAGGTGTTGACACCGTCCACACACGTCCCCCCATTTAGACATCGGTGCCCTGGACAGTCGTCCACATTCACTTCACAGTTCTGGCCCTCGAACCCTAGCATGGGAGGAGGAAGCAAGGATGGTCATTGCCAGGCTGGCCTGCTGTCCCCCCACCTCTGCTGCCTCCCTTAGGTACAGCTCCCTCACCAGGAAGGCAGGCACAGTCGTAGGTGAGGTCGCCACTCTGTCTACAGGTGCCCCCGTTACGGCACGGCGAGGGGGCACAGGCCACCAAGGGGCTCTCACACAGTGGCCCTGTGTAGCCAGCTGGGCACTGGCAGCGGAAGGAGCCAGGTGTGTTGAGACAGGTGCCACCATGGCGGCAGGGTCCGCCCATCCGGCACTCATCCACGTCGCTTCGGCAGCTGCGGCCCTGGTAGCCGGGTGGGCAGGAGCAGACGTAGCGGCCATCGGACCCCACCGAGCAGCGGGCACCATGGGCACAGGGGCTGCTGAGGCAGGGGTCTGGCAGGGAGCAGTCTGGGCCTGGACGGAACCAGAAAGGGTGAGCCTGGGGCTGACCACACCCTTGCCTGCCCCGGGCTCCCTTCCAGACCCTCCCTTACCTCGGAAGCCACGGGGGCAGCGGCAGGAGAACCGGGCGGTGCCTGCCACCACCGAGCTCTGGCAGACACCATGGCCAGCACAGGGGCCGGAATGGCAGGGGTCTTCCAGCTGACACCGTTCACCCACCCAGCCTGGGGGGCACCTGTGGGCAGAAATGGCCCGGTGGGGAAAGTGAGGGCAGGACGGCCCCAAACACAGAGATACGCACAAGAAAGACAAGAAACACACAAGCAAACAAACACACATACTCATTCATCCATGCAACAAATATTCCCTGAGCACCTACTAAGTTCTTAGCAAGAGGAATACAGCAGCAAACACAATTAAAGTGGTCCCTACCTTCCTGATGTTCACAGCCAGGTCCGGCAAAGAGAAGATATACAAATAATGAATTAATAAACAACATGCCGGGGTGGGGCGGTGGTGAGGGCCATGAGGGCCATGAGGGCCATGAAAGATGTAGCGGGTTGAGTGGTGGCCCCAGAAAAGTTAGGTCCATGTCCCAGTACCTGTGACTGTGACCTTATTTGGAAAAAGAGATGTAATTAGTGATGTAATTAAATGATGGACGTCAAGATGAGATCACCCTGGATGATCCAGGTGGGCCCAAAATTGAGTGACAACTGTCCTTACTTACAAGTGAAAGGCAAAGGGAGATTTGAGAGAAAGAGAAGGCCACGTGAAGAGACTGGAGGAACACCTGGAGGTTCTAGAAGCTAGAAGAGGGAAGGAAGGACTCTCCGCTAAAGCCGTTGGAGAGACTGTGATTGCCAATACCTTGATTTCAGACTTCTGGCCTCCAGAACTGCGAGAATAAATTTCTGTCGGTTTCAACCAGTTTGTGGTAACTTGTTACAGTAGCCACAGGAAACTAAGACACAGGATAAGGAGGACAGTGATGGGGGTGGGGAAAAGGCAAATACATTTTCACAGTGAGGGAGGGGGTCATGGGGCTGTGTGGGGAAGAGTAGAGGAAACGGGAAATGCAAAGTCTCAGATTCCCAGGCACACACAGACAGACCCCAAAATATACACAGATACACAGAAGGACACAACAACACGATGTGTTGCCCTGGCAAATACTCAGGTACCAACCCATAGCCTCATTCACGAATATGGACTCTCACATGGATAGGCAAGAGAACCCCCACCAATCCTCAACTCCTTTCCTGGGGGCAGATAACAACCCTTCCTTCCGTTGCGAGGAGGAGGTGGCTACCAACGCTGGCGCCCTCTTCTTGGAGGAAGGTCCTTCAGCCTGCAGCCCCCTCCAAACCCACCAAGGCAACCTTGAATGTGCGGGTAAATATGGGGGTTGGTCTTAAGACCAGAAACTTCCAGACGGTGGGGTCAGAGGGAGGGGCTTGGAGAGACAAGAGGGTCCAGGCCCGTCCCCCGACGCTACCCACCCCTCGCGCCGGTTCCTCCTCTGGCTTGTGCAGGTCGCTCGGGGCTAAACTTAAGTAGCTGACTCAGTCTTTAGCGTCACCCACAAGATCCTCTCACCCCCACTGAAACAAGTCGGGGCACGGCCGGGTGCAGGTGGTGTAAGAAGGGGACAACCCAGCTCCCAAGCGCCCTCTCCCAAGGCCCTCAGGCCAAGGACGGCAGCCAAGAGTGCTCGCCGGGAGAGGAAGTGCTGCTCTGGGCGCCGAGAACTGCGCACCGCCCCCCGCCCACGTCAGGCAGGGCGTGGCCGCGCGGCCCCCTCCCGGCGCCCCGGGCGGGTTCCCACGCTCTGCGCCCCGCGCCCCTGCCGACCGGTTTGGCTGGATCCAGCTTCGCCCGCGCCCCGCCCAACCGCCTGTGCTTTGCGGGAGACGGGCGGGGGCTGGGGTGTGTGTGTGGCGGGGGGAGCACAGACTTGGCGGGGTGGACTAGCTGGGGAGGCGAGCACTAAGAGATAGAGACAAGGATTTGAGAGCCTACTTTGAAGGGGAGAGTTGGGGGATCCATGGAGGGGTGACAGATTGGGGCGACCCCGAAAGGACACGAGAATTTGGAACCTTGAAGGAGACTGGGGGTGGGGGGCGTGGGGAGTGCTTCCCACGGCCCAGGTCTGGGGACTGAGCTCTCTCCACTCCGGGCGATCCGGGCTCCGGGCCGCCGTGCGGGCCGGTGATTCACCTGTCGGGGGGCGGGGCAGCCGCGGGCGCATTCACCTGTCGGCAGCATTCCAGGCGCGGAGCTCCAAACGCAGGCGCCCGGCCACGCGGCTCCGCCTCCCAGATGAGTAGCTCTGGGTAAGGTCCCACTTTACCCCCGACTCCCACCGTCCCAACCCGAGGAACCCGCTCAACCAGGCTAAGACCCCCACCAAGGTGAGCCACAGTGGTGCTCCAAAGTGCGTGTGTAACTTCAAAGGGGCTCTAATGTCAACCCAGACCACCCAGCTTGGACCTGGCACACATGTTGCTGAATAAATGGATACATTAATGAATCGATCCACGGCTAGTGGGTGAGCTGCTTTTACTAATGATAATATTATAGAAAGGAACCAAGCGTTTCCCCATAACCTTGAGAGGTTCCACCTTATGGCACCTATTTCCTGTGTCCCTACCATTATTAATAATGATAATCCCATTTATTAAGCATTTACTGAATGCCCAACACCATGCTGATTTCACCATAGGAAGGGTCTCAGTCTTTACAGTCAGCCCCATAAAGGAGGGAACTATTATTGCCCCATTTTCCAGATGCAAAAACTAAGGCACAGAGAGCTCAAAGCACTTGCTTTGAGCCCAGAATTCAAACTGAGTTCTGTCTGCCTCTGCTCAGCAATATCCCAGGCCCTGCCCTGCTCCCGCAATCCTCTGTCTTTCCTTGCATTATCCAACATTGCATTTTGGGGGCCCCTTCTGGTCACAAGCCAGGGAGAAGCACCCTGTGTCACAGATCAATGAGGTTCAGGGAGGGGAAGTGACTCACTCAAGGTCACACAGCAAGAAAGTGGCAGATCAGGGCTCTTGTGTCCCCACCACTAAATCTTGAGATGTGGGAATGTGCAGATGCTGTGCCCACTACTACCAAGCCACTGTCACTAGTGCCTGAAAATTTGTTGATTGAGTAACTACCTGTCCATCAGGGGATTTACACAAGACCTCAGGCAGCAGAGAATTCTGTGAAGTTGGCGTTGGTGGGCCCATTTTCAAGACTGGGACACTGGGGCTTAAAGAGTTTTAAGTCTTAGGCCATCAGCAACATGATACGGGATTTGAACCCAGGCCAGGCAGACTCCAGAGCCTCTGCTCCTAACTCTGCTGCATTCAGTGGGGAAACAAGGGGTTGCCCAAGCCACACACACGTAGGAAGTGGTAGAAGCCTCTGTGATGAACACAGAGGCAGGGGGAGAAGACAGACCGCCTCCCCGGACAGGGCCCACTCATGGCTCAGAGCCAGGCACTCACAGGCAGGCAGCCTCCCGAGAGGGCAGCTGGGTGCAGCGACCTCCATTCGCACACGGGCTTCCATCCAGGCAAGGGGGCGCTGGGTAGGGGTGAAGGAAGGTGGGGGTGTCAGGAAGGCACCCAGGAACCCCAGCCCAGAGTGAGACTCCCTCCTTTCCTCCCCCAGGCAACAGCTGCACCAGGCTGGGGGCGTCTCTGCGAGTGCTGGGAGCCCCCCATCCACAGTTCCCACGGCCCCCCACCCTGGCCCCAGCTGTTAGGGCTGCAGCTGTCCCTGCCAGCTCGAGCCCTGGGAACCACAAGGCAGGGGTGGGCAGGAGAAGGGGCCGACTTATGCCAGATGTGGGCACTCAGAAGCTGCCAGAATGTGGGGTGGGGGTGGGGGGATGCTAAGGCAGGAAGTGAGGGTGCTGCTGAGTGTTGAAGGGAGGTCTGGGACAGTGTGCCCAGATCCTGGGGTTGTGGAGGGGGCAGTGGCGGGGAGTCCTAGGGGCATATGGGTCTTCCTTCCACTGATGTTGGGCATCTACTCCAGCTGGGCAGGCCTGTGTGCTAGGTCTGGGGAGAGATGCCAAGGCATGTACTCCATGTGCCTCCAGCATTGGGTGTTGCAGGGATAGGGTTTGTATTGAAGGGAGGGGCAGCCGGCACAAGATGTGGGCTGCCCTGTCCAGCGTCGCCATCCCTGAGGGCTGTGTCCCTCTGGGGTGTGGCACAGTCGAACTGTCCTGTCAGATGGGTCAGGGGTGTGGCGGGGTGTGAGCTAGTGGAGAATTGTGTGTGCCAGCAGGTGTGGGGCTGCTGTGTGCATGTGTGCCTGTGTGTGCATGTATGAGAGAGAGAGAGAGAGAGAGAGAGAGAGGGAGAGGAAGAGGAAATTAGAAAAACAGAGACAGACATAAAAGACGAAACTAGAAGCAGGCAGAGAGAAGGAGATAGAGATGGACAGAGACAGATTAAAAAGGGAGACAGAGATGGACAGAGACAGATAAAAAGGGAGAGATAGGGGCTTCCCTGGTGGCGCAGTGGTTGAGAGTCCGCCTGCCGATGCAAAAAAAAAAAAAAAAAAAAAGGGAGACATAGAACAAATTAAGCTGGACATGGGAATGCACCAAACAGGGCTTCTGTCCCCTTCCTCAAGGGACAAGCAGACAGGACACTATTACCCAGACAGGAGCCCGTGGGTGTTTGCGAACTCACACTGGGGGCCACATGACACAAGCCGTGGGCCCTGCTGAGCTGTGGGCCCTGTGAGCCACATGTGTGTTTGCGTGACCTGCATGGATGTAGAGGTTTATAGACTGAAACTTTTTGTGTGTCCATGTATGTGAACTATGTATCTGGGTATATAGCTGTGTGTCTGTGTGTGACCTCTGTGTGCCTGGGTGTGTCTCTGTATGGGTTGGATGGGCCCGTCTGTCTGCATGTGTGAGCTGGGTGTAGGCATGTCCTTCCATCTACGTGCATCTGAGTGTGTGCAGGCAGTGTGTGTGAGGTCTTGGGCTGGTGGTGCAGGGTATGTGTGAACATGTGTCACTGTATGTGCATGCGAGTGTGAACACGTGAGCTGTGAATGTCTGTGCCTTGTGTGAGCTGGGTGTATTCCTCTGCAGGTGTACTCTGTGCGTGTGTGCGCACGCGCACGTCCGCATCTCTGCATGTGCGACCCAAGACTGTGTGTCCTGTGAATGTGTGACAGGCCATGTGGGTGTGCGCTGGCCTCGCAGGGGCGGCTGCTCCTGCCTGGTCCTGCCCCATCGACCCCGGGGCTGAGCTGGGGAGGCCCATTTCCTCCCGCAGCCCCCACCCCTCCCAGTGCTGAGCCCCACGTCAGGGTCCAGAGACCCAGGGCCAGGGCCACTCGGCCCGCATCCCTTCCCTGCCGGCCAGGCCTCCCTTTACGGGGTGCACCTCTGCAGCCCCGGCCCGGGCCCCGCCGCTGTCCCGCTTTGTCTGGCAAAGAAAGCGCGAGGCTGGCCGGGGGGAGGGGGTGTCTAGACGGCGCGGCCATTGTCCCGGGCGGGGGAGGGGAGAGTGGGGAGGGGGAGGGGCGGGGGCCCTCGGCAGGCTGGGGAGGGGCTCGGGCTGCGGGGAGGGGGCGCCGGAGCCGGAGAGGAGCACGTGGGCTCGCGCCCCCTGCCCTCCCCTCCCTTCCCAAGGCGGGGACGGGGTCCCGGGGCCGTCCGGTCCTGGCAGCCAGGGGCGGGAGCGGGGCCGCGGGCGGGGGAAGGGGCGCGGGCGCAGCTCTGGCTCCAGCTCCAGCTCTGGGTCCGGGTCTTGCCGCGCTCCGGCCTGGGAAGTTTTCTCCGAGTTTAGAGCTCCGAGAACTTCGCGCCACCTCCCCGCCCCCCGCCCGGCCAGCCCTGCTCGGAGTAGGGTGGGGGGCTTTTGTGTGAGGGGTCCCCGACGTAGGGGTACTTGGGTTCCAATCGTGACCTTCCCAGGACTCCAGACGGGCGTAGGTTGTGAGAGAGCCCCAGATTCTTGGTTACCCACGCCCCCGCGCCAATCTTGATCCCCGCACCTCGAGCTCCCAGTCCTGGGCTCCTGTGTCCCTTCATTCCCAGCTCAGCTCTCCCCTGGGCGCCAGTTCCTCGGGCTTCTGGGGTCCTGCCTCGCCCCCACTCCCAATTCTGGGTCCCTGACCCCCGGGACTGCCACACAGTCCCCGGGCTCCTGCGCTCCCTGTCTCCGCTCTCTGGTCCTTGGTTCCCAGGCCCGCCAGCCCCAGACTCGGGGAGGCCTGGCACTCCGTTCTTACCCTTCCCCCACCCACTCACCCCATCCCGCCCGCCAGGTCCCGGCCCCTCACCTGCAGCCCCCGGCCCCGCTAGCAGTAGCAATAAGGGCAGCGTCCGCACGGACGGCAGGGGTGGCGGCGGCGACATCAGGCGACGGCGGCGGCGGCCCCGGGGCCCCGGCCCCATGGCGGCCGGCCGCGACCCTTCCTCCTCCCTCCTCCCTCCTCCCTCCTTCCCTGGGCTCCTGGCGCGTCCGGGGACAGCCTCCGCGCCGCCAACTTCGCTGAAGTGAGACTGCCGGACAGCCCCGCCCCCAGCCCTGGGCGGCTCGCTCCGCCCCGGGGCCAGCCCTGAGCTCCCCCGCCCCCAGCCTGGCCTCCCGGGGTCCCTGCCCACCCTCCACCCACACAGCCTGGGACCCGAAGACCCTCTTGGAAATTCAGGCCAGCTATGCGGTGAGACGCGGGCCCAACCAGCGTGACAGACACACCCAGCCTCCTGAACATCACCCCTGCTCCGCAACAGCCATCCAGAGCGGGAGACACACACAGAGCCAAGACACAAACACAGATACTCCCCCACCCCCGACACCCCGAAACTGAAGCCAGGCACGTCCTGCAAGGCTCATGAACACACAGCCAGGATGCACAAATGCAGAGGCATGCACAGAGCTTCCTGGGGACTTAAAATCTGAAACACTCACAAACTCTAAACTCAGGCCCAGCCAGACCTTGAGCCTTGGGCGATTTTTGCAGCCTCATGTGTGCTACCAAACACCCACAACCCTTCTTACTCTCAGCCCTCCCTGAAAGCAACCCCTTCCTCCTCACTACCCTGTGTGAACCCCAAAAGTCCAACCCACCCCCCAGCCCCACCCCATACCCTACACAACTTTGCCAATCAGCCAGTCTTGCTCAATTTGATCAAACTGTCTTCTCCAAAATCAGTCATACTGCAAAGCCACCCTGCAGTGGGCTCTGTCCCTGTGGCAAGAATGGGGGCCCCAGAAAGGCCCCATGCCCAGCCCTAGAGAAGCTCTCAGTCTAGGGAAGAAAAAACCAGACACAGACACCCCCAGCACTGTGGGCTTAGGGCTGGGCCAGAGGGAGGGACGAATCTGGGGAGGGCATGCAGAGGGGTCGGTGAGGGCTCTGCTGGGGGAGGGGGGGTTACTTATTCATTCATTCATTTATTCAACAAATAAATATAAAGCTCCAGCTCTATGTCCGGCTTTGTTCCAGAGGCTGGGGATACAGTTTCCTCCCCCAGGGAGGGCGTCACTGAGAAGGGTTCGGAGGGGCTCAGCCCAGAACTGGAAGAAAGACATCCCAGCAGAGACAGGTCTGCACCCAGAGGAGGGGGCAGAGTCAAGTCGGGAGGGAGGGGAGAGTGGGCAGCTCAGGGGTCGGGCTGGCCCTGAGGAGGAGGAGAAAGAGGCCAGGCTGACCTGTAAGTATTTGGCTCGGTGATGAGGCTGCAGGGAGGAATGGGTTGGGGGTGAGGTGCTGAAACCGAGGAGCCTGAGCGTCGCCCACGAGGCAGCTAAACACTGGGCCTAAGCATGGGGCACCAAGGTGGGAGACAGTCACAACTGACCGGGCCCAGTATGGGAGATGACCCCCAGCCCTGCTGAGGCTGGCAGATAGCCCAGCCACAGGGGACAGGAACTGAGGATGTCCTGCCACTCTCAACTTATGAGTGCAACCTCCATCTGGGAGGAGAGCTATCCACCCATCTTATGGGTCAGCCCCCATGGGGGTGGGTATCTGCCCATCTTATGGCGACTTGCTGAAGGCTTTCTAGAGGAAGAGCTAAGATTTGAACCCAAGTCTGAGTGACTCCAGGCCACGTGGAGTGAGAGGGATGGGAATGGGGGTGGGGACTGGGCAGAGAAAAGGACAAGAGTTGCACAATAAGAAGGGCTTACTCACTGTGAGCGTGCTGAGTCAACAGGCCCATGGGGCAGGTGCCGCCTAAGTCCTTCCCATGCCCGTCACCCCAGGAGGAAATCCAAGCCCCCCAGCCCTGCTTTCAGAGCCTTCGGCCCCTCTCCAGCCCCTCCTGTCCCCTTCGTCATCACACTGAGGCAAACTCCATCTTCACCCAGCAGGCTCTGCACTCTGATGGCCTTTGCTCAGGTTGTTCCTTCTGCCTGGGACACCCAGCTAGTTAGAAGGACCCTTTTACATTGCTTCCTCCCCAAGCAGGAACTCACAGCAGATGTGTTCTCTTTAAAAATGCATTTCATAGGAGTTCCCCCGGTGTCCTAGTGGTGAGGATTCCAGGCTTGCTTTCTTTCTTTTTAAAAAATATTTATTTACTTGGCTGCGCCGGGTCTTAGTTGCGGCACGCAGGATCTTCGTTGCCGCGTGCTAGATCTTCGCTGTGGCATGCAGACTCTTAGTTGCGGCATGTGGGATCTAGTTCCCAGACCAGGGATCGAACCTGGGCCCCCTGCAGTGGGAGCCTGGAGTCTTAGCCACTGGACCACCAGGGAAGTCCCAGATTCCAGGCTTTCACTGCCGTGGCCCGGGTTCAATCCCTGGTCAGGGAACTGAGATCCTACATGCCACGCAGCGTGGCCAAAAATAAATAAATAAAAATGCATTTCCTTCTAGTTACGGGGAATGCTCTACTACTTCCTGCACATGCCACTGTTTTCTCCATGCTGGTCCCTCTTTCTAGCATGCCTATCCGTCCTCCATTCCTGTACCTGATGAACTCCTATTCTTCAAGATTCCAGTTCCAGGAAGCCCTCTCTGCTCCCCACCACCAGCTCTCCTAGTGCCCTCTTGCCCTACCGCTCGGCCTTGTCCACAGGGGGCTGGGGGTGTCTGTATCCTGCTCTTTCTTTGCTCCTCTATACTGGGGGCTCCCGAGGCGCCAGGCATCACCCAGCATGAGGTGGGCACTGAGGGGGCAACATGGGAGAGTTTGGTGACTCCAGAAGTGGCTGAAGGACTTGGGATGCTTAGCGCAGAAGAGCCACCACTGGGGGCCCAGACCACTCTCTTCAGTACCATTCTAGGGATCTGGGGGTCCAGAGACTAGGGGTCCAGGGGGCAAAGATAGGGTCTTCAGCAGTGGGGGCTAGCTCCTCCCCTGACCCATCTGAGAAAGGACTTTCTGCTGGAAGAGATGCTCTAATAGGTGCTGATCTCCCTGTCACAAGGAGCAACCAAGAACCTGGACACACATTTTGCTAGGCAGGAAGTCCAAAGTCTGCTACCCTGTTGATCCAATGGCCCCTGGTCTGTGGCAGACAGAGACAGAGAGGGAGCAATAATGGTGAGTACAGCATCGGGGGAGTGGGGACAAAAGGAAGATACCCTACTGGTGTCAGTCCCTTTCTGAAGCCTCCAAACTCTGAGGGCACCCACTCAGCAAGGCAGAAGGTGAGCATCCCCTCTCCAGGTTTCTGCTGCCCTCCAGCCACAGTGGCCGGAATAGCCCAAGGTGTTTGGATCCTTGAGGGACAGGACAGTCAGAGCAATTATTCCCACGGCTTTGCAGCAGACAGCTGCCCAGTTCCCAACATGGTGGGGGTAGGGGTGGGCTTGAGCTGTCTCCCCTGCCCCTGCCGGCTGCCTTGGCCAGGGACTGCATTTCTCCTCAATGAGCTCAGTCCCCAGGGATGCGGGTCCTGGGGCCAAGCCAAGACACAGCTGCTGGGCCCAGGCCCACTGACCGGGAACCTGAGAACGTGCCCTCGGCTTATCCTCTTGGGACCACAGTCCTGTCCTCTACACATGGAAGCTGGGGCCAGGCTGTCACACCCAGGCAGTGGGCCATGGGAGCCCAACAAGAACCAGCAGGAGAGAGAGCTGGTGGGTATGGGGCCTGGGCAACAGTGGGAAGGCTGGATCCCAGGGCTTGTGGGCTGCAGACCCAGCCAGCTATCCTGGCCACTGCCTCCCTGGGGCTCTCTCATGCTCAAGTGGCTCAAGGCCACTGCCTCCCTGGCTCCCCGCTGCCCAGAGTGACACCCTCCTCACCTTGCCAGTTCCCCTTCCCTGTCTCCCAGGCTTCCCGGTTTTTGCACAGGCTGTGCCCACTGCCAGGAACACCTTTCTCATATTCGGGAGACTCCATTCACCTGACGGCTCACTCTGACCCTCCAGCTCTTCTCACCTTCATTCAGTCATTTGACAAACGTATACTGAGTAACTACTTGGTGCCAGGCCCTATGATAGGTAGAGGTGACAAAGACAGAGGTTTTTGCCCTGATAGGGGAGACAAACAAGTAACAAGAAGACAAACAAATAAGAACTATAGAATGTGCATGAGAGATGAAGAGATTTCAGTTCTAGGGGGTCAGGATAGGCCTCGCTGACAAGGGGACATTAGAACTAAGATCTGAAGGAGGAGAACAAGCCAGCGAGGCAAACAGCCTGGAAGCGTGTTCCAGGCAGAGGGAACAGCAAGTGCAAAGGCCCAGAGGAGAAAGGGGTGGGTAGAAAAGAAGAACAGCAACGAGGCCAGGGTGCTGAGTGCAGAGTGAGCAAGGGGAGGGAGCTCAGGGAAGCTGATGGGGGCCAAGTTCCAAGGGGCCAAAGGGTCTGGGGTTGTATGAAAAGTACAGTGGACACCACTGGAGGGTTTTAGCAGGGGGAAGTTGATGTGATCGAGGCTGGAAAAAATAACACTGCCATTTCTTCTCCCAGGGAACCTTCCCTGCAGTTTCCCATGGTCTCCTCTGGCTCCTACGGCCTCTTCCGTTTCAACTCCGACCACTCCATGTGACCCTACCTGGCTCCCACGTCATTCTGAGCTCTGTGGGCCTCTGTCTTGCTGACTACTGAATCCCCAATGTCTAGCACAGAGCCTGGCACATAGTAGGTAAAATAATTGTCAGTTGAATGAATGAATATACCCAGCACATCTCGGGGGAAGAGCAGGACCCAGGAGCTGGGACCCGAACCTTGCTCAGAGCCAGCCTTTGAGATGTCCCTGTCTGGACACAGACATGTCTGGCCTCTGTTAGATCAGAGCTCAGTCAGAGGAAGGGATGGGGGCTGGTGGGGCTTCCTGGAGGAGGAGTGGATGTGAGGGCTGAATGTGGAAGAAAGGGGAAGGAAAAGAAGGGAACTTAACTGTAATCAAGCACCTACTGGTTCTGCCGCTCTGGGCAGGGGAAGCAGGGAGGCCATACCCCACCCCTTCTGGGGTGGAGGCAGTGGTTTCCCTGCCTTAAGACCCTCCACTGGGCAGGACATCCAATGGAGGTCTTGGCCTCATGGGCTTTGGGCTCAGACCACTCCAGCCTTCCTCGTCCATGGCCTTACCCAGGACCCCACCTCCTCCAGCTCACCTCTGAACTATGACACTCCAATGTCCTTTAACTGCCTCCTTGCCTCCCTGGCTGCTGAAACTCGTCTTCCTTCCTTCCTGCAGGTGTGGCACTTGTCCTCCCACCTTTCCTCCTGCTTCAGAGAAGGGGAGCACCTTCCTAGGGCTTTTCATTACCTCCTCCTGTGGCCAGAGGTTGAGGTCTCTTCTGTGACAAAGTGAAATCTGCAGCAAATGCTCATCTCACACACACACAGCCCTTCCCCAAGCTCCTTTCTCTCTCCCCTGCATCTCCCCCCCACCCCCGCACTGCTCCCTCCGTTCTTCCCCTTCTCCGCTCTGCTCTATGCCCCAAGAGGCTGACCTCTACAGACTGTATCAACGGACATCCTTGTCCTCGGGCTTCCAGGTGGGTTTGGCCAATAGGAGGCACTGGCAGAAGATGAAGTGGGGGTGGGGGGGAAGAGAGAACACGATATTAATTCTCCTGTATCTTTCCCTGTAGGGTCACCACCTCGGCTGACTGTGTTGCTTGACCAGAGGCCCTGTCCACATAGTCCACACAAACCTCTCCCTGAGTTCTGCTAACATCCTTCCTTCCCCTTTCCCCGTCAGGTCAGGGGGATCCGGAGATGGTAATGGCTCTTCAGGGGTGCTCGCTGGGGGTGCTGCACTAACCCCTGTTGCTTTCCCCAAACCCTGCCTGCTGTATACGGTCCCTGAAGCAAACCTGCCTCAAATTGTCCCATTTGAATGTGCCAGTTGTTCCCTCCAGGATCCTGACTGGGGTCCCCACTCTTCCCTCCCATCCCTGCTTAACCACATTCAGAGCATCCAAGCCCTCTGTCCTCAGCCCCCACTCTCAGGTTTCCTCCCTCATGATCTGCATGGCTCAATCCTCTCAATCTCTCAGCAGCTTTTGACACCATGGGCTATACCCCTCCTCCTGACCTCCCCGCCCCCCCCCCTGCTGGGGCATCATGCTTACCTGCTTCCCCTCCTACCTCTTTGGTTTCTCTCCTCTGCCTGTCCCTTAGATGTTGGGGGCCTCCAGGGCTCAGTCTCCAGTCTTGTTCTCCACTTTCTTCTGGGGAGACTTCATTCTCTCTCCCAGCTTCAGTGCCCTTCTACCCCACGGTACATGGATGCTGGCTCGGTCATCTTTGTCTTTAACCCATTAAAGACAAAGGTGCTTCTAGGTCCCTGCCTCAGGGGTCCAGCCCCCTCAGGCTGAACATGCCCCAAACCTGCTTCTGGCTTTCCCTGCATATCTGCTCCTCCCCCAAGTGCCTGGACTTAGACCTCGTCCTCTACTGCCTGGACCATGCCCATCCTCCTTCCAGGCCTCCCCATCTTCAATCTTCCGTCCCTGGTCCTGCCCCCTCACCAACCCCGAAGTAATATTCCAGACACACAGATCTGTCCGGGACTCTCCCCTGCGGTCCCCACCACACTGGGAGCAAGCTCCTGGCCTGGGATTCGAAGCCCTTTGTGATCCCATGTCTTCCTATCCCAAACATTCCTCCCAGTCTCACAGAAATGCTAAACCACCCGTGCATGGGAGGCTTCTGTGGATTGGAGCACATTCTTGCAGGAGTCAGCTCTAAGGCCTTCCCTGCCCTCCTCCAGGTAGGTGCCCCACCCCTCACCCCCCGGCCCGCATTCCACTCAGGCCTGGGAGAGTCTGCCCGGCTTTGTCTCCCCCATCCCTCCTCTGGTGCGGGGCCACGGATTACAGCTGGTAGCGAGGACAGGTAAATGAGTGGGTGAGCGGATGAATGAATGATGAGTGAGTAAAGGATGTAAGGTGATCTGGAGGCGGGACCTCAGAGAAGGGAGAGGGAGAGGGAGAGGCTTGAGCCTGGAAGGGGCCTTAGACAGAGTCCAATCCCTCCGGGGGCCAGCTCCCTCATGAAGTGATGAGGTCTCTGAGCCCCTGGCTCTAAGAAAGACGCTCCCGGATTGGCTCAGGCTGGGAGAGGCGGGGTTGGGGGGGGCAGAGCCACTAGTCGCTATTGGCTCACTTTCCAGGACTCTGCCCAATCAACGCGATCGCTTTTCTCCCCGCCCCCCACCACACCGCCTTTCTCCCGCCTGCAGCAGCGGAGGAGGAAGACGGCGCCTTCTCGTTACCCTGGCAACCGTCAGCGGACCCTGTCACCCCGGCAACTGTCCGAGGCCTCCCGTCAGCCCTCTCCTGGGCCTCTTCGGTCACCCAGACAACTGCTACCCATTCCGGTTAACCATCAGCCCTTTCCCCGTCACCCTGGCAACGGTCACCAGACCCACCGCCCCCCCTGGACACACGGTCCTCATCCTGCACGCAGGCCTCCTCGCCCCAAACCTTCGCCCCAAGCTGAGGTCCCGGGTTCCCTCCTCCTCTCGCCCATCTCCCCGGCCCCAGAGGGGCACTGCTCCCACCCTGGCGGGGGGCGGGATGGGTAGGGCCCTGGGGGTCCCGGCTCTTGTCGGGGCTGTTGGACCGTCCGGTCCTGAAGCTGTGCGCAGCCCTGAGCCTGTCTCCTCACTCTCGCTCTTGCGTGGGACTGTTCAGCCGCTACAAGGAGCTTCTCAAAATGCAAACCATGTCCCTTCCCTGCTGAAAACCCTCCCTGGCTTCCCTTGAGAATCAAATCCAAACTCTCGAAGCCCCTGGCGGTCTGACTGTGGCCTCTTCTTCCACACGCCTCCCGCTCTCCCTCTGCTGCAGCAGGCACTAATCTCCACGCTGTTAACTCCAGTAGCCCAAGCTTATTCCAGCCTCTGACCTTCCTATTTACTGCTTCCCACTCCCTGAAAGGTCTGTACCCCAGGTAGGGAAGTCTTTCCTGAGCCCTGTCACACACCTGCATGGCTCTCTCTGCCTCTTCTCAGTTAATTCCAGAATGGGGGCTGTGTCCTTGTTCGCACCCTATCCCTAGGGCCTAGAACAGCTCCTGACACATACGATGAGTGAAAGGATGTTACGCTGGGGACAAGGGAGGACAGAGCGGGTGACCAGCAGGCAGGCTTTGGCCAGGCAGGCCCATCCCAGAGATAAGAGAATGTATTTCTGATGTCTGCTGGGTCCCCAGACTGATTTATCACGCTGCTGCAAGTCATGACAGTGTTCCCAGAGGCCAGGAAAACGCTAGGGAGATAGAAGTTACTGCTGTGACCAGCCTGGGGCTGGGTGGTTCACCTTCGGCTTGTATGGCCCTCACTTGGAGGCTGGAGCCAGGAGTCCCCAGAAAGAATCAGCAGCAACTATGGTTAATTTGGAACAGAAGATTCCGGGAACTGGAGAGACAGGCCTCAGACCCCAGATGGCTATTCAGGGAGCTGGTCCCTTCCTGTGCTGAGTCCAGAATCTCACATATCCTAACAGAGCCAAGAGCTGTTTTTCCAGGGATCTTTCCCAGGCAGTGGCGAGAGAACTTGACCTCATAAGGCCTGGAGTCATGACCAGGAGGGAGATCATGGGCGCTGCCCAGGGCCTGGCTGGAGAGGAGTCTGGACATCCACCTGCCTGCCCATGATGGTCCTCCCTTGGTGAGGTGTCAGGAGCCAGCCCCCTACTCTTAAGCTAGGAATACCCTCATCAGCACTGTCCAATAGAACTTTCTACTCTGATTCAATTCAGCCCTTGAAATATGGCTAGTGTGACTGAGGAACTGAATTTTTCATCGTATTTAATTTTAATTAATTGGCATTTAAATTGACATAACCAGCCGTGGCTACCAGTACTATATTGGACAGAGCAGTATTTAGCTGAAGACTCAGACTGAAGGTGGAAGCCAGGTCAGAGTTCATGGTCTATGCAACTCTGGGCACTGCCTTTGGTGAGAAGAGTGGGGCCTCATGGAGGGGAGAGATGGGACACTCAGCATCTGGCTCCACAGAGAGGCGTACCTGGTTCCTGGGGTCAAAGTGCTTGCTCACACATGCATACACTCATGACTGTGTGTGAGCATATGGGGATGGTGTGCCTGAGGGCACCCACAGATGCACTTGTGTGCAATCTAGGAGCCTCACACCTGCGTGCATCAGAGGTTCACCCGTGTAAATACACTGTGAGAACGCCCGGGTGCATGCAAGCCAGTGAGTAAGCGCCGCTAGTCCAGCAAGTCTTGCAAGAAGGCCCACATGTACTGGTGCATTTCCTCAGGGTTGCTCTGGGGGATCCAGTGCCCCACGCCTGGCAGGATGTGGGCTTCCAGCCGGCCTGGCACAAAACGGCTGCTGATGGCCCCCACCAGCCCCTGCTCAAAATAGGGGTCCTTCTCCCCCCACAGCAGCAGGGTGGGTGTGGCCAGCTCCTGGGGCTCCAGGGGGAAGGTCCTGTGATACAGACAGACAGACAGGCAGAAAGACGACTGCCCCCACCCGCACCCCCAGAACTCTCCTGAGCTTCTGCCCTGGGTCTGGCCTTACCTGAAGAGGTTTCGGTAGTAGTTGAGGGGCCCAGTGAGGCCACCAGGCTGTGAGAAGCCATAAAGGAAGGCCTCGAGCTCGTTGGGGGTCAAATGTGGGATGCCCCTCTTGTGGTGGGTGAGGGTGGTCTTCAGGATCTGGGCACACAGCAGGACGCTGCCTTCAGTCCCACCCACAACCCTCCACCCAGCCCTGGGCCTTCACCCTACTGCACCTGGAAGTCAGACATGGACAGCAACTTCTCGGGAAGCCAGGGAAGCTGGAACAGGAACATGTAGTTGGAACGGAAGAACTGGCCCATGTGGTGCAAAGAGTAGTCTGGGGGGAGGGGAAGGCAGGCATGAGGCCTGGCCCTCGGGTGGCCCCACACCTCTGCACTCTACCCATACCCAGGTCATGCACACAGATATGCCAACACTCAGGAATGCCACTGCTACTGGCCTGAGCCTGTGAGGACACTGGACTCTCCTCTTGGCCCAGGCACCAGCTTGCCTCTCTGACAAGTGGTCACTGTACCCACAGAATGGGGCACTTTCCTCCACAGCTCCCGGGAGCCCCCAGAGCCACTGACATGCTTCCCCCGCCCAGGCCTGGATGCATTTCCCCTGCTTCATTCAGCAAACACTTATTGAGCACCTACTGTGTACCAGGCCCTGTTCTAGACTCTGGAGACACAGCAGTGAATGGAAGAGACAAAACTCCCTTGCCCTCAGGAAGCTGGAGACGGAGACAGAAAAGAACACCACCAAAAAAAGAAAGAAAAAGAAAGAAAGAGAAAGAGAGATCATACAGCTATGACTACAACTCTGGGAATTCAAATCAGATGATGTGATGGACAGTGGGTAGCCAGAGATGGCATCTCATGCTATTGTAGTTGCTTAGCTATCTATGTCTTTCCTGCCAGAAGAAAGCAAATTAACCTCTCTCTCCTCTGCTTCCCCATCTGGACCATGGGGATAATAACGCTTTCATAGCTCAGGATGCCTGTGTAGGTTACTCTATGCAGGCTCCTTGTCAAAGCAATTGTAACCTGTAAGTGCTCACAAAACTATGAGCACTGTATTGTCACTGATTGTAGATTGGGAGCACCACGGGGGAAGAGACCCAGGTTCACCGCTGTGTCCCCAGCCCCTGCAGTGTTGACTGGTGGACAAAGAAGTGCCGGCACAGACACACACCCCTTCACACAGGCACATCCCAGCATCCCGGACTCCCCTACACACCTTGGTACACCGACATGGGGGCAGCGCTGACCACTGCCATCCGCTCCACCAGGGATGGGTAGTAGATGGAGAAATTCCAGGCTAGGAGTGCACCCCAGTCATGGGCCACAAGGATGCACTTGGAATAACCTGGTGGGGGGGGGGGGTGGTCAGAGGAACTAGTGTAAGTGAGATGCCAGGAAGAGGTGAGGCAGGGGTGACGGACACCAGGGCTGTGATGGGGGCACATCCCCACCCAGGCCCAGAATGACATCCTGGATGTCTGCCATCAGCAGGTCGATGGTGTAACAGTCCACATTCCTTGGTGCATCAGAGGAGCCGTATCCCCGCAGGTCCACAGCCACCACATGGAAGCGGCTCTGGAACTCCCGGAGCTGGTAGCGCCAGGAGAACCTGCCGGGCGGTCCAGGGAGGGAGGTTGAGTCAAGGTCCCCAGAATACACCTCTGCCCTACGCCCAGCAGGGGCCCTGGGCCACCCCACCTTCCTGCCCTAAACTTCCCAGAAGGGAACCGCAGCAGGTGGGCTGCGCCATGGATCCAGGGCAGCCTCAACATGGATACTTCTTCATCCCATCCCTTCAGGGCCTCCTGTCCCCACCTGTCTTCATGTAGACCCCTGTCCCCGAGCGCCCTATCTAGACCCTATATACTTTGCACCCCCAGTCTGCCCAGCCCTTGTCCCTGCCTCCTTGGTGCCCTGGTGGTCCGGGCTTCACCTCCCCCTAGCCCTGTGGGTCCCTGGTCTCCGGGCCTCAGACATACCAGTTCTCCGGGAAGCCATGCAGAAACAGCATGAGGGGCCCGTTGCCCTGTCCAGCGGAGACATAGTGCAGACGCAGGCCCGAACTCTGGGGGAAGGCACAGTCTGAGACTTGGGAATCTCCTCTTCCCCGGGCTTGAACACCCCTCTTCCCCCAGGCCACGTGCGCACCAAGACTTGTATTCAACCGTTTGCCACCCCCGCACCGTCCCCACAACAGGCTCTTCGATCCTCGAAACCCCGGTGGCGCCCCCGCATGCTCACCCTGAGAGTCAGGAAGCAGTGCTCGCCCAGCGTGGGGTCGCTCAAGCAGGCGGGTGGGGTACGCCGGGGGCGCCCGCAGCAGCCGCGTCGGGGCCAGCACAGCACGTGCGTGAGGGCGATGCAGCCATAGACAGCTGCGGCCACCAGCGCCGCCGAGAACACGAGGCTCCACATGAAGGCACGAAGCAGCTTCAGAGTGAGGCGCGACGGCGCCAGCAGCGCCGTCACCACCAGCTCGGGCATGTCGTCGCGTCCTGGGACGACCGCGACGCCGTCTGGGGTGTATGGGCGGGGGACGCGGGCAGCAGCAGCGAGGCGGGATCCGGGCTGGGGACCCCGCCGCCTTTGGTCTGGGGCTCCCCGGTGCTGTCGGGGTTTGAGGAACACACCGAGAGAAGAGGCGGGCGGCTCAGACCGAAACCGCCACCGCGAATGACTCACCTAAGGGCTAGGTAAACACCCAGGCGTGACAGTGACAGGGAGCAAGGCTTGAGGTGCGGGGGTGGAGCCTGCGAGGACCAGGATCGTGTGGTTGGGGTGGAGCCTTGGGAAGAAGGGATGCTAGGGGCTAGGGCTGTGGGCGGGACCTAGAAAGGCTTGGGCGGGACTTAAGAAAGGGACGGGGCCTGGTAGGACTCCCGAGTTGGGTGTGTGGGTGGGGTCTAAAGTCTAGAGGGAGCTCAGGTCCTGCAAGAACGGGAGACAGGGGGCGCAGTGGGTGAAATGGGCGGAGCCTAGAGCAAAGGGGCGGGGCAATGCAGGGTAGGTACGGCCTACCAGCTGGAAAGGCGGGCCCAACTAGGCCTAGGAGCGTGGTATGGGTTAGGGGCGTGGCTTAGGAGGGTGGGAATGAGGGTGGAGCCTAGAGAAGACGGGCCTAACGTTGGGCGAAGAAGGCCCGAGGCTTGGCCTGGATGACTTGGGTGCGAGAGTTGGACCATTGAGCCGCCAGTCGGCCTGGGTACGGGCCAATGAGACGGAGGGGCGGAGTCAGAACTAATATGGCGGGTCAGGTGGGCCCGGAAGCGGAAGGGGGGGGGACAGGCAGTGCCGTGCCTGGGGTTAGGAGGGAGGCGCGGGCGGTCGCCGCGGCCCAAGGAAGCCTCGGGAGCCCCTGTCGCCAGCCCCCCTCTGGTGGCTCCCCGCCCTGGAGCGCGCGACCCTCCCCTCGGTCTGGCTCCGAGAGACCTGGCAGCACCTTCACCAGGCCCTGGTTCCAACGGTGGTCCAGCTGCCTCTACCCCACGCTGGCCTCCAGTTGGTCCAGCGGACGCGTCGGCCCGCCCCTGCACAGCTGTGATTGGACAATGACGGTCATTGATGTGCAGAGGCGACAGGTCCCGCCTGGGACCCAATCCGCAGTTGGTGAGGTCGAGGCTCAGCCAATGGCGACCAAAGAAGGCGGGGAGACCAACCCCTAGAGGGCAGGGCCCGCCCCGGCCGCCGAAGAACGGGGCTGGTCGCATCACTGGGGCTCTGGGCGAAAGAGGAAGCAGAGCAGGGCTGGGCGAGCAGGGCAGCTTCTTCCTCCTCCAGTTTCGCAACCTTCCTCCCAAGATGCTGAACATTTCAAGGTCGCTCATCATTTAACCCTTGTAACAACCCTATTAAGTGTAGGTACTATTATTACCTTCCCGTATTATAGACCAAGAGCCTGAAATTCGGCAAATGACTTAATGTCATTTGCCTAAAGCCTAACAGCTGGCTCAACAGCAATCCAGGAGTTGAGAAGAGCAGCAGTCTTCGGCTCCATCTTTCCTTCCGACCGGAGGCAGCCACTGGAACGATTTTCGCTTTCTTCTTTCGCACAGTTAGCTATCTCTACATGTGCTTATGTGGCTATTTCTTGATTACCAATTTGGGGCATTGACTATCTCATTGTCACCACCACTGCAGGAGCTGTATCCATGGTTAGTTTTCCTATTGGTTTCCTCTAACTTTACCCCATTTTTATCACCTCCCATCTTCCCTTACACCTACCACTGTTAACCTTACCTTTGTATTTTCAAAGCTGCTAAACATTATACTTGTCCTGGGACCATAAGTAAGTCCATAGGTCCCTATTTAAAGGGAAATAGTGGTTTATGTGGTTCTGCTTCATTAACAATGCATCTCAGAGCGGAAGAGACGTCTATATTGCACAAACGTTTGTTTGCCTTGCATTTATCACCCACCTTTTCTTGCATGATTAGCCTGTATCATGGCTTTGATTTCATTTACGTTTTCCATCAAATCAGTTCTCCAACCACTTGATGATCCCGGTATCCCTCCTGAGTCCTCTAACCTGGCTGCATTTACCAGCTATGGCTGGTGGGTGTCTGTGGACCTCCCTTCTGCTGCTACAGAACACTGACTCCTACATTCCTGCTACTGCTCCCCCACCCCGCCCAATCTCTACCCTTAAGCAAAAAGACAGCAGTAGTCACAGGATGATAATTTTATATTCAGTACAAATGTTTATTTTTGCAATGAGAACTGCACAAAAAAAAAACTTTAGTATATAAGTGAAAAGTCTACGAATTCCCTTCTACAAATGTCTAAGGTGTTTAATACAAGTCTCAGATTCACTGACATAATTATTGGCCAAGCGATCCGTGCATACAGTACAGTATGGGCTTGTACACACCTCTAACTCTTGTATTGAACTAAGATTTCTAGTACTGTGGGAGAGACTGGGAAATGGCCAGAGAAATTAAATAGTAGATCCAAGTTCTAATTACAACCCAGTTAAGAGAAACACCCATCAGGGAGGTGTGGAAAGGGCCATAGCAGAATTAAATCTTTAGAAGGAAGGTGCAGACAAAACCATTTCTCCAGCTAAACAGTCAGACTTGGCCTGGGGAAGTTTCTGAACAAAACACGGAACAAAAATGAGGAGGTGGGATGAGATGGAGGAAACCCCAAGGAACCAAAATATAAGTCACACTTGAACCAGCACAGTGGCTTATGAGGAAGTGCTGTGGGAGGGAAAGGGGGCAGGATTGCGTAGCAGGAGTGGGGCAGGTCTCTGGCTGAATGCCTGAACTACATACACCATTAGCTGAGAGGTTTGGCAGATTCCAAACACAAGATACAGGATCTTTCTGGTTGAAAAACAGAAAGTGGGATGTGGGTTAATAAACAGTGCTGGAAATGTTTCAGTCACTTTGTGTCTTTGCATACGTATAAATCACATACTTTCATCCTACATCCTGGGGGCCGCTCTTGGGTACTGCCTTTGCCCTGTGGCTGGGGCGTGTGTGTACAGATGGGTACACGGGCAGACTGGCAGGGTGTCCACCTGGCAGGCTTTCTCAGGGAGGAATGGGTGCGTGTGTGTGCTTGGGGAGTGGGGGGCGAGGACCCTATTTTGGGGGATGTACACTTATCTAAGAATAACTGGTTAACCCTGAGCTTAAACGAAAGGAGTAGTTCAGTAGAGGCAGGCAAGGTAGGAGAAGTGGCTCAAGTCCTCTGGCCGAGTGGGGGACCAAGATGGAGGAAGGGCAAAGGGGAAGAACACTGTCTGGAGTTTGACCAGGTTCTGCTGGAAGAAGCCAACCTAGGCCAGGGTCCACAGGAAGAATGGGTACTTGGGCTCCCTGACACAGCTTCAGCTTATAGGGGTCAGCTCCTGCCCAGGGACAGTAGGGACAGGACACGTGGTCCCCTGTCAGTAGATCTTGTACAGAGGTGGTGTGGGGGGCCCCTGGGCCTAGCCTAGGCCAACAGGTGGTTCACAAAGAAATGTCAGGGAGACGCCAGCATTAAAAAAGAGAGATGTGTTTATTCCATGATCAGTACAGACCAAATGCATATTCACCGTATGAAAGTCAAACCAGTCAGTGACTCCAGAGTTTGGCCAACACTGAGGCACCAGCGTCATGGTGTAGAGTGGGTTCTCATGGCACACGTAACCTCACCAAGGGCTCCAATTATAAAATTAAAAAAAAGCGGGGGAAGGGGCAGCCGGTTGGTAGGGCCAAGCGCCAGGCGGGGAGCTTCTGCCTCAGTCTGTGGCCTGTGGCCCCTGGCCCCTTGCGCCCACCACGTCCCCTGGCCCTTCCTCTGCTGGTTAAAAAAAAAAAAAAAAAAAAAAAAAAAACACAACACAACAACAACAACTCAGAAACAGATTTGACGTTAAAAAACAAAGAAGCAGCCAACGAATGGCGGGGAGAAAAAAAAAAGGAAAAGAAAACGTGGCTTTCTGGTTTTATAATTAAAAATAGACTAGTAAAGTTTGAAACTGAGTAAAATATAGGCAGTTTTTTTGTGTGTTTTGTATGTTTTGTTTTGTTTTTTTTTGTGGGGTTTTTTTTTTTTTTTGAGTTTTTTTACACCAGTTTGGTGGAGTCACCAACAAACTTCAAACAAAGATATGCCAACTATGTTTCACTACACAGTACAGCCACGGTCACACACTACCCACAGCGCGGTGGCAGCCGCCGCTCAATGAGGAGACAATCACACCATTTCGGAGATAAGCAGTGCCATTGTGTCTGGAGGAGAAGAGAGAATTAAAAATAAAATAGAATCCAACAAAAAATATATATATAGAAAAAAAAAAGAACAGAAACACAGGTGGGAAGGAACTGACTTTGGTTGGTGGCCTCACTCGCCGGGCGAGGCCGGCCCACACACGCGCGTGTGACAGTCACCTCGCTCCAGATTGCCATGGACACACACACACCTCCACGGCACTATTCCCTTTTGCACAAGCGAACACTTACAGAGAGCGGCTCTCGATTAAAGGCTTGTGGGGGGAGAGGAAGGGAGGGGTGGGGTCTGTTCAAGGCAAAGTCAGTGCCAGCAAGGGGGTGGGCCAGCGCCCTCGCCACCTCCAGCTCTTGCAGGCCTGCCCTGGTCTCCTGGGTGTGGGCAGGGGCAGCTGGGGTGTGGAGGACTCCCGGCGGGCAGGACGTCACAAACGTCACGTTCTTGGGGACAGTAAACCAGTCACGGTGGCGGCAGCAACGATGTCCTGCGTATACTGTGTAGACATTTGGCAGAGAGAAGGGCCTCTGCCCCACACGTGGGGACTTGGGGCTTGGGTCTGGCCGGCACTTGCTCGTGGCGAGGCGTGCTCTGAGCCGACGTCCTGTGGGGCGGGGTGGGGGTGGGGGTGGCGGGACGTCCGGCTGGCTGTAAGGCAGATAGGCTCTGCAGTCCTCAGCTGCCCATCAGGCCTGCCCCAGGCATAGCATGCAGGAGAGCCAGGCCCGGAGTTACCCCCTTGCCACTGCTACTGCCTCCACTGCTGCCCCTAACACTATGGAGAGTCAACGTTTTGCCAGGAAATCAAAGTCAGAAGTCACCTAGGTGCTCTCAGAAAAGATTTTCTTCAAATATTGACAATAGATCACTCTGGAAATTCATGTCAATGGTAGCTGCCATCTGGAGGAGAGAGGAGAGCAGGAGGAAGTGAAACTCAGTGTCCTGCCCTTCCTGTGGCTCCCAAACCCTCACCCCTGACCTCCAGCATGGGCTATTCCCTCAGGGCCCACACCCCAGAACCTCCCCTGCACTGGGCCAGAGCACCTCTGAGGCCCAGAGGCCAGCATGGCGCACATAAGAAGGAGCTCTGCCCTGAGTACCCACCCAATGGCTCTCTGCTTGCACCCCACTTCTTGGGGAGAGAGCCTCCCTGCCCACTCCAGGTTCAGGGTCCCCTTTCTCAACTCCTCCAGGGGTGGATCTCTGCCCAGCAGTACCCACCAGAGTCCCCCAGCTCACCGCTTCCCGGCGCCTTCGCTCTTGCTCCTGCTTTCGGGCCAACTCCCTCTGCTGGTCCAGCATGGACTGGGGCTGGGAGCTCCGGGCCTGGGGGGTGGCGGCAGCGGCTACAGCAGCTGCCTGTTGCTGCTGCTGCTGCTGCTGCTCCTGGCGCTGCTGCTGCTGCTGCTGCTCCTGGCGCCGGCGTGCCTCCTCGTGGGCTCGCCGGGCCTGCTCTAGCGCATCTTCATCCTCTCGGCTCCTGAGCAGAGCAGGGCTCCGTGTCACGTGGGGATGAGTGCAAGCCCTGGGAGCCCCACAACCTGCCCAGAGCCCGCGCCCACCTCATGCGCTCCTGCCGGAGCCGCTCCTTCTCCTTCTCTGCGTGCTCAGCCTGCGCCTTCAGGGCCTTCTCGCGTTCCTCCTTCTCCCGGGCCGCCCGGCGGAACTGCTCGAAGCTGTCACTTGATGACTTGGCTGTGGAGGACGGGGTGGTGGGATGCTTCTGCACCAGGCTAGCCCAGGAGCCCATATTCTTGATTTTTAGGTCCTGCGAGGCAGAGAGACCAGGGGGCCAGTGAGGGACCCTGCTGCATCTCAACTCCTCCAGAGAGGCCTGAAGTCTGAGGACACAGTTACCAAGGCACCTCCTTGGAGCGGGGGTCAGGGGCACTCACGGGTCCACTGCTCCTACCTTTTTGGGTGCAACTGGCGTCTTCGGCTCCTGTTTCTGTTTGTCCTTGTCAGTGGCCCCCGGTGGGGGTGCATTCTGCTCAGGGGGCCGAATCACAGGCCTCCCGACATCCACGGGCTTCATCTCAGGCCCTGGAACACAAATAGCCCATGGGCCTGGGCCCAACCCACCTCAGTGGGGCACGGTTGACCGGCCCACAGGAAGCTCACATCCAGTGCAGGCCTGGGGGCCTCAACCTCAGCTGGGATTGGAGAGGGCACTCACGCTGGGGCAGGTGGACGGGGGCCTTGATGCTCTCTGGGTGCTTGGGGGGTTCTGGCCGCAGCGAGGGGCTGAAGGGCTCACTGCGGATGATGGGTGAGTGGATCTTCTCCTCCTTCACCACCACCAGGGGCTGGGGCTGGACCACGGAGGCTGCACGTAGCTCCTGGGACAGCACAGGCATGGCAGCTGGTGAGGTGGATGGGCGCCCCTGGCCCCAGCCTACGCCCATCCCTGGAGGCTGTGGCCCAGCCCTGCCCTTTACCTGCTTCTTAGGCTGGACGTTTTGCTGGGGTGGTGACTGGTGGGTCAGACTCTGGAACTGTGGCATCTGGGGGGAATGTATCATAAGCGGGGAGGGGGCTTCACGGAGGTGACCTAGGAGAAGGGACAAGGAGCTTATCAGCATGTCTGGTATGGAGGCCGCCGGCCCTGGGCCCAGCCAGGCCCTCCCAACCCAAGGGAAGCCCCACAACGGCTCAGTCCCTTGCATGTCAGGCCCTGTGCTCAGAGTGCAGCAGGGCTTTGTGGAGCCATGAGCGCAATCCTGGTGTTTGATACCACTGTGTGTCAGAAAAAAAACTTTCCATTAGGAAACTTTAGGAAGCGCAGATACATCTGGTCCCAGGTGGGATCTGAGCTTGATTATCTTTTAAAAGCTCTCCAGGTGGTCCTATGGTATGGCCTGGGTCAAATACAAGGGATGTCAATAACCCCACAGAGCAGGCAGCCTGGGCTCCCGGCTGTCCCCATGTGGCTAGGCTGGTCTGCCTGGACAGCTGCTTCGGGCCTAAGGCTAGATCCCCAGGAACCTCCCCAATACAACTCAACCTGCAAGGCCCACACAATGGGGAGAAGGCTGGACCTGGCCTACACCACAGCAGAACTGGCAGAACAGGTGTTGGGCTCATGGTTCTTGGAGAAAGTGGGTCAGCCCACCCACCTTCATCCAACCAAAGGCTGGGGGGACCCAGGCAGCCTTGGCCTGGGCCTGCCAGCAATCTGCAAACACACAACTGCAACAGCCTCCTGTCTGGGTGGTTCCCTTGGGAGCACCTGCTGAGGCTGACCTGGGCAATGGCAGGCTCTCAGGCCTATGACTTGCAGAAATCTGCCTGCATGCTGGAAGCTTCATCCAGCAGCACCTAGAGGGGAGCCCAGTAGCTCAGGGGCGGTGCCTTCAAGTTGGCCTGGTGCCCAGGGATGCTTGCCAAACCTCCCTGGACTCCAACAACTTGGTCTTTGGCCCAAAGACCCCAGCTACGCTCCAACACATGTCACTCCCTGTGACTCATTCCAGGCCACAGAGACTCAGGAGGAGATGGGCCCAGAGACTCTAAGCAAAGGTAGCCAGAGGGGACCTGCCCTGCCCCACCACAAGTGCTGACTCTTCCGAAGGCATCTCATCACCTGCCCACTACTGGTCTCCACAAGGAAACCCTGTCTTGCTTGAGGGTGGAAAACAGGCACGTTTGCAGAGCTGCTGGGACCACCACTGGTCTTTCCCAGGGAGGACAGCCAGCTGTTCTCAGCTCAGGGTACACAGTGATCCACTTGGCACCTGGCAGCTTTTGCTGGGTTTAGGAGCAGTCACAGCCTAAAGTCAACAGCTTTATTCAATTTGTAGGCGGCACTCACGGGATACCACCCCCCACCCCACCCCCAAGCCAGGCTGCATGATCTACATGCCAAGTCCAGGAACGTCAATGTGTCACCACACCATGAGGCATCTACTAGAACACTGCCCCACCGTGGTCAGCCAAAACATTTTGGTCAGAGACACCTAGAAAACAAGTGCCCAGGAAAAGCAAGAGGACATGGCCTGCCCAATGCTGTTGACTGGAAAATGGCAGCCTAGATCAGGCTGGAGACTGGGAGCAGGAGACAGCAATGATTCCTGGGTGAGTCGTGAGCTACCTGTGAGCTTCAGCCTAATTCTCCCTCCCAGCTCCACCAGGGGGGCCTCCTAACACCAAAAGCCGAGCACCTGTTTCCACAGGTTCCCAAACAGACCACACTGCCCAGACCTGCTCATGGCTCTGCCTGGACCTCACACCCCACTGTTTGTTAAGCTAACTCCTGCTCATCCTCTGGTCACCTCCTCCAAGAAGCCTGCCCCAATCCCCAGAGGCAGAGCAGGTGCCTCCCCTGGGCTTCTGGCCTCCTCACCTAGCAGGTATCACAATGCACTGTTAATGCACTTGACTGTGAGTTCCAAGAAAATGGCCCACTGGGGCCTTAATCTGTCATCTCGGCTTGCACACAAGATGGACACCTGATTAAAACACTGCATCAAGTATCATCGCCCCCTTTCAGCCGCCTCTCTCCAACCAACCCAGAGACTTCGAGGCTCAGCTTTGAGCCCATCTCAGCCTGCAGCACAAACTGACCCATCTGGCTTCTTGAGGACAAAACTCTGGACCTAGCGCCAGCCTCCCCAGAACCCAGGGGCAGGACGGTAGTGCTGGTGGGGGGACACTTACCAGTTGAGTAGGGGTCTGACTTGTGGTGCCGGGGTGAAGGGTGATGCTGGATGACTTGTTGAGGCTTGGCGGGCTGCGGCGGGGGTGGCTGCTAAAATACGGCCGGGGGACGGGCAGCCTTGGGGGGGAGGGCGGCAGCTCGGTTACTGGGCCGTGATGGCTGTTGAGGCAGTGCGTTGTGCAAAGCTGGAAGGACAAAGTAGCAGGGTGGTGAGGCTCACACACCCCGTGGTCCCCGGTCCAGCCTTTCTCCTCCATCCTGACCTCCTACTCGTCTCCCTCCAACTGGCAACCTCTCCACCATCCTTGGTTTCCCAAAAGCCCCAGAATAAGGACAGCATCCAGGGAGGTCTACAGGATCCGGCCCCTCACCATCTTGCCCCGTGCTCCACGCCCCCAACGCTCCCCCCTTCCCTTCCCTCCAACTGCTGCACTTGCCCTTCAGGTCTCAGAGCAAGTCTTTCCTGATTCCCACAGGTGTGTCCGCTCTCGGATGAGGCTGTGCGCCCTCCCAAACCCCTATCCCTGACTGGGAGCTACAGAGGATCACATATTTTTCCATCTCACACCAACGCCTGGCCCAGCAGAAGATCTGAATCAGTGTCTTCTGTACCCAAAGCACTCTCTCCCTGTGCAAGGCCTGTTCTGGGGCCTCTCGTGTAATTTCCATAATGGCCCCGAGAAGCTGCTAACCTCCCCTTAGAGACAACTGAGGTTAAGAGGGGTTCTGCAGGTCGCCCAGAGTGCCCTGTCACTGTGGTAAGACCAGGGTGGGAAGGGGATCTCCCCACACTGTTGCGGGTGTGGTTGCAGCTCACCTGGAGGAGAGACCACCGAGTGCTGGTTGAGATGAGGCGGAGTGCTGTGCTCGGGAGGCTGGGGCAGGTGAGGGGGCAGCTCGGGCTGCGGCAGGTGCAGGATGGGCTGGGTGAAGTGGCCAATGGGGTCGAAGACACTGCCTGGGAGTTGGGGCTCCAGGACGGGCACCTGGGTGGCGATGAAGGGTGGAGGCGAGGACTTCATCGCAGGGGCTGCCTGCTGTGGCATGGAGGGCGGAGGGGGGGGGGGCGGGGGCTGCTGCTGTGGAGGTGGAGGCGGTGGGGGCTGCTGGGGCACAGGGGCCGGGGCCTGCTGCATCTGCTGATGGTGGTGGTGATGGTGCTGCAGACAGACAGACAGACAGGCTGATGTCAGGCAGGCCAAACCCGTCTGGGTCAGACAAAGGGTCCCTCCAGGGCCCCAAAAGACAGGTGGCCACTGCTCACCTGCTAAAGGAAACCCCCGAAACCACATACCTTCTTCTGCTCCCTCCCGGGGTGCCCCTTCTTTTTTGACTTCGGAGCCATCTCTGTGGAGGAAAAGAGAAGGTGGTGAGCCTACGGGGGAGAAGACTGGGAGCTGGCCTTGAACGCAGAGCAAGGAGAAAACAGAGGATGAGTTCAGGAGAAGGACCGGTGACAGTGAGAGGGAGGGTGGCTGGGTTCTGTCTGGGATGGAAGTTGGTCACAGGGGAGGGAAAGACATGTGGGGTGCCACCTACCCAGTTGCCTGCTGCTTTTTCCTAGCAGGGACCATGCCTGAAAAGCTGCCTGCCAATCTCCGGACCACCAGCTCCGTTAAAAGATGACACCCAAATGCACTGGGAACTGAGCTACGAGAAACCTCCTTGCCCAACTTCTCCTCCAATTTGCTGGTCAGAAGCCTCTACAGTGACCTGAGCATCTGCACCCCAACCTGCTTTGCCTTGCAACAACCATGGTGTTTGAAATGATTTTGTCCATTTTACAGATTAGCAAAGTGAGGCTCAGAGAAGTTAAGGGACTTGCTCTGGTCACACAGCTAAAAAGTAACAACTCGGTGGCCTCCAACTGCATTGCCCTCTGAGGCTCGCTCCTTCCCACCCTCCCAGACGAAACAGAGATGCGTGAGTTGGGCTGAGAAAGACCACTGGTGCCAGCATGGGCCAAGGCCTGGCCACAGAGCCATGGGACAGGTGAAGAGAGTGCTGACAAGCATGAGCGCTTTGTGGAGGAAGAGAGAAGCCAGCCAGCCAGCCAGCCTCCCTGGACGACGCAGGAGCCAATGGGGGAGGTACTCAATGCCATTGCCAGCAGAGGACGACGACACTGGCCAGACTCCCCTTCCTCTCAGGAGACCAGCCTCAGAGAAGTCCCTGTGTTGGGATACAGTCAATGTGCTGCAGGGAGAAAGCAGTATGTGTCCCGGTTTCTCAGGAGCCAATGGCTTGCTGCCACCACTGTGTGGATAAATCTGGGGTGTGCCTGTCTCTGTGAGGAGTGTGCAAGAGCCAGCATGACTCCCTCTGCCCCCACTCTAGAAGCTTATGCTAAGGAACTTTTGCCAGCTGGATGCCCCTTGCCAAACACTGCTGGGTGTAAACCTCAGAGGAGAGAAAGCCCAGCCAGTGCTCAAGGGCTAGGAAATGAAGTCACCAACCACCAGGTGGGAGGTAGGACCCATAGTGCCTTTCAGATTCCTGTCGCTGAGAGGCACCTCATGGCGCCTTTCAGATTCCTGTCGCTGAGAGGCACCTCATGGCTCTGCCTGGCATTCCCTGAGCTCCTTGCCAGGGTGCTGGCTCTTGCTGCTGGTGTTGGAGGACACATGCTTTTGCCCAAAGCGGGGCTAGCTCCACTGCTAGCTCCAAAGCTGCTTCATGGAGGGCCGTGCTAAACTTCTGTGAGGTGCACAGCCTTGGTGCGACGTGTCACCAAAAGGGATGAGAAGGGACTTTGTGCCCTGCAAAAGCTCACCATTCCATGCAAGTGATAAGACAGTGACACAAAACTCAGCAGCTACAGACATGTCTCATACAAATGGCAGCGACTAGGGACACCTGGAACACAGGAACTGTAGGCCCAGCCCCAAACCCAGACTTGAGAGATGCCAGGATACAGGGCGCAGAACTCTTTGGGTCACATACAAAAGCTGGTGAGGACACTCTTGAGGGTCACACATACAAAAGGGAGCCATCTGGGTGATTTGCAGGATCAGGCCACAGGGTGTCTGGCAGCCGCAGGATGGAAAAGGAGAGGCTGGAGGCCCAGGACCAAGCGGACCCTACACACACAGGGATAAAGCATGGTACACAGAGGCTGCTGACCCAAGGGAGTGGGAGAAAGAGGCCAGAGCATTCCTCCAGGCTGGGCTCCTCTCCCAGCATGGATTCCAGTAACAGAAACTGCAGCTGGGGAGGCTGGGGGCGGCTGCTTGCACGCTGGCATGCCTTTGGAGGGAGGGGACCAATGGGTCAAGTCTGACCAGGAGAGGCCACTGTGTCATGGGGAGAAGGCTGGGCAGGGTAGGGGTGGCCTGTCATCTCATGGCCTTGGGAGGAAACACTTTTTTTCATCACAAAAGAGGGACAGTGGCTCTGAACCCACACCATCTCCCTGCAGCCATGAGCAGAGAGGCCCACCTGGGAACTAGAGGGGAAAAAGTGCAATGGGGCCCTTAAGGATCCAGGGAGTGGCTTTCAGCTGCCTTAGAAAGGTCCCTGGGAGTACCATCCCAGAGCTCCACATAAGTGCTGGGAGGGGCAGGCCTAGAGTGGGAGAGAAGGTGGGAGGTGCACGGCAGACCACCAGGACCAGAGGACTAAAGGGGCCAGCAGTGGGGACCAAGGGGTGCTGGAGCCTCTTTGGGACAGCCACATCTGGCTCACGTGTCCTGGGCCTCATGCTGGAGTTACTGGTAGGAAGACAAGACAGGAAGTGCACAACTTCACAACACACCAGCCCCAAGACACCCCCACACAAAACTCTCTAGAAAGGGTTACATGAAGATGGCCTCAAGTACTGTGTGATCTTTATTCCATAAAAATCTTGAACTCAACACAAGTTTCATCTTTACATAGGATGGTAATTGTACAAAGAATTAAAACGTTTTTGTAAAATCTGATTAAAACACTGATTCCTCCCCACTCCCCCACAACTCAAGGGAAGGAGACAGGATAGAAGGTAAGGGCAGAGGTGCGTAGCCCCTCAACTGAACCGGCTGGGAGCCTCAGCACCAGCAGATGCCCAGGCCTCCCACCCCTCCTACAGCGACTCCTCAGGCCCGGCTGGCACCTCCCACTGTCCGCATGCTGGAGGCTGCCGACAAGGCGTGAGTGGGCTTCTGCTCTCTCTGCTCTGTTCCTGGGGCACTGGGCATAGGTGACAGCTTGAATCTAAAGATCAGGTTCTCTGCCAGACGGAAGCCCCACGGGCAAGAAGGACGGGATCCCTGGACAGCGAGGCTGCAAGGACCACGCAGGACAGCTGGCCCGTGGCTACAGCCCATGTGCACACGAGTGGGAAGGAGGGGTGGGGAGGCAAACAGGCCGACACTGTGGGAATCTAGCCTGACTTTTGTTCTAAGACAGAAGAATCTTCCCAGAATGACAATACCAGCAGCTTCCCAACTGTCCTGTGGGAATCTCCGGGCATGAAGCTCCCTGACCCCAGCCAGGCTGAGTTGTACTGGGAACACATCAGGAACAGGCCAAAGGGCAGCTCAAAATAGTCTGTTTGGCGAATGAGTTCGACTGGAAGCTGACCGGCTACAGGATCAGGGAGCAGCCTAGGAACTCCCAAGTATCACTGCAGGGCCCTGGAGGCTCTGGGGAGGCTGAACCGGGAACCCAAGGCCAAGGCCAGTCTGGGGCAGTTAGAGCTGCTTGGGCCCAAGGCCCCAAGGAGCTGGGGAGGAGTGCCAGGGTTTCCACACAGGCGGTGGCCAACTGCACCTCCTCAAGCCTGCTTCCAGCTCCAAGATGCCAGGAGATGGTTAGGCCTTGAAGAAGTACACACAAACTATATATAAAACAAAAAAAGCTCTCTGAAATGCAGATGCTATTCCTCAGGGAACTTTTCACCTCAGGCAGTTTTCTGTTGAGATGCTGGATTCATGACCAAAAAAGGGCCGACATTTATTTTTAGAGCAAAAAAAAGCCTATTTAGTGCCTCTCAGAGGGCTTGGATTATGTGGCCACCCTGACCTGCCCCATCCCCAGCAGCTGTCATCACTCTAGGGGACTGAAGACTAGGAGACTACTTGCATGTGCATGGAACAGGGCCCGAAGGCTCTGATGCCCTCACGATTGACTGGTCCAGTGCTCTGGGTTTCAAGAACCCTTTCTTGCCACTAGCCCAGATCCCAACCCCCACCAAAGGAAAGGATGATGGGCTAGTGGAGCCAGGTCAACTGGCTACACGGCCACTCCTCCCCAGACGCCCCTCACTAATGGCCTGCCTGGCAGCTCCTGCAGCCTGCTTCTAAGTACCTGGGAAGGGAGGGATTGGGAGGCAGCTTAGGAAGTACTTTCCCTGTGTGACTTTAGGAGAAGAGGCCAAAGAAGTTGGGAAAATGCCCAACAGAAACAGTGGGAACAATGAAAACAGAAAGGAGGACTCCAGGGGGCTGTGAATCAGCTGTGGCTGGTGACAGCCTCTGGCTAATGGAGCCTTATAGGTCACCAGAGAGAAGGCATGCTGAGGGACAGCCCCAGTGAGCCTTTGGGCCCAGCTGGCCTCACCTCTAAAGCCCCATTCCTCACTTGGGGAAGCTCTAGATGTTACAGTGTTCTTCCTTAGGGTGAATGAGATCTTCCCTGGGCTAACGTCATTGCAAGGTCCAGGAGGGAACCAGTTAGGATCCAGAGTCCCCAAAAAAGAGGGAGGGATGAGGAGAGAAAACATATTTGTGTTGGGGTCTTGCACACGGAGCAGCACCACATGTATGCGTGTGCAGGGGGGACTGTCATCACCCTCTGGGAGATGCCACCCACCCAGAGGACCCCAGACGACCAGGGAGGCGGGGCAGGACAGCCAGGCAGTCTTTACACAGGAGGCCCGGGCGGGCAGCCAGGCAGGCAGCCTTCCCGGAGGCGGGACTAGGCGTGAGCTGCTGGACATGACTAATCCACCCCAGGGGACAGGCCCAGGGCTCTGAGGAATTCCATAACTTGATGGAGTCCTGTCCCTTTCACGGAAGAAAATGGACTTAAGCTATAGCTTGCTGGGAAGGAATCTGGAACTGAAGACCGTTTTATTAAGAGTCCGTGTCCAATGATTAGGCAGGACCTACATAGAGGGAGAGAGAAACCAGTGTGAGAGAAATGGTGTGGAATGTACCGTTCAAGTCATAAGAACAGAAGAACCGCAGACCAAGCCAGCCTCCTGTGCCCTGCTTGCTGTCAGGGCACGAGAGAATAGCGCCGCAGACTAGGAGTTCCACCCCCTGCCTGGCCAGCTGCAGGTGGGGACAGACCCACCTTTCCCTTAGAAGGGCCTCGGATCTGGCACGCATGGATGTCTCCAGAACCGCCTGAGTCTGTTTATGCCGTTTATGCTTCTAGACAAAACTGCTTTCAGTAACAAGTTCCATATGTGCCGAGTGCATGCTGGTGTTTCCTTTACTGGTCTTTGCATCTGAGAGGCTACCCTGCCTGTCCTCCTTGCCATCACTTCTGAAGAACAGCCTGGTGTGCCATGCGCATTAGGCGCCCACTGATTCTGATCTTATCCCCCAGGGTCTGCTTTTCTGCACCTATCTATCTCAAGGAGGTGATGCTGACCCTTCCTCAGGGCTTGGGTGGAGGTAGGAAAAAACCCTAAGAAAGATATGGAGTGCAGGACCTCTAGCTAACAGCCTCACCTCTGCATTCCTATAAACCACAAGAAACCAAAAAAAATTATAAAAAGAGGAGCCAGTTACATACACTGTTAAGGAGGAAAAAAACAAAAAATAAAAACAGGTTGAGGAAGAAAGTTGTCCCTTCTTTGTCCCAGGCATCGAATGCAGCTCCCCTTGACGGGGGAGGGGGTGTGGGGCTTGTTCCCACCCATATAGCAGACCAGATGCTTCTGTTAGAGTCACAGATGCAACCAACACTGCACTCCCATGGTCCCCAAGTGCGCATGTGGGAAAAACCCACCCACCGGCCGGTCTCTCATTCAAGACACATTACACAAGGCTCACCTTCGCCCATGAAGCCCTAAAATCCGTCCCTGCGTGTGTGGGAGTGTGAGGGTCACCTGGCAGTGCAGGCAGACTGGCTATAGCCCCGTCCTCCAGATCTCTTCCTACCCCCACCCCCACCAGGGGACTTACCCCCTCCCCAAGAGCGTGCGTCACACCCTTGGAGTGGGCAGCAGCAGGCCCCAAGATGGGGCTGGAACCGAGTCCTTCCAAGACCCCAGGGGGTCGGAAGCTGAGGCTGGTTGTCTGGGAAGAATGCCCCATGGCCTCTGTCTGCACTTTCCAGCTCAAATCTTTCCAAAACATCAAGCATTCCTTTTCCCCTTGGAGCTATTAAGAAACACCCACATGCTCCGATCCTGGGAAAAGGAAACCAGGAGACTAAAATAGGTGGAGTGCGCTCCCTCTGCAACTAAAAGACCAAAATCAAGTCCAAGAGAATTCCCTGAACTCCTGTCCCAGCCCAGACCAGGGGTGCTCCTGAGAGTGACAGGAACTGTGTGGCCACCCCTGCCCATAAAGATCTGTGGGTGGCATTTGGGAAGAGCCAGACATCAGCAATGTGATGGGGTGAAAGCTTAAGATGGCTCAGGGTCAGTGGGAGGGTGGCACTTGTACCACCACCTTCTGTCCCTCAAGCTGATTCAGAGTTTAACCAGAATCAAAGCTCAGTGGAAGACCACGACTCAAGTAACAGCTGCGTTCAAAAGATGTCATGGGACTGGCCAGCAGTGCTGCATGCTGCTGGACAGGAGGAGGGACACACAGTGGCCTGGGACAGAGCTGGAAAAGAAACACCCCCTCTGCCCCAGTCTGTGGACGCACTGCCTCCCTGAAGCGGCCTTGCCCCAAGGACCAGCCCCCATGTCCTGAGCAACTAGCAGCATCCTTGTCTATGGACAGTGGCCAGAGAGGAGTCCACGTACCACTGCCCTAGCCCCAACTTAGTGCCTCTGGTTCAATTTCTTTTGGTGATTCATGTCTCGGGGCTGTGTCGGCAGAACTGACAAACATAGGCCCTTAGGAATTTCAGCACTAATCCAAATGGAAACACAAGAACAAGAAGGGCAAAACAATTAAGCCCCCAAACACCAAGAGAAATACCTTCAATGCCCCCCACCAGGCCCCATCCCCCACAAGGCAGAACCACCTGTAACTGGTCAGAGAAATCTACCCAGCTCCATGGACCTAGCACGAGCAGCTGCTGGAGGAGCTGCCCGGAGAGCAAGTGCAGGTCCCTGTGCAGGATGGGGGTGGCAGATGGCCACATTCAGTGGTGCCAGGGCACAGGCTCCCACTTTGGAACCTGTAGCATCTGAGCTGCAGGGCACAAACCTACAGGGTGGGTCCCTCCCAAGAGTAAAAGCTCTCAGCTGGCCTCCGACAGAGCTCTCCAGCGCACATAGAAGGCAAAGGAAAAGTTAGGACCACGAAGACAAAAGAGAGGCTCGTAAAACCCAAGGTGGGGAGGGTGCCTGGGAAGAGGAAGGAGCTGGAGGCAGCCGAGGGAGCCGCCAGGGCTGGACTGCCGGAGCCTGGGAGCCTGCAGGCTGGCGGCTCTGAGACTGTAAATCTCGCCCTCCTTCCTGCCAGGACAGCTGTTCCCAGGACTCTCAGATTACTTGTTGCACAATCCTTCCAGCTTCTTTAAAAGGGGGAAAAATGTGGAGGAAAAAAAAAAAAAATCTCGGCAGCAGCAGGGAGCTGCTAGAAATACCATCATGGTCACTCCACAGCAGGCGGCAGCAGGCAGGCTGTAGGACTCTCAGAAGCTCAGGAGTCAGGGACAAAGGCTACAGTCACAGATTCGCAACGGGGACATCAGGTGTGATGGTCATGGCCCCCTAAGGTGCCACAGTGGGTGGGGCCAAACCATGCTGTTTTAGCTATCAGGTCCGCTGCCAATTTCAACCTCTGGGGTATTCTTTGGTTGTTCAGATCCTTAGGAGAAAAGGCTACGAAACCCCTAGTAGAAACAGCCTGCTAGAAAATGCAGGAGGTACAAAACCCCAGAGGGAAAGACAAACCTGAGGCTTGGCTGGCACTGAAAGTGAGAAGTCAGCAGCCACCAGGAATGCTAATTGGGCCCAAGAATATGGCCATTCACCCTGTTAAGGGCACTGGGCCCTGGCTTGGGGCCAGCTCTGCCTGAGCAAGCACCAGATGCGGCGCCCCCTGCTGGTAGACAGGTTTAAAAAAGCAATGGAAGGGGGAGCTGGTTAGGAAGAAAGAAAAAATGGTTAAGGATGGAGAAACAGGCAGCCAGCAAACTACTCACAGCAATCTTTGCATACAATAGGAGCTCAATAAATACAGAATATACTTAATGACTTTCATGTCACTTTGGCCCACTGAAAATGAGCTAGTCCTGAGCCCTCCCCCGACACTTGGGAAACCTGGTGTCCTTACTGTAAAAGGGAAGAGGAACAGTGACAAGACCCAGAGGCCCCCTTGTCCCCAGCTTCCCTGGACAGAGGCAGGCTGAGCCCACAGGAGGACCTGTGGACCCACACACCTCAGGGCAGCTTCACTCTTTCCAACTGCTGCAAATGATCCTCAAACTTCCTTGGCACCACCAGGTCACATTATTTACGTGAACAAAGTGGAGCTTATCGTTTATTTCCAGTTAAAATAAAATATCAGGGATAAAATAGGTACATGAAAGAATATGCCAGGAGTCTTCGTTGCCCAAACACACATTTCCCACTGTGGATGTGCACATTGCAGCCTGCCTGGAGGGGCACACCCAGTGTCCCAGGGCAGGCTCGCGGGTGGTCCACAGACTGTCTGCTCAGCTGATAGAGTTAGGGACAACTCTGCTCACCCAGAGAAGGCCAGCTCCACCTCACAGAACTAACTCACAGGCTAGTCACCAGGCTTCTTCCCTAGCCTCTCCTCTGGGCCAGTCTGAGCATCTGCTCCCCTGAGAATAACCAGGAGGGCTTTTATCTGGAGGAAAGGTCCCCTTCCCCACCACCGGCACAGCTCTCAGCATCTCCACCTGCCCCCACCTCCCGTGTCAAAGCTGCTGCTCAGGCGCACCAGTGGATACAAATGCACGCCCATGGAGCATGGAGAGAAGGAACTGTTAGAGGTACAGGACACACATGTCCAAGTGCGTGCAGTTAGGAGTAGCCAATGCAGCAGTGAGCACACTATGGGGAGGATGGCAGTGCCCGAAGCCCCAGGAACAGCAGGGCCAAAAGCAGGCTGTTCCACACCTGCCAAATCACATCACCTGAAAGGGCTGTGTTGCATGCAACTGTGACACACGGAAGACTGTGAGGCTGGGCAGGGTCACGCTAAGATCAATTCCATCATCTGCTCCCACCCCTTCTTTCCCAGGTCTCTGCAGTGTCAATACCCCTGGCTACCTGTCTTCCCTGCCCCAGCCCAGGTCGAGGGTAGTGTGGGGGCAGATGCAGGTTACCCCCGCCCCCAGTTAGAGATTAACATGGTGACCAAGTAGATGGACAGATGGGAGGGCCCAGCAAGTTCTTATGACTGCTATCTCTGGTCTCTGGTAGCCTGGACACAGGATGGAGCACAGGCAGGATTCCGACAAGACTCTAAGTTAGACACCTAACCTGTTTCAGAGTCTTCGCTGTCAGAGGAGCTGGACTCGCTGGTGCTCTCCGACTCTGAGGATGAGAAGCCCTTCATCTTGGAGGAGCCAGCAATCACATCAACTTTCTCAGCTGCAATAAAGCAACAGGGACAGAGTCAGGCAGGGCCCTGAGTCCCACGAGCCAGAAGGCTGCTCCTAATGGCCGGCTGCAATCCTTCCGAACCCCGGCCAGACCCACATTTCCCAATGGTAAGCAGCTAGCCTACCATGCATGCCAGCCAAACACTTGGCTTACACTGGACTTTCAAGGTCCCTCCAATCTCTCAAAATACCCTTTTACAGGGTTCATCAAGGATTAAGAGACCAGGGCAGGAGGGAATTCTCTAACACAAGGGACTGCTGCGATTATGCTCCCTCAGCTACTTTTCTGACAGTGGGTAAAGAGGACCTAAAGGGGACATGACAGTCAAAGACAAAACAAGACAAGGAAAGAGCCCCAAGGGATCTCCCAGCACCTCAGTGTGCAGACTGAGGCAAGTGTCACTGTGTGGCACCCTGGGCGGAGGATGGGGTGTGTGTGTGTGCCAAGGACCCCAGGAGTCAGTCCGGGCTGGAATGAAGGCTGTGTGCAAAGCCCTGATGTGGATCCTAAGTCCTACTGGTTCTAACGCAAAAGCTGTGAGCCAAGACAAGGCACTGATAACACAAAAGAGCTGCTTGGAAGACCTGGGGTTGGGGGAGGGGGGGTGTCACACCAAGCTAGAGAAGACAGCAGGCAGGCACAGTGCCAACTTAATGCCTTTCCTCCTAGCCACACCCCCCATGCCCAGAGACCCCAAAGACGTAGGGGGGTGGCTTCTGGGGAAGACTCAGAGGCAGGAAGCTAAGGACGAAAGCTGCTGCTGCTCAGAGCAAGGCTTAGGACACCTAGGTGCAGGTGGACCGCAGATGGCCAGCAGCCAGAGAGATCAACAAAGGCACCAATAAGCCTAGGGCTGAGTCTGACGTCACAACCCTTCAGAGGTTTCTATGTCAAGAACGCAGATTTTATAATCGGAAGGAAAGCAAGCCTGCAGAGAACGAGGGCCGAGACTGGAAGGCAAAGTTACCCGAAGGTGCCAACAGGGGCCTCACTACTAGAGGTGCAAGGGTAGCAGCCTGGCCCATCTGCCCAGCCCTCTCCCTCACCCAGGACTGGGAACACCACCCCCCGCCACCGCCCCAGGGTGCCCAAGGGCACCTTGAGGTTTCCTTTTCTTCCGCAAACAGGAGGTGACATAGCGCTCCAGTTCACGCAGGGTGGATGGCTTCAGGGTCTCGAAGTCAATCTCGATCTCGTCAGGGTTGGAGTTCTTGAGTGAGGGCTCCCGCGACTGAATGATGTGCACCACGCGGCCCAGCTTCTCACCAGGAAGCTTGTTGATGTCCAGGCTAAGCTGCCGCTTCTCTTCATACGACATGGGCTTGCACTTGTCTTCTTCCTCCGACTCATATGTGGGAGGGGGTTTGCTCTTCATGGGTGCTGGCTCCTTCTTGCTACAATGGGGTGACGCAGACACCATTAAGAATGGGTCCCTGGGGGAAGGTGGGCACATATCTCTCCATTTAGGGCTTGGGGAGGCTTCCACACCCCCACCCAGTGGTCTTCACAGGAAACAGGGGGCACTGGCAGCACCTTCCTGGGAGCACATGGCTGCAGTTGAGACCACAAATGGTGAACTGGGGGGCTGCTGTGCTTTGTCTTGCCGCCTGCACCATGCTACCTGCTATCCTCTCTCCCTCAAAGGCCCATCCCAGAAAAAAAAGCAGAGAGGCAGCCTCCCTCCCCACTGTCCCCATCTGGACTAGGGGCACTGGTGGGGGTAGGGGTGACCCACAGACCTTGTGTTGTTGTTACTGGTATTATTTTTCTTGGTCTTTTTGGGAGGAAGTTCCTTGGCTTTGCTTTTCTTATTCTCCTCCACTTCCTCTTTCTTTTTGTGCTTTTCTTTTTTCTTCTCCTTTTTGTCTTTCTCCTTTTTCTTTGGTTTGTTCTGCTGGGGCTGTGAAAGGGCTGCAAGCTGCTCGTGCACGGCTTTGAGCTGTGGAGCAGACAAGCAAGACACACAATCCCGTCACCCTGGTCTCTGGCCCTCAGCTCCACGACCTGCCGTCTCACTAGATATCCAAAGTGCCCATGCCCACCCAGACCCTGAACTCCCAGGGTGGCCCAGTGTCCTCCTTGTCAGAGGAGCCACTCAAGCCCCATGACCATGCTGGTTCCAAGAAGAGGATCCCTAAAGAGGCTGGGCAAGAGTGCATAGACAGGGACTTCCCTGGTGGTCCAGTGGTTAAGACTCTGCACTCCCAATGCAGGGGGCACAGGTTCATTCCCTGGTCAGGGAACTAGAGCCCGCACGTGGCAACTAAAAGAACCCACATGCCGCAACAAAGAACCCGCACTCAGCAACTAGACCCAGCGTAGCCAAATAAATAAATATTTAAAAAAAAAAAAAAAAAAAGGAGCGCATAGACACATGTGGGCACTAAAGGCCTAATGGCCAGCTTGTAGAGAGAGGAGCATCCTGGAAGCCCCAGAAGAGACGCACCATATGCTGGCTCGGCCTCCTTCTTCCAGATACCAGAAGGATACAAAAGCCTCACCTCTGCCCAGGGAATGGCCACGTCACCCCATCTCCATACCCACAGTGTACATTTAAGTATGAACAATATGCACCCCTGACCTAGCACAAGGGGACCAAGCTGCCTGTGTCCTCACCTGCTCCTGGAGCTCAGCCAGTCGTTGGGCTCGCTCCTCCTCGGAGTCATCAGTGGAGCTGTCACTGTCTGAGGAGCTATCGCTGCTGCTGTCACTGGATGAGGGCGGGGCCACAACCTTGGTGGGCGGTGGCACCGCTGGGGAGGACACAGCCACCACAGGCTCCTCGGGCTCATCCGGCATCTTGGCAAAGCGCATCTCGAACACATCCTGGAAGTGAGGGGTAGGGGGAAGCTGTGCCCGTGAGGGCTGCTGGGTGCCCTGGGGGTGCCTGGACTGTGGCCCAGCGTCACACTATCCCTGGCTGCTGCGGGTGACTCAACAGGAAACAAAGAGGGCTGAGTCAATGGTGACCCCCTTCCTTATCACTAAGGCGAGGGGCTGGCAAGGGCCCCCTGATAACCCTTTCAACACTCCTCTTTCAAATCTCACTTTGGGGAGAAAAGTGCTCCCGACACGGCCTGGCACCCACTCCCTGGGAGACACAGCTGAGGTAAGGACAGGTGACTCACATCACAGGAGATAGCCAGCCCAATGAGGACATCAGTCTGGGGATCCTTGACAGATGGCAGGCCCGGACAGGACCCACAGAAAGAGTGCTCTGAGGCTCCCATCACGTTGATGCTCATTCAGTCAGCACATCTCAAGGGAGCCTTCTGGACGGTGGGCCGGGCACCAGGACACAACAGTGAACAGAACAGGGGTCTTACGGTTCACATTCCCATAGGGAGCGGGTGGGGTCTGCAGTTTTAGAGTTCCAGAGGGAACAAAGGTCCCAAGGTGGGAGTATGCCCAGCACAGAGCCCACAGCCAGTGAGGAGATCAAGTCCTCGCTGTAGTGGGCACATAACTGAGCAGGGCCATGCCACTGCCTAAGGCATCTCCAGGGTACACCAGAAATGTGAGAAAGTTATAGACGAGATATGGGATGCTGAGAATAGGCTATGGGAGACAGCCAGCCTTGTGAGGTGCAAGCAACGTGAGCAGAGACCCTGGGCTTACTGAGCATAGGATCCCACCCCAGGAGCTCCTGAGACCTGGTTTTCCAGTAGGATTTTGAGACCTGCTTTAAGCCTGGAATAAGTCAGTTAACACAGCAACTCACATAACAGAAGGCGGGCCTTCCTCAAGTGTGAATCCATGTTGGAGAGAGCAGCATGGCCCAGAAGGGCTGTGGGGTAGAGCTCCAAGGCTGGTATTTCAAACTTGAGTGTATCTGACAGAGCCCACCCTACAAGACTCTCCTGATGTCTCTGGAATGCAGCTTCAGGTTTCCCCGCCCCCAGGAAACTGGAAATGAGTGACCTGGGCAGCAGGGCAGGCATTCCACACAATTGTGGTACTGTCCCCTCCCCTCCAGACTACTCAGGTTCGGCCTCCTCCAAGGCAGGTTCTCCTCTCAGCAAGGTGCTGCCTGAACTCTGCTATCTGAGTGGTTTTCAGTTTAAGTACTAGAAAGGCAAAAACTTTCTAATTTCATCAGAAATAAATCATGGAGCAGATCTGAGAGCAACAGAGAAGACAAACAGGAGGGATGACCAGATACCATTATCACTCAAGCTGCCAGGGAGAGGGGGCCTTCAGACAAGGTGAGCAAGACCCTCTCTGCTCACAGTGCCCTGGATGTGGGCAGGCTCAGGTCCATGACTGACCCACATGAGCATCTGAAAGAGCCAGGCCTGCTCTTAGAGAAATGTGTCTAAGAAGGTAGTAGGGCATCAGGACCCCAAGAAGGGAGAAGGGTGGCAAGCAGGGCCAAGCACTTGGTGCTGCTGGGAGGTGACACTTTACCAAGTGGAAGCTATCTCGTGCCACTGGTCTGTGAACCTAGCCCCCGACGCCAGCTGCCAGACAGCTCTACCCTTACCACAAGGACATCCCTGTTCCTGACCCACAGGCTGTGACCGTTGTAGAAATGGGGGTGGCACCTGCCCTAAGGCCTCCTTCCCCTCCCCAGCTGCTTCTGGTCCCTGTCCTCCCAAAGCCCCAAGACCAAACAGCAAGGAGCATGAGACAAAAGCCAGGTGGGTTGCCTGCCTCCTGGCTGTGCCCAGCTGAATGACCCATCGTCCTCCCACCTGCATCAGCCCAAGTGGGGGACATACTGGGAAACACACTCGGGCCTGTGTGCCAATGAGCTAAGGGCTGCTGCAGAAAACCTTCCCAAGTGGCTGAGACTTGCACCTGCTCTGTGGCAAACAAGAATGATGTGCTCCCTGTCTTGAAGGGGTGAACACAAACAGTTGTACAGTGCCGTAAGTGCTAAGGTAGAAACAGCAAGGGGTGGCAAAGAGCCTTTGGGAAACTTGAGACCTAAGAATGAGAGGAGGACAATAGCTGCAGACACCCAGGAGGATGGTACAAGAGAAAGGTCAAAGGGGCGTGGGGGCAGACAAGAGGACGGTAAAACCCAATGAGATGCACCCAGGGCAAGTATGTCATGAGGGAGGACAGTGACAGAAAGGAGCAGTGAACACCAACAACCAGCACCCACCAGGGGAGCAGAGGCTCAGGGCTCCTGCACCAGAGCTGGCAGTGTATTCAGATGAACCCATCTACTCCGCCTGGTGTGACATTACCTCCACCCCACTCCAAGAATCTGAGCCATGTCGCAATTCTCAACATCAGAAAGAACACTGGTTTCAGAGAGTAAGTATCTCCTCTCGCTGGAATGTTGACCAGGACCATCTACTCTGGGCTACATCAGATTCATGGAGGGAGCTCCCCCCTTCCCCTTTAGTGAAACAGAGATGCTCAGGTGCTGGGAGGTTGCAGTGTCCGAAGACTCCCAGGCAAATCAGCCTGCAGCTGAGCACAGGTGGAGACCCAAGGAGAAGGTGTTGCCCAGTCGGCCCCTCTTTGGCCATGCCTGGATACTGCTGTGAGGCTTAGCCATACCTGGGCATAACCAGGGCACAGAGGTGGGGAGTACAATGTAGGCCGTGGAGGCACACGAGGTGCCAGGTGGTGGGGATGCGGCCGTGAATGAACACTCAGATACACAAACACACTCTCACACACGCTTCACAAGCTTCCGACCTCTGGGACCTAATGCAGGACCCCAACACACTTTTGTCAGTTTAATTTTTTTCCTTGCCATAAAAACAACTGCGTACCACCATGAATTTGCACTTTCTTTCAAAATAAAACTCTGGTAATCCACATAGGTGCAAAACTTCCTAAATTACTCCTCACTTCACAATAGAACAGAGGGTAGAGGACAGTACCACCAGCAGCTCTGGGCCCAGCAGCTAGGTTAGCAGCCCTCAGCTCAAGCCACGCTCAGGCTCCCAAGGAAACCCTGAGCCCAGGGGCTCCTGACTATCTTTGTGACCACAGCTGCCAGGTGGTGGGATGTGGGTTTTCTAAAGGCCCAGAATTTACAGGCTGGAAGAGGAATATAAAGTGGATCATTTCCCGTAAAACTTTCTGGGTAAATTCCAGTCTTTGGGCACAGCCTAATTAAGAGACAGTAGGTCCCAACACCTCTTACTGAGGCAAACAAGGGCTGGGATTTTGTTACTCCTCCTCCCCAGTGGGTAATCTTGCCACCTAAACCATGCTGATCCTAGAAAGCTTCGAAAGAAAGAAGAAAACACAGCTCAAAATGCTACAAAATATGCAAAAAAAAAAAAAAAAAAAAAAAAAAAAAAAAAAAATGCTACAAAATACAGGAACTGCCTTCTAGAGGAAAAGTCCACACAGGGGGCCTGCCACGTCAACTGGGCTGAATCAGGCACCCCCACCTGCCTCCTGGCATGTTACTTTCAACAGCGTGGAGACCCAACCTGCAAGGGACAAAGCAAGCTGGGGGCAGAGGCAGCCTCGTGCTGAGTGGCCCACTGCGCACTGCCCCCTCCCCCCACCTGAAGTGGACCCTCCTCGAGGGCAAGGACCTTGTCCCATCCAGCCTGGTGTCTGGAGTCAACGTTTAGAAAAGAGGCTGCTTTGTGGCGAATATCTCAGTGCCCTTGCTATGAGCAAATCCCGTGTCTGGGATGCTCATGCCACTCCCAGAAGGAAAAAAAAAGCAAAAGAAACAAAAAGAGCCTTAAAACAGGCACAAAAATTAGGAAGACGGGGCTTCCCTGGTGGCGCAGTGGTTAAGAGTCCGCCTGCCGATGCAGGGGACACGGGTTCGTGCCCCGGTCCGGGAAGATCCCACATGCCGCAGAGCGGCTGGGCCCGTGAGCCATGGCCGCTGAGCCTGCGCGTCCGGAGCGAGAGGCCCGCGTACCGGAAAACAAAACAAAACAAAAAATTAGGAAGACGAAGAGCTAAAATATATCAGAGAATATCTTCTTTCTTCTTTTTAAATAAAGTCGCTCAAAATAGTGATCTTTGGTGCTGACAGAGAACTTGTTTAGCTGTTTGCATGAGGGCAAATAAAGGACATGGGTATTAATCTGGGCAAATGCTATCCAAGTCCTCAGGGAGGAGAAGGAGAGAGAGAATGGGGAAAGGGGGTGGGTGCGCCTGCCACCCTGCATCCCTCCCTCCCTCCCTCCCTCCCTCTCTCCTCTCTCCTCTCCCCCTCCCTCCCCCTCTCTCTCTGGGCACCACTGCCACCTAGTGGCTACATATGAGAATTGCAGAAAAGTTATAAATCCTGATCTGCTTCAAGGATGAGAAATGCAAAAGTAAATACTGAAAAAGGAAGCTTTGTGAAGAAAGCAGACAACATAGCACTGAATTAAAGAAAGTCCCCCTTCCAAAAACATAAAACAGAACTAAACAAAAAACCTCAGATAAAATAAAACTAATAAATAGCCAGTAGAAATACAAACCTTCAAGTCTGAGTGTGTGTTTAACGATAGCCAGATCCATGCTAGTAAGTTGTTTTGTTTTTTTTTTTTTAAACACCTAGAGTTTCAGAGCACTAAAGGCTAACCCAGACAGGCTGCAGTGAAAGACCAAAGAGGACCATGCCTTGGCTCCAACATGATGACATAGGAGACACTATGCTGGTGAATGCATGACAACGTGTGGAGTTAACAGAGCTGGAAGGCAGGTGGGCAAGCAGGGCTCAGGTGACCTCTGATAGACACCAACCCACAGGTCACCAAAGGCCTTTTGCAAGCCTTGCTTCTGGAAGCATTTCACAGATGGCTGAGAAAGCCTGGTTTGAGAAAGGCCCACCCAGGTGCCAGGAGAGGACCTGATGCAGGATGTGCAGACTGGACCTGTACCTTGTGACAGCAGGTGGCTCAGCCCACAGTCTGCTTTGACCCTGAAAGCAAAAGTGCAACCTGGGACCTTGGGGAGAAGAGGCTGGGAATTTTTATTATGTGTAATTTCAAATAATAATAAAACAGATTATAACAGTACTAAATATCGACTTTTTTCTCCATAATTTTTAACTCCTCATTGTTCTACCCAAAGATATGTCTCTGTTTAAATTTGGGTATATGCTTTTCCTTTTTTTTTTTTTTAAATAGAAAAAAGTGGAGTTAGTTCACATATTTATGCTGTAATCTGCCCCTCCCTTCCACCCATGTGTGCACTCCACAGCGTACATCACCCAGAATCTACTTGAAGGGGTTACGAATCCCACCCATTAGTGCATCATGGCCACACAGAACATCTAGAAGCAGCCGCCCTGGAGCAGGAAGGCAAACAAAGGCTTTCAAGGCTCTGGTGAAGAAATGCCCACAGTACTTCAGCTCAGAACTGGGACAAACTGTCTACCTGGCAAGAGTGTCCCTCGCCGACTTGAGACAGGTCTGTTTTGGAGAAGAGGTTGGGCCATGCACAGGACACGCACTCTTCCAGCCAAGGGCAACCGAATGCAGGGGGGTGGGGGGCTTTCAGTGGAATACCCCAAAATCCAAAATGCCCAAGACCATAACCAACCACCCTGCTTTAATTATAAGGAAATAATCCTAATGTAAAATTTACGTGTTATCCTGACTTTAGTCCACTCTTCCAAAGCAACATGGCATTATACCAAAGCAAGTGACAAAATCTGCCAAGGCCCATAGTGGCCTGGCCCACCCAGGACCCCAGCCAGCCTGCTCCTCTGCAGGATCCCACACCCGGAGCTCCCCCAGAGCCTCACCTGGAGCTTGCGGGCCATGGCCACCACCTCATGGTCAGGAGGGTTGTATTTGTAGCAGTTGGAGAACATCAATCGGACATCGGCACCAAATTCCTGAGCATCACGGTACTCACGGGCCTCCAGTTTAGACTAGAAAGACAGGACGGGTCCTGGTTAGCCATGGCTGCCCCTGCTCCAGTGGGGAGGTGGCAGCAAGGAGGGCTGCCTGTAGGAAGGAGCAAGTCAACTTCTCAATGGCTCTGGGTTTAACCCAGACCATAGCAGGGAGAGGTTATCACCCCAGTTCTCAGCACCAGGTGGACAAGGAGATACTCCAACACCAAGTCTCAGGGCGAGGAACTGCCCTGCTAGCATCCAAACCTACCCACTGTGCCTGGCTAAAAGGCAAGTGGACAGAGAAGCCGCAGAGGTACTGCTTAAGCCAGAACTGCAAAGGGAGGGCTGGGCCCAGTTCTGACTTGGCCTGTACTTGTCCTGGTGACATCGGACAGGGCACTGGTCAAAAGGAACACAGCAATGTCCCCTGCTCTGCCCATCCCACGTTTGGGCAGGCTTACTCCACTCTCAGAAGGAGAAAAGTGCCAAAAGGCTTAAAATAAACAAACCCAAAAAGGCCTCAGGATACTACAGTGAAAATGCCAGCACTTGTGTGCCCTTTACTAAGAGACACCAAGGCCTTCTTCATGACATAGAGCCTGGCAAAGTCACCACTCCCCAAACTCTCCAGGAGCATCTACCGAGTGAAGGTATCTATGGGCACTGGGCCTCAAGGCCACAAGAGGGCTCATCCTCAGATGAGGGAAAGGGCAGCATTGCTGTCTGTGACCAAAATGACCACATGATCTCAGATGATGTCCCCATAATCTCCAGCAGGGGGCACTGGGCTTCCCTGGGCTGGTGAGAAGAGCCTAGACAGCTAGTAAGACTGGGCGCTCCTCTTGGACAGGCCTCAGAGGTGCTGGCCTTCCTTGTCCCAGGGAGCCCGTTCCCCAGCTCCAGGGGCACACCCACTAACCTTGATTGTGCTCATGTCCATGGGGTGCTTGATGATGTCACAGTAGTCATGCAGGCCCAGCGCCTCCACGTCCACGGGCTTGTAGAAAGGCCAGGCGTAAGCTGCGTGCTTCTTGGCAAACATCTCCTTGAGAATGCCACTACAGCACTTGAGCTGCTCTGAGACCTTGCTGCTTTTATCTGGTGCTGGGTGCTGCTGCGAGTCGGGCACGTCCTTCTTCGGAGGCTTAACAGGCCGGCTGCTCTCCCGCCGGGGGCCCACCAGCTTGGTGGTCTTGGGCTCCGGGGGCAGTGAGGGTGGCTCGTGAATGGGGTCGATGGTGGTGGGGGTGGTGGTGTCCGCTTTCCTCTTAACCCCCTTCTTTGTCTGCCGAGAGCACAGGCGCGATAGGCACGGTCAGAGGCAGCGGCTGGCACAGCGGGCCCTCAGGGTCACTCCTGAAGCCAGGTCCTTTCTAGGGTCTCAACACTCACAGGGAACAGGGCCCAAAGGTAAATTCCACAGGTGAAGGACTGAAGACAGGGAAACCCTGTCCCACCACTCTGTTCTGCAGCTGGGACAGGACCCTGCCAGTGGCAGGAGAAAGCACACAACTAAGTGTGGGATCTGCTCACCAGAGGCCAAAGAGACTTTTGAAAGCAGTTTCCTACATGCCAGGGACCTCTCCCACAGCCAACCTCTGTCACTCTGGCCACCCATGGGAGGCACATTTCAGAGACTATTTAGACAGCATCTGCAAATATGCAGTCTAAATTAGAAATGGGAAGGGGGGCAGCAACCCCCTGGGAGGTGTTACTCAATTATGGGATCTGTGGGTCAGCAAGACAGCAGCTTTTAGGCTGTGCTGATTTAAACACAGCTTGATCCCCCCAGGTCCTAACTACCCACAAGTGCCCTGGGAGCCAGAAGCATCAGCAAGGATAGGTGACTGTCTTCTGTAAGCCTCACTGCAATGGAGTGGAAGGGGAGGCAAGGGTCATCTAGCTGAGGTGACCGGAGCCAGCCAGTGGTCAGGCTAGGCCACACACACGCACAGGACGCTCACCTTCACAGGCTGTGGGGTGGCCGCGATGATGGGCGGGTGGCTCTGCACAGGCTGGGGGGCTGGTGCGGGCGGGGGCAGTGGCTGGGGAGGAGTCTGCAGTGGCTGGGGAGGCACCACTGTCATGACAGGGGTCTGGACGATGAGGTCTGGGGTGACAGCGGGGAAGGGGTGAGGTGTGGCCTGCACGGGTGGAGGATTCTGCTGAGGGGTCTGGGTCTGCGGAGGAGTCGATGCTTGCGTTGTGTTTGGTACCGTAGAGACGCCAGGTTTTGCTGTCCCTACCAATCATAAAAGGGACAGGTGGTTAGATGCCATGTCTGCACGCCGGCTGACCTTGTGGGGACACTGCCACACGTGGCAAGCACACATCGGCGTGGGCATGGCACACAGTGTCTCTGTAACTATTTGTCTAAGAGACAGAACAGCCTAAATACCTTGGACCTCAGCCAAATCTGTCCACCTGTCCCAGGGGGCTCTGAGAGCAGTGGCACACCACATTCCACACTTCCTGGGGTGTCCTGGCTCCAAGTCCTGACTTGGGGACTCAGGCACAGAGACCCCTTCACGAGCATGAAGGCTTGAGCCAAAGGCACAGGAAACACACGCTGAGAGTCAGCACCAGGACAGTGACAGCAAAAAAAATGCTCCTTGGTGCTTTCAGGCAGAGCTGTCCTCATTCCCAGAAACGCTGCCTTCTGAGTAAGCATTTCTGGCAGGGGGACGGAATCGGCAGCCCTGGCCAAGGTTTCTGGAAATTGGCTACCCCCACCTCTCTGAATCACAGGGGGAGGCTGGACGGCTGCTGCCCTTCATGACCGGCTCAGACTGCCTCCCTGCAGTTGTGTGGGTGAGCCGAAACACACGAGGCGCTACATCCACCCCATGTAAAGACCAAACCCCTTGTCCCAGGAAGGGAGGATGGGGCTCCTTGGTCGTAAGGATACTGGATGCCTCTGGGCAGGTTCCATGGCTAAGGGGTGACCCTCAAGACCAGCTCTCCTTGGCTCCCCCTCAGCACTACAGGGGATCTAGCCAACCCCCTCTGCTCCCATGAAGCCACCACTTCCACGTGGGATAGGAAGTCACGTGAAAGCCCACTCCTTAGAGAAGCAAACAACTCACAGCACAGGCTACCTTGCAAACATCACCTTTCTGCAGCACGGAGCTGCGGATGGCAAGATGCAGAAGGCAGCTGTTTAAACTTTTCCTAGACAGAAACATTTCATGAGTAGGCTACTCCCTACCAGCTGGCCTTCGGAATCCCGTGTCAGGCTTGGGGGCAGGGGTAGGTGCTAAGGTAGACAGAGGGCTTGACTTCAGAAGACTATCAAATAGCAGACATGGCTCCAACACAAGTGTATTAATAAATAATTCAAATAACAAACCTTAAGGCTCTAGGACTGGAATATTAATTAAAACTGCCCTTGATCAGGTTAATTTATCTAAAATGAAAAACAAAGACTGACTATAGCACTGGTGGGATGAAGAATTCAAATAATTTAAAAATGCTTTGAAAAAGTTGTACTTTCTTTTTAACTGGAGTCCATCAAAAAAGGCTAGGCCCAATTTTTCCTACTTTGCTGGAGGGTCACATGGTCATATGACCCTCTGGGCTGGTTCCCCTGATGAACCTGGCCTCACCATACCCAAACAGCAACAAGGCAGGGAGTGCATAATATAGTTGTCTTCCCACCACTCCCAGTCTCCCAGTGAAATTGGAGAAGGCTGGCAAAGACTAGGGAGAAATAAAGCCAATTTCCCTGCTTTACTGTTCCCCAGTATATCCCCAAAGCAGCTCACTGGGGCTTGCGGAAATGCCCATTTCACACTGCTTTATGGGTCCCCACTTTGCCACAGGCTATTTCAGTGTGAAGCTAATAGTGCTGGGGACACGGAAGGTACCCTACCTGCTTCTTTCCTCCCACGTCCTCTTCCTTTTGCCTGGACTATCATGATCTCAGTTTCTTCAGTGGGCAGTTCGTTGATTTTTTGCAAGAAGAGCTTCTCCAGAGCTTCTGCCATTAAGACTATGTCATCTCCAGGCTAAAAGAGGAGACACATGTGGTGAGGGTTGGAAAGCCCTCCCCACCTTTCTAGACAGAATAAGAGCTCCCCACCCTATGCCCCAAAGTGTGGAGCATCATATTCAGGGTACTTCCCCAATCTAAACCCCAAAGGGCCAAAACAAAGCTATCCTAACTGGCATCATAGAAGCTTCATATGCCTGCAGGTCTGCTGCCTCTCTAGTCTTTTAACCTCTGGCTTGAGAAACCATCCCAATGCCTTAAGTATCTATCAAGCACTGCCAATCACACACAGGGGCCCTCCTTGCACTAGCGCCTCCTTCGACATAATGCAACTTCACTAGAATTATTTGAATTACACAGGATTTCTTGTCATAGATACGTGAACAGGGCTCCAATAATGTTCCCTAGTATATCCCCAAAGCAGCTCACTGGGGCTTGGGGAAATGTCTACTTCACACTGCCTTATGGGTCCCCACTCTGCCACATGCTGTTCCCACTCAGCTCTAAATGGAGAACCTCATCTGTCCACATTTCCCTTAAACCTAGTGGTGAGAGCTGAGACTTTAAACAAATGATCTGGCTTCAAGGCACAATCGAGCTGAATGGTTTGGCTACTGGGTTAAGTGATATTTATGTCTACATGTAAGACCCTGTAAGGGAACACTTGATTCTATGGCCATTAGCTGTCAATGGTCATGTCCACAGTTCCAGATGCGGCGGGTGGGCCCCACTGTACCCTCTCTCATATTTAGGTTTCTGTTTGAGCACACCTTTGTACAACTATATCTTGGTAGGTTCCTTCCTGACAATTTGTGTCGTCCAAACAGACTTTTTAATGCATCGTCACTGTCCTTTTCACACCTTCTCTACTAGACATGCTCAAGAACCAAAGTCCCAAGGGTATCAGAAGCACATGCTTCCAGCTAATAAGGACAGCTTGGAAACATGACCAAAATATTTTTGGCCTCAAAAGAAACACACCCAGTCACAGGCAAAACCAGCGGTCCCATTTACCTCTGTCGCCAATGGTCTCCTCTCGTTGGACTCTGATCCCACCTGCACCCAGCACCCCTGCCCAATGGGTTCCAGACATGCCCACCTCCTCCTTTACCTTCTCCTTCTCTATCAGCCCCCACATCTCACCTTGTTGTAGATGTAACAATTTGTAAACATAGTGTTGAAGTCCTGGATACATTCCTGAGCATTCCAATAATAGTTGTTTTCCAAGCGCTTCTTTATTGTTCCCATATCCATAGGTGTTTTAATGATCTTATAGTAATCCTGGAGAGCAGAGAGAGCAAAAGGCCAATGTCACCCCTGCAGCCATGCAGTACTCACAGGTGGGCCTGCAGATGTCACTCCAGGTCACTCTACAGACATGCAGGCCTAAACTCTTCCATGGTATCAGTGAGCCATCTCATGGGGACCCCAAGATAAAGTGGATCAGGGAAGGATTACTAAAAGCTGGGTGGCAATTTAGAGAAAAAATGTGCAAGTTTGCCAACTGTCCTGTCTGGGAACAGGCTATGCTGTCTTAACTGAGATCTATGTTTTCCTCTATTTTTTTTTTGATGTTAAAATATCCTTTCATTTTTAGTAAGTAATGCGGAAAGCATACAACCTTTAAAAAAAGTGGTTCTTATCTGGTAAAATAACCCATGGTAATTTCTACTTTCTCCCTGCTTCAAATTTTCCACATCAATAAAATGCAAAATCCTACAGAACCAGCATTCAAGCCCACCCATAACAACTAGATCCCTTGCTTCCTGTCACACTAAAGAACCAAGGAGCAAAAGCCTCTACCTTCAGTTCATCGCACTTCCATTTCTTTTACCTGCAGTCTACCACTAAGGATCCACTAGTATCTGGATACAGTTCAACAACTAACCAGGTTAAGTGCCAGATGAGGAATCAAATGGACAGCCCTCACAATCCTTAGTAAAAACAAAACAAAAAACACCAAGCCCCCCGACCCCCCACCCGGCAGCCGACCCACTCCTCAAACCTTCAGATCTTACTCTACAAGTGCTAAACAGAAGAAGCCAGACAGCAGGTGTAGACGTCCTAAAGCCCTTCAAATCAAACTCTCTTCTACCATCATAACTTTTTCTAAATCTAAACCTATTCTAAAACCAAACGCTTATTTTTAAAATCAACCACAGGAAGAATTTGGGGACAGATCAGGCAGTGCCCAGGTTTCCAGGTGGAAGGACCACAGAGAGCCAGGCAAGAAGAGGGACCTGCATACAGCCAGCCGGCCCCACTGAGAACCACATTCTCTGAAGCTCCCACAATTAGACTCAGGTGAAGTTATCAGAACCAAGTCCAAGGGGAAGTCTGACAGCAGAGGGGCAGGCCTAGGCTTTAGCAAGCACCAAGGTCCTGCCCAGGAACAGTGGTGGACAATACTGAAAAGGTGAGCAAGCGGTGTGAGGTTCTGAGTTGCTCTGACAACCATGAGAAAGGAACAGAAGCCACTGGCATACACATAGGTCTGGCGAAGATCACAGCCCTGCCCAGCCTCAAGGGGCTACATTTGCTCTGACCACCTTTCCCAAGAGAACCGAGTCCAAATATATCTGCCCCAGGGGAAATTTAGATTTTATTTCACGGCCAAAGGTCTACTTAGAATGGTGTCAGGTGCTTGAATTGGCCTCAGTGTGTCAAAAGTGGTTCAAGGCCCAACAGGATAGCGGTTGAGGACAGAGTAGGAAGGAGGAGGTGAGACTATGACAAAAGAGGATGGGGGCTGGGAAGACTGAAAGGGAGACAGGGGTTTAGGGGCATGACAATCCAACTGTACATGTGTTCTGAATGCAAGAGGCACAAGCATTCTAATACGAAGCCCAGCAAGGAACAGGGGCCAAAACACAGGTAAAGATCTAGAAGGCATCAGAAAACAGAAAAAGAATGAACCCTTTTTTGAGGTGGCCCTATTAATATTTCCTAGAGAAGGGGGTGTCCCTGGAAAACTGGGCATTAGTATGACATTGCTCCCAGCCAAACAGCCCTGCCCCACCCCTCAGGGTTAGCCCCTAGCTCTCCCACCTCTCTTCTTCCTACATCAGAGCTGCTGAGGGTGACATCTAGTCACACTGTGGCCCCTGGGGAGCCTGGCCTCCACTTCAGAGAATGACCTCAAACTCCCAAACCCCTTGGCCTAACAGACTACCCACCCGCGCCTGTCCTGCTGGCTGGGACGCTGCCTTCTCAGGATCTCAAGCCCCCCAGTTCCCCTTAGTTTTCACCCTCTCAGCTCTCCTTGCCTCTGCACCCTCTGCATCTTCCTGTAACAAACCAACCCCTCCTCCATCTGGCCCTGCCGAGCTTTCCCTTCAAAGCCAAGTTTCTTGAAATGATGGCTTCACATCCTCACCTTCTTATTCACACCGTCGCGAATCTGGTTTCTACTTCTGCGTCACATCTTCCTAAGGTCACCAATGCCCTCCTAAAGGCCAACAGTAGGGTCAGGTCGGAATCCTCATCTGTTTGACCTCCCTGTAGTCTCTGACGTAGAAACTTGGGGGTCTGCTCTCTGTGGTTGATTCTCCTGGCCTCCCGCCTCCCTCCAGTGCTGTAAGAGCTGTGGGCCCCCCTTGGATTCCAACCCCCAGCTCCTTCTCTCCCCATTCTTTGCATTTGCTCTGGGAAGGTCACCTCACCTGTGGACCCTGCAGGGCCCAGCCCATTAGCCCAGCTAGAAACTGGTACAGCAAGCTCTCCCAAGAGACTCCCCCCAGTGACGGGCTCGCTGCCTCTACTCCTGATTGTGGTCAATGATAAGAGTGACCTCTGAAGTGCAGATTTGGTGAGGACCCTTCTTTTGTTCCCATACCCTTTCCTCAGTTGGTTCGTGACCCAGACCTGCAGCTCCCCCTCCTGACTCTCTTCCCCTGAGTGCATATGATGGGTATTCAATGGACAGAGAGTACCGGCCAGCTGTTACAGACATAGCAACTTTCAAGCAAGGAGAAGGTCACACTGGTGTGTCCATCCTTCTTGAAACTGGACGCCTGGCAGAGGCTGAGGATCCTATACCCATGCAGCTCGAACTCGTAAACCCACGTCTGGGCCAACTGTAACAATCATCTGATTCCAATTCCCTCGCCCAGGTCAGTGTGTGGGATTTGGCAAACAGCAGAGGGCAATTTAAAGACAATTAGTCCTTGATGCTTTGAAGAAAGGAAAAAATTAACACATTTGTCCTGTTTGCTCCCGAGGTTCAGTTAAAGATACAAGTTGAGCTTCCAGAACCATTTGCTAGGAATGTGGGCAAATGGAAAGCTCTCAAAGAAAAAAGGAGAGGAACAGGGGTACAAAAGAACAAAGGCAAGTGCAGCATGGCCACAACAAGGCAGGCAGGTGTGAGGGGGTGTGCAGAGGCAGCCAGAGGCAAAGCTGCACCCATACTCCCTCTCTCCATCCAGGCCACCTCCATGTACTTGGCTCCCTGGGAGTTATTCTACTACCTTTCCCTGCCCTGTGCTCTGGGTGATGATGACAGCACCAGTACCAGAAGAGGTACTGCAGCAAGCCAGTCCCTCTCACAATCTGACCAACCACGTCTGCTGAACCTACTGGGCCAAGCGAGCCGACCACATCTGAGGAGGGAGGGCCCGGACCACCAAGTGACCCCACTTTAGCTCCCCATGGAATTGAAAGGCAAGCTGCAAGCAGCCCTCTACCCGTTTCAACATCTCTACAGAATATTTCCCAGAATGCTAGTATCAAAGAAACCAGTTATTATTTAGGCCAATGAGCACGTTTTCTCTCCTTCCCCACTTCCATTCATCAGGACTGCTGAAACCACTGTCAAGGGCCTCGTGGGTGCTGGAGTTCAGAGCTGGACCTCGCGCTTTTCACAATGACTCCAAAGGCATCTCCACCCTCCCGTAAGTCCACCCTCACCAGGAGCAACACAGGAGGAGACCTGAGGACGGCAGCCCCGGACCCTGCCCAAGTTACTCACAGGGAGGTTTAGCTTGACGGCATCCACAGGCTGCTGGAAAGGCCACGCAAACTGGTGTTTCCATAGTGTCTTGAGCACCACTTTGAGCAGATATTGCAGTTGGTTGGTCTGCCTCTTGGGCTTGTTGGGGTTGGAAGTCTCCGGGGGAGGGGGGTTGGTGCTGGCTGTGTTGGCTTGCTGGGGTTGGGCCTGGGCCTGCGTTGTAGACATTTGGGTAGTTTCTAGTCCATCCCCCATTACTGGCAGATTTCTCAATCTCGTCCCAGGGCCGCTCTCCGCAGACATGCTACTGATCCCATCACATTCTTCACTGGGCACTCTACAAGGGAAGAGAAAAGCTACCATCAGAGACCAGGCAGCAGATGGGTGCCACTCACAATGACACATCCCCCAGGGCTGTGGCCTCCAAAGGCTGAGCTCCTCTGGTGAAGACTGATCAGGTTGGCTGGGGAGACACTCCATGCACTGACTAAAAGGGCCCCAGTGAGTGTGCTCCTCAAAGATTCATCATCCAGTAGGGAAGAGAGATCAGGTACCAACTCCGAGGGCCGGGACGTGGAGTCTAGAGTCAACCAGGAGCTGGAAGGGTCTGTGGGAGCTATGGAGTTCACAGGGAAGTGGGTACAATATGCGACATACCAAGTTTTCACATCTGAGAGCTTTTACGGGACACTGTGTATGAGAGAGGATGATTTGCAAGCCCCAAATCATGTCATTTTCATTAAAATTCTTATTTGTATCTGTGGCTCATGAAGCATCTAGCCAAGTGAGTAATTCCACTTGGTGAGTGGGGGCCAGGCAGGATGGAGCAGGAAGGCCAGGCTGCCCACTCCTGACTAGCCCACGCAGTCCACTGCTGAGTGCTCACGCTTATGAAGAACGTTTTCTTGGTAACTTAAATAATATGTTTGCTGATTACAGAAATACCACAAGGTAACTGTGGTAACATAAAAATGAATCCATACTTGACCTACTGTTCTATTAACCAGCTTTTCAAAGCTTATTTATAAAGGTGTAGAGGGGCACCTCCTGTGATCCGCTAGGGGCTTGGAGGTGGCACGTGAGTGTCCCCCCTCCATCAGTGCCTTATTAGCACTCTGTCCTGTGCACTGCCCTCAACAACACCTGCTTCAAGACACACCATGAGCATCACTGCAAGGGCGACTTTGTGCACCTGTCCAGTTATTCTAACAGGACAACCACAGGGCAGTGGGTTCATGTTTTTAATGTCAAACTGTCTCTCAGAAACACACTAACCCAGTGGTCCCCAACCTTTTTGGCACCAGGGACTGGTTTCGTGGAAGACAATTTTTCCACGGAAGGCGGGGTGGGGGTGGGGGCTGGGGATATGGTTCAGGTGGTAATGTGAGAGATGGGGAGAAACAGATGAAGCTTCACTCGCTGGCCCACCGCTCACCTCTTGCTGTGCAGCCCGGTTCCTAACAGCCCGCGGACCGATGCTGGGGGTTGGGGACCCCTGCACTAACTCACCCCTTACTCAGAATGCCGAGTTTCTTCACTCTATTAATGAGAAGAAACATCTGCTCAAAAGTACTGATCATCTGCACTTTTTGTGCACTATTTTTCCGACTCCTTTCTGAGGGCAAGAAAAAGGAATGATCAGTCCCTGCAGGAAGAAAGACTGAAAGTAAGCTAGGAGCTGCCTGCATGTTATGAGCAATTCCAGTAATAAACCTAGGAGTTCAGTGAGGGTAAGAAAACCTTTGTGGCTGACAAAGTCAGGCAAGGGCTTAGGAAAAGAGGGAAGATTTTTAGGACCACAGGAGCTGGTAGGCAGAGGGCACAAGAAAAAACACAGCAAGCTGGCTGTCTCTGTCACAGCTTTCTTTCTGGAACACACTTAGCACATACTAGGCACTCTAGTTGCTGATGAATTACTTTATAATTCAGTCCAAGTGTAATTTGAAACAAGGTTCTCACAGTGGTTTCTGTAAATGCAGTTCCAGCAAATTACCGGATTTTAAAGCACAAGGGGAGAACTTGCCATGTAAAAGCAACTCAGTGGTGAGTTCATCATGGGGGGCTGTGGAGAGCTGGACCTCTTGGCCCCAGGCCTGACAAAACTGACATGGCCAAGGAGATCGCTTTCCTTCCAGGGTGCTCTGGTTGATTACAGGTCTAGCTATCAAATGGCCAGAGAGCACACATGAAGAGAGTGCTGCCCCAAGGAAAACGCTGCCGCAGGGCGGGAACCTGTGCAGGAGCAGCCCATGGCCACTGCATGCAAAAGACTCTGGATCTTAGCAATTGTCCAGTGCTGGAGGAAGGGCGTGTTACAGCAGTGTGAGTTAGGTGTCTAGATGTGGTCCTGCATCTGATGCTAAACTTAACTATTTAATGATGTCCAACTGCTTTCAAGATGCCAGCAAGAATTTAGAGTTTATGCCCTCCCAGGTAACTCCCAAGACCCAAGAGGGAAGGGACAGCTCCTATGACAACTTCTAAGTTTTCTACACGGAGAACACCAGCCCAGGAAGAACACTTACAGGAAGGAGGGTTTGTAGGTGCAAAGCCGATCCCTGGTACCTCTCTTACACACACGGTGCTAGAGATGGGGAAGGGACACCCAAAGCTAAAACCAAATGGGCATCTGGCATAAGAACGTGATGGGGACTGGAGGTGGAGACTGGCTGGCCAGCAGCCCGTGAAAGCATCCCTGAAGCCAAGAGAGCAGTGTGCTAGGAGTTCAGGACCACGGAAGGACATTTCCCGAAGCAACTTAATTTGATGATGGGCTGATGAAACTTTGCAATAGCACAACAACCTCGAAGGAGCATTGTGGACTACAATAGTTTCCAAAGGCAGACATGACTGGATAGGCCTGCTTCAGGCTCTGGGGATACAAGGCACTTTCCTTTTCCCATCAGGGGTACTTCTGGTACAAGTATGGCCAGAACTAAGCACCATGTGGTCCTGGGAAGAAGTGTCATGCAATGAATCAAGGTGGGACAGCGGGGATGGAGGTGCTACTGGTGGAAGGGAGGTACATGAAGTGCACCTGGCTGGGAGCTTGGAAAGGACAGGGTGGATCCTGGAGCCCTGACTTGAGTAAACATACCCCAAAGAAAGCAGGATGAGGCCACATACAGATCCAGGGAGAGGGAGCATCCAAAGGCTGGGATAAGGTGTAGAATCATCAGAAAGGGCTTGCTCAGAGAAGAGAACAGAGGGAAGAGAGAACAAGGGGCTAGGCTGAATCACTCCACACTGAGTGTAATGTGGGAGGAAGGGAGGAATCTGGCTGAGAGCAGGTCACTGACCTAAGGCAGGATGTGAGGGTAGCCTAAGGAGGTGACAGAAGGAGGCAGTACCTGGAAGCTGCGTTTGGCTGTGCATGGAGCTTTGCAGACAAAAAGCATGCCTTCATTCCTAAAGTGACTGGGCAAGGAAAAGAGAAAAGATTTCTCCAAGTTATGAGGTTTAGTTGATAAGGAGTGGGACCTCAATCTCAGAGAAGCAGTGTCTATAGCCACCTGCAGAGTGACATGCTAGGGCTCAGGTGGGGCTATGGGAGGGTTCACAGAACTGTGTCCCTGAAGCCACCAGGGAAGCACAGACTGCCTTTAGGTAGATGGCATTTAATTACTTACTCCCCTCTTTTCATTTCTTTTTATTCTCCTTCCAGCATTGACAAGGAAAGTCCCTGTTTGTGCCAGTGTGAAAGGTTGTGCTCAGAGGTGTCAGCAGACGATACTATTATTTGAATGGAATTTAACATCACTGTTTTGTTCTCGTGGTTTTGTTTGTTTTTTTTTTTTTTTTTTTTTTTTTTATGCATTGGCAGGTGAACTCTCAACCACTGCGCCACCCAGGAAGCCCTATTCTCATTGTTTTTAATTTTACTGATATCCATGTGTGGCTCCTGATTTAACTTCCTTTCAAAATAAAGGTACTATAAACAAAACAGTAAACTCATTTAAAAAAAAAAAAAACCCCACAGTTAAGGATGCAAGTATCAAGACAGGGAAGGACAAGGATAAAGTGGGAGTGGTGAGGGCAGCCTGGCCTGTGGCCTCACTCTGTGACCCTCTCCAGAGGACAGCCAGCCAAGACTTACTGCAGATTCCAGGTGGGGAAGCCAGTGGGCTAGGAGAATTTGTAGAAAACTGCTGGAAGGAGGGAGGACGGAGAGGCATCCACAAGATGGCAGAGACTATGGAGCTCTCCCTCGCAAACCCTCCATAGGTAAGTGGATGGGGACAATCATTTATTGGGCAACAACAGAAACTGGGGTTTGGGGCTAGTAAGACAGAAGGGGGAGACGGTGGCCACAAATCGGATACAGAAAGATACAGGATATGCTGAGTGCTTGGACACAAGTATTGACAGAGGGGCAGCACCACAGAGAAGGAAATATGTCACTGGGGTTTAAGGACACCTGGAGTCGTTTGGGAGAGGGGTTTTCATGCAGCAGGATCAACATGTCCAAAGGAGCAAAAGGGGATGAATGTAACTCTGGCTCCATCAGGAAGGGAGTCTTGGATGTGCTGGAGAAGCAAGCATGGGAGGGAGGGTGGCATTAAGTGAGGATCTCATTAAGTGAGGATCAAGAATGATGTGCAGTTTGGTTTCCACTATTAGAGGTCTCCTAGAAAGCAGCTCAGGAATTACACAGCCAAGCATGTGCCAGGTGAGCTATGGCACACAAAGGACAGGAGCAGCCCCACCCTGAAGGAGACGCTCTGGCCCTAGGACAGTGGAGCTCTGTCAGCCACAAGGACGCAGGTTGCTGGGGGGAGGGAGGGGAGCGAGACAAGCCCATCCCACCAGGAGGAAGCAGCCCCATAAATTTCCTATTAAGTAATGACATTCTGGAACCCTTCAAGCAGTGTCCCTGAGGCAAGCTGAAATCAAGATAAATGACTTCTGGAGCTTCCGGGCTGGGCTGTGCCTGTTCTCTCTCCAAATGGACTCTCAGCAAAGCCAAAGGATGGAGGACTCTGGACACAATCACTTTCCTTCACCTTCAAGCCAGGCCCACATGGGCCCTTGAGCCAAGGAAGCTGAATTTTCTGCTCAGAAAACGAACAGATCTTTTTCTACAGAAAATCTGACCCTTTAACTTTGTCTTATCTCTGCTTTAAATCACTACCTCTACCACAGAGGCTAAAACACCCTTTTTAGCCTGCCAGCTCACATCTGACAGTGACATTTATATCCTCACAACTCTGAGATTGCTTCTAGCCTCATCCTCACTTTAAAGATAAGGAAACCAGGGCACAGAGAAGTAACTTACCCAGGAAGTGGAAAGATAGGCCACTTCTATTATGGGCTGCTGTGGCCCATAATTTGACACGATTCCTGGGAAGTTTCAGTTGAGCTTTGAGAAATCCCCATTTCTGAGTTGAACATGCACCCCCAGGAGCGTCCAATGTAAACATCCAGGATGGGCTGGCCCATCTTAAGTAACATGAAAAACTAAGCACAACACCCACATACTTGTAACAACTGAGGTCAATTTATAAGGGAAAAAAATGCTGGAGGTTGCCAGCTCAAATGAGAAGGCATGATAATGTGCTTTTGACAGATGAGATGGGATCCATAAATATATCAGTTTGTCTTACGACGCTCTGAGGACAACCAATGACAGGTGACACCCATGGCCCCGATGTGAGGGATCATGAAATACGAAAACTGAGCCATGGGGATAATCATGGGATGCTTTGGACTTCTGTTCTGTACCCACTTGGGGCCCAGGCAGGACTCGCACCTCAAGAAACCACACCCAGACAGTTTGTAGCTTGCAGCTCAGCCCTCCCAGGACTGTGGGCAAGTAAACTCCTTGGGAAACTTTAAGAAGCCATTCATGCATATTGCAGCAAAACACCAGAATCTCTAGTCTGTTGTGGGCCAAGAAAGAGAGGCACTGGTGAGCAGCGCTATGTGAAAGCCACACAGGACGACTCTTCTAAGGCACAGATCCAACTGGGTTGACACCTTGGGTAAATTCTTCCCACAGTGGTCGCCTCTACCCTGCACTGTCCCAGCCCCTGACATCAACACTCCGAACAACATGGTGGCCACAATGGGCACCTTCTCTGTCACCTTCATGCCTTTCATTTGCTGTACCTGGTGCCTCCCCGATCTCTGTCTAGGGACTCTGATGGTCAGCCCCCCCCCCCCCCCCACCAAGCAAGCCTGTAAAGGAAATCTGCACTACAATGAAATCTCACTGGGCCCCCCCCCCCCCCCCCGCCACACACACCTGGGAGCCCAAGGGCAGGGCCATCTTTACTTTTCTCTTGTCCTTTCAGTACACAGCAAGTACTCAGTGAACGACTCAGGGGCTACAGTGACCACACACGATTGTCACCCTGGGGCTTCTAGCTCAATTTCAAAGCTCTGGAAAAGGAAATCAGCTCACAGTCTCACACGGAAAATTGCTCAGCCAATGCATCTCATCTGAGCTACATGCCAGGCTTAGGGACTCTGCAGTCGACATGATGTTCTTTGAGTGATTAAGCAATACCTGGGTGAGTATTGTGAAAAAGAATGGCAGGATTGCTGTGGCCATGGACAGAGAGGGTGTGCACTCCTGTGGTGGGTAAGGTAGAGAGGGACAAGGCTTGTGATGGACAGGGGAAGGCACAACTGATGCAATAACACAGGCACAGGTCTGCAGGCAGGAGAGATACCAGTGCATATGAAGAGCTTAAAGGAGGACAGGCAGGATGGGACAGTGCAAGGGCCATGTGACCATGTTGGGCTTTTGTTCTTCACAAGTCCCAGACTGTGGGGTAGGGAATAGTAAGTTCATCCTCAACTATACCTGCACACAGCAGCACGCTGTTTACAGGTGCAAAAGATGGGATGCGTGGGGACAGAGTTAATCAATGAGGGTGCACGCAGGGTGCTCTCTGTGTGCTCTCAGTCCTACAGGAAATGAATGGCTCTCAGCACCATGGCTCAATGGGGAAAGGAGGCTGAAAACTCAAACTTATAAATCTATCTGCAGATATGGAGGAATTAATTGGATTCTCACGACAAAGTATACCGTCTTCAAAAGTTTTACATCTGAAAGATCCAAATATATGCTGTTCCCTCTCTGTTTTCACACTGATCTGTGGTCGAGGTGGGAGCCAGCAGGTACTGTGTTGAGATAGTTGAAGGTCAAGGGACAGGAAGAGAATTTCACCTATTGTTTCCAACCCAAAGAAGGCCGCATGACCCAACTGTGTGTCTAATTTCTGGATCTACTCCAAACAGGTATCTTACAACATATTCCCAGTTTACAGGAATAAGAAGAAAAAGATGAAGAGACATTGGATGGTCAGTGTCCTGGTTCCCAAACTGAGTGTTGAAGGACCACAGGGTGTTCCTCAGAGAGGCACTGTGGGAACCAGCAGCACAAGGTAATTCATAATGTTAGACTGCACCATATTCCTTTCGACAGTACCGTATCTTACAAAGCCTGAATTTAGGTTGCTGTGATAAAAAGCAAATAGTTGGCCCTTGGTGTCTGCAGATTCAACCAACAGCAGATCAAAAATATTTGGGGGGAAACATTCTAGAAAGTTCCAAAAAGCAAAACTTGAATTTGCTGTGCACTGGCAACTATTTACATAGAGTTTACACAGTGTTTACAATTATTTATATAGTGCTTACATTGTATTAGGTATAAGTAACCTAGAGATGACTTAAAGTACAGGACAGAGGACATGCAAACACTATGCCATTAAAAAAAATTTTTTTTTTACTAGAGTATAGCTGATTTTCAATGTTGTGTTAGTTTCTGCTGTACAGCAAAGTGAATCAGTTATACGTATACATACATCCACTCTTTTTAAGATTCTTTTCCCATATAGGCCATTACAGAGTACTGAGTAGAATTCCCTGTGCTATACAGTAGGTCCTTATTAGCTACCTATATTATACATAGTAGTGTGTATATGTCAATCCCAATCTCCCAATTTATCCCTCCCCTCCCCTTTTGCCACTGGTAACCGTAAGTTTGTTTTCTACACCTGTGACTCTTTCTGTTTTGTAAGTTCATTTGTATCATTTTTTTAGATTCCACATATAAGCAACATGTGTCTTTCTCTGTCTGACTTACTTCACTTAATATAAATCTCTAGGTCCATCCATGTTGCTGCAATATAAGGGACTCGAGAACCTGCGGATTTGGGTGCCTAGCAGTGTGTGTCTGTTATATGTGTCCTAGAATGAATCCCCCACTGATACCAAGGGACAACTGTACCATGTAAAAACTAACGTGGGATAGGAAATGTGGATGGCAGGTGTCTAAGGTTCTGGGTTTTAAGGTTTCAGGAGTTGTGCGGTACCCAACAGGCACACACATTCCATAAGGAACTGGCTGTAGTAATCCAAGAATATCATATTTTTCCCTTCAATTTATGTGCCCTCCCCTCCAAAACAGCTATACCATTGTTGGGACATTAGTATTTATTCAGTTGTTTGTATCTAACTACCTAATCAACAAAATTGTTAGGTATTTCCTTTGGCCTAAGATCATGATGAAAAAATTGAGATGCTAATGATGCTGTGAACCAAGAAAGTCTGGGAACCTCTGGGTGGGCTAATGAAAATAAAAATGTCAGTTCTTTTCCTACGTTTATAGACCCCTGATTAAGCACTCCTGCTTTCAAGGATATTGTTTGCTATCATTCCAACTCATCTAAGGACAGATAGTATTTAGCAGCCAACACAATTGCAATGTTTTTCAAATTTCAACAGAAACACTTTCTTTCCTGGAGATTAGGAGGCGAGACAGACATGGGGTAGGCTTGGGTCTAGGCTTCTGAAAGCAAGCAACAGAGGAAAAGAGAAAGGCTGATTCCTGGAGATTCAGTTCCAGTTCTGTCCATTGTGAGAGGCTGACAGTTACACTCTGTACTTGTAGTTCCACCTTAACTCCTGGTGTCCCAGAGGGCCCACGAAGCCCAGTGACCCCACCTTGACTCTGTCCTCTCCATTCACCCACCTCCATCCTGAAGTGATACAGCACGCCGGGAGCAAGATGCAAGGGAAGGCAGGAACAGTGCAGATTAACTGGAAAGCTTCATGAACTCCCCCATGAAATACAGTGACCATACTCAGCAGAGCTTTATGTGAGCTACCAACACACACATCTCTGCTAGGGCCTAGATAAGTTCGCCAGTATGTAACTGCTGCTTCCTGGGCTGACGCCCTGTACCGAACACTTATTTAATCCTCACAGCAAGCCTACATGGCAGGTGGTGGCATCATCACCTTCATCTTCATCCTCCTGGCAACAAAGAAACAGAGTGGGTGGTGGTCTGGTCAGCAGAAGGTCACCTAGGGCTGTCTGTCTCTTGAGTGCTCTGCTCCACAGCTGCCTCTGCTCACCAAGCCCAGGGGCAAAGGCCTAGTCAACTGCTGGGCCCAGAGGGTCTGTTGTTTGGCTGAGGGCACCCCACATCCATGTCCTGGCATGTATTAATCAACAGACTTTCCCTCTCTGCAGAAGCAGCTGGATGTCACGTGACCCTCAAGCAAGTTCCAAAGAATTTCACCCCCGCAAACAAATCAAAGTCAAGATAATTCTCGCAGCACCTGGCCATCTGTGAATTGGCCCACATCATGGGTGAAATCAGCGGTACACTTCCCTGCTGATGCCATGGTGGGGGGGGGGGGGGGCCAGG
>NW_020175432.1:697022-734432 GCF_003031525.2 Neophocaena asiaeorientalis asiaeorientalis
CAAATTATTTATGCTTCCCAAGCAGTAAATGGTCAGAGTGGCTATGGCTTGAATTTGTTTCATGCTAAGAAAAATGCTGGCCGATGCCAGCTGATCCCAGTCTCTCAAGAAATTACAAGTTCACAGCAGCATTCACCCTTCAGACAAAGGAGGACCCTTCCCCATCACTGCAAGGTTCTCTTATAAAGAATCACTTGGGAGGCAAGAGAAAGAGCCTAACCACAGACAGAGAAGGGGATGGGGGACCCTGACTTTGGTAAAAACCTGGCAATTTCTCAATACTAGTCAATCTGCAGTAAATCTTATCCTGTGCTAGGAACATCTTCCTTGAAATGTTAGTCACACTGGCTATGGAACACTAATATCAGAAGGTATGTTTTCCTCCTGGTCCCAGAGCAGAAGCTACTTCCCATTCACAGTGAAGGCCCGTTCCACAGTGTGATCTGTGTCAGAAGGGAAGCACAAACAGGATTGCTTTTCCATCTGACCGGCTCAGGCGGCTGCTGAGAACACTGCTTGTGTCATCAGCCAGACTGACGTGTCTGGAGCCTGGCCAGTGGCTGTGTGCTGAGGCAGCTCTTAGAAGCCTTAATCCTCCTTCATGCAGCTTGTACATGCCCCGTCCCCCTGCCCCCTGGACTTGCCAAGCAGGGCCCCATCACCTCAGACTCAAGCTGGCAGCTGCCTTGAACCAGGCGACCCAAAGCGGAGATGAGCTAGCCTTCCTGCTAAGGGTATGTAGACACACACTAGCTCTCTGTCCCCCATTGGAGGGAACCAGGCCCACAAGGACCTTGCAGCCAGGAAGACCAGGAGCCAGACCCCAGCAGGCCACAAACCCCGCCCCGTCAATGAGAATTCCAGTTCCTTTGCTTTAGAAACCAATCAGCAGGCACATTAAATTAGGGGCAGTGAAAGTTTTGCACCATCTTTTCCCTAAGAAAGTTGCCAGCAGCTGGAGGTACAGTAAAAGGTTCCACCGTGACAAGGCTTACATCATGATGTTGATGGTTAAATCTGGGCAGACAATGTGTGAATTTAAAATGTTCCTGAGATGGGCATGCAGTTAAAAAGAAAGCAAAACTTTGATATGGAAAAGATCAAAACTACTAAAACAGCAGGGGGAGGCTAATTTTTCCTACAAAGGGCCAGACAGTAAATATACTCAGCTGTGCAAGACATACAGTCTTTACAATTCCTCATTCTACCGTTGCCGTATCATGAAAGCAGCCTGCTAACAATCTTTAGACAAATAGCTATATGGCCGTGTGCCGATAAAATTCAGACTGGCCCACAGGCCTCAGTTTGCAACCCGTTCCATAGATTTCTAGACTTTGCGTCAAGGTGAGGGAAATGTAGGTGACAAAATGCTATGTTAGAAAAGCAAAATGCACAATACAGATGAAATTAGGTAAAGATGTACAAGTGGGTGAGTACGTGAAACCATAAAATGAAGTGGGATATGGTGGTGGGTCTGTGGACCACTACACCTATTTACATTTAAAAACCAACGAACTGAGGCTTCCCTGATGGCGCAGTGGTAGAGAATCCGCCTGACATTGCAGGGGCCACGGGTTCGAGCCCTGGTCCGGGAAGATCCCATATGCCGCAGAGCAACTAAGCCCGTGCGCCACAACTACTGAGCCTGTGCTCTAGAGCCCGTGAGCCACACCTACTGAGCCTGTGTGCCGCAACTACTCAAGCCCACGTGCCTAGAGCCCATGCTCCACAATGGGAATCCACAGCAATGAGAAGCCTGTGCACTGCAACAAAGAGTAGCCAGCCCCTGCTCGCCGCAACTAGAGAAAGCCCGCGCGCAGCAACAAAGACCCAACACAGCCAAGAACAAATAAATTAAATAAATTAAAAACAACAACAACAACAAAAAACAACCAACTAACAATCTGCCCCCTTTCACAAGCCCCCACTGACCTGTTAGTGTGATCTTTTGATCTGTCTGCCTCTTTACCTGGTGAGCTGGCCTCCAGGCACTGCTTCTCAAAGCAGGCTTGACCTGGCCAAGTCTCCAAGTTAGAGGCTGGAAGACTGACAGAAATACAGTGCCATTAATTCAAACTCTGCATTCCCACTGACCTAGGTCTCAGGTTGTGCCCTTCATAGGTAAGGTAAGACTGACATTTTCTTCTGCTTGCCTCTTGTAAAGTTATTACTCCTACTTCTCTGTCTGCCATTACTTTTAAACCTTTTATTTTTAAGTGATTTTGTTTTCCAAAAGAGCTGTTCTGGTGTATGTAACACTGAGATTAACCGACACTACAATATATGAAATGCCAACAAAACAAGCTATTATTTCATGTAGAAAAATCCTGCTTTGAGAGGTGGACTCCAATATAGCCACAGAGTCATGCAGATTGCAAAGCCAAGGCAGGCAGTGACGCCAGGCACTTCCTCTGCCTAGATGAGAGTTCCCCAGTAGGAAGGAAGCATAGGTAACGATGGAGAACAGAAGAATCTGCAAGGAAGCAAGAATGGGAGATGGTGTTCACTTCGCTAAAGTACTGAAGTGAAGAAAATGTTTAAGAGTGAGAAACTAGGATTAACCAAACAAGGCTCAAAGTACAGTCTTGGGTGGCCTGGGTGTAGATCAGAAAGCTTTTGAGAGTGACATCACATTGGTTCTCTGGAACCCTCCCATTTCCAACAAAAGGATAAAATCCAAGCTCATGGTCCTCATGAATGAAATTTAAAACTAGTACAAAAACAACTATGGTGTTTTCTAGCACGCCAAACACCAGGGAAACATGTTAGTGCTGACCTCCAAGCAAGTGGTCAAAGTCAAGCTGTTTGGGAATTTGGGAGGCAAAGAGGAAGGTAAATGAAGTGCAGACGATGAACAACCTCCAAGAGCCGATGGGTAGCAGCACATGGGCGAGAGGCAGTTTACTGTCTGTGGCTGAAATGTTCCAGAACATGCCAGCTCACAGGCACAGAGTTAGTCCTGCTATGTTTAAGTGGAAACAACATAAAACTGATGAATAGACCCATGAGTGGGAAAGGTGACATTCCAACCAACTTTCCTACAACTTCATTCCCTGGGAAGCAACCTCCATGAGTATGCAAGGCTAACAGGGTGAGAGATATCCCCACAAGAGCACATCATGTCTCTAAGCTTCTCTTCAAAGCAGCAGAATGGTAGCTGAGAGGCAGACTCAAGACTACACTTACTGGGGAAAAAAGGGGCCCAGGAAGATGGCTAACACAAGAGCTTCCAGAGACACCATTATCCTGACATCCAAGTGACACTTCAGCCTTGACCACCAAGACTCCTCACTGAGAGGGGAGGCCTAATCAGCCCCTCAAAGGCCAAGAGGAGACATGGAGACACACCAAGGAGCCAGGAACAGACACATCTATCAAGGACAAGGGCACACATTGACTCAAGAGTTTAGAGATGCAGGAGAGCCTAGTTACCTTGATGAAGAGCTAATGCTTATGGGTGACCTCTTCTTTAATGATATTACCCTCTGACCTTCACTGTGAAGCTGAATTTTAAAAGAAAGATCTGAGAAAAAGAAGGATACATCTGTCATTATCAGGCACTCTCAAGAGGTGGCTCCAGCTAAGATGACTTTTCCTCTTACCTTGCCTCACCTTTCATCAGGTACAGAACCCAAATAACAATGAGAGCGGACAGTGTCTAAACTAGACATGCACTGCCAAGGTTACAGCAAAGGCTGGTGCTCTAACAGTCAAGCAGCCCCAGGGAAACAGGCTGAGTGGCCCTGTCTTCCACACACCATTGACTTCCAGACAGGTGCTTCTCCTCTCAGGTAAGGGCAAGCCACCTCCATGCACTGCAAGGAGGTCTCTGCCCTCAGCAAACATTCAATGTTTACTTTTGCCCTCAGGATCTAACCATGTCAGTTTCAGATGGATGTGTGGATTTAAATAACCAACCTCCTCTAGATCTCAGCAACTTTCAGAGTGCAAAGAAGCCAATCAGGGACAAAACTCACACTATTTCAGATGAGAACAGCTAGGGAAGCAAAGAACTTGACAGGGATCTGTTTCTTTGTGAAAACTAATGTTTCTGCTTGCCATTAATTCCACCTAACTCCCACTGAAGTAAATGATCCACAGAGGTCAAGTGCCCCAACTCTGACACAGACAGAAAAGTGGATACAGGTGCTGAAGAGAAAAGGTCAAACACCACAAAGCATGTTTGATCTCTAAGGTGGGGGGTGGGGTGCCCCCCATCCTCCCATCCCAAGCCTCCAGCCACTCTGCTCTGGGCAGCTGGGCCTTGCCGCAGGCAGTGGCCACTGGCAAAGCCAGCCCTATGTGCTGTGCCCCAGGGGACCTCAGCTGCAGCAGAATTTCACAGACTCATATTCTGCTGCACAGCCCAAGTTTACTCCTTGGCAGACATGGTCAGGTCAGCTTGTCCTTAGCATCCACTTAAGAAAATAAGAGTTGCTCACTGGTGAGGAGCTCTCAGCCCATCAGAAACCAAAACCCCTGCCCCAGTACACAGACTATCACACTCCCAATGAACCTGCAGCATTTCCTGGAACTCCTTGCCGCTTTTTTATTAAAATCAGGAATAACATTTAAGGATGTGGAACTAACGTTCATCACACATGAAGCTTCAAACCAAGATCTAGTGCACAGAATGACTGAATAAAAAAATGAAAATGTGTGCACACGCACATCTCAGTGAAAACGCCACCTGCACTCACTGGGTTTAGTTAACTGGTTTGCAAGCCGTGCGTGGGGAAAGCTGGAGACCCACAATGCTAAGCAGCTTGAGGTCCATGGCCCTTCCCTACCTCTCCACATAACTCTCTGGCATTCTATGAGTTCTTCTAGACTCAATGCCCGGCGTGTCTCACCCAGCAGAGAGCAGAGCTGAACTGGGCTGGTGCCCTCACTACCCTCTCTGGGGTCTCAATGTCCTCCCACCAATGATTCCCATCTCTCTGTGCTGCTTGGGACCTGGGACAAAGAGCTACCCAGAAGAGGAACAGAGAAGTGTTCTCCTCCCATGTAACCAGTAACACAGATGGGTTGCCACGTTCCTCCCACCCCCTAGAAGCCTTACGCAGATGAGAGATGCATCTGGGCCCCTTCCCTCCACCAGTCTAACACTTAGTGGAGAAGCAAAGGCTTCAGGAGGTGTGCCCAGCGTCAAGGGCTCAGAGGCCCCTAGGCCTTATTAGGACAGAACAGAAATGAGAAAGAGAATCCAGCTGAGAATTCACCAAAAAACAACAGGGCCCAAAGTCTTTAGTAGCCTAGAAAAGGAAGTCAGAGGAGGACCTGGTGGAGGGTAGCAATGCAGGCTGCTGCACAGAGGAAGAGATCCTTTACACTTGTACTATATCTACATGTGCCTGATAGAAATAAATGTGATCAGTCATGTGAGTTAACAGTATATTTCACTGAACCCAATACACCCAAAATATCATTTCAATGTGTAACCACTACAAGAAACAGACATTTTACATTTTTTTCATACTAAATGTCTAAAATCCATGCGTACTCCACACTTGCAGCACATCTCAATTCAGGAGCTAACTTTTCATTCAAAGTATTTGCTCTGTATGTAGATTTTATAAAGTTTAAAGTTAAAAAAGTAGATTCACGGACTTCCCTGGCGGTCCAGTGGTTAGGGCTCTGCACTTCCACTGCAGGGGGCATGGGTTCGATCCCTGGTCAGGGAACTAAGATCCCACATGCCACACGGCGTGGCCAAAAAAAAAAAGAAAAAGTAGATTCACATACCCAAGATGTTCCAAACACACTTCAATGTTCTCCAAAACTAAATGGGCATCCGTTTTAAAATCTTAATTAGAATTCAATAAAATTTAAAAATTCAATTCCTCAGTTCCAGTTGCAACTCATCATTTTGATGATGTTCAAGAGCCCCAAGAGATTAGGGCTGATCTTACTGTAAAGATGTAGAAGGTTCCTCCTGTAGAAGCTAGGAGGGTTGGGGCATACGTATTAGGAACTCAGCTCCAGTGCCAAAGGGACCCAGACCATTACACATTCAGGGTTGGTGTGACCCTAGTCAGTTCACACCCACCACCTTCATCACACACCGATCCACCTGTGCTTTACACCAACTTGCTATTTATAAACAAATATACTTATTTAAAAGAAAACATTAACATATCACATGCAATGTGTGAACCTGTCTGAATGGGAGACACATTTTGGGAGACAAAATGGGAATCCTTAACATGGGACGCAATTATTGTTGATTTTCCACTACGTTTATTGTGGTTTTATTGGACAATGCCATTAAAAAAAAAAAAGAATAAAAACTTACACCTTTTATATTACTTATCCTTTTACTGTGGCAAAATACACATAATATGAAATTTACCATTTTAACCCTTTCTAAGCATACAGTTAAGTGACATTAAGTACAATCACACTGTTGAGCAACTATCACCCCTGTCCAGCTCCAGAACTACTTTCATCTTGCAAAACTGAAACTCCATACCCATTAAACACTAACTCCCCATTTCCTCCTCCCTCCAGCCCCTAGTAACCACCATTCTACTTTCTGTCTCTATGAATCTGACTACTCTAAGTACCTGATATAAGTGTAATCACACAGGATTTGTCCTTTTGTGTCTGGCTTCTTTTACTTAACAAAATGTCCTCAAGGTTCATCCATGTGTAGCATGTATCAGAAGTTCCTTCCTTTTTCACGGCTGAATAACATTCCATCCTATAGATACACCATATTTGTTCACTCATCCCTCCACGGACACTTGGGTTGCTTCCACTTTTTCACCATCATGATATACTGCTATGAACATGGGTATACAAGTATCTGTTGGAGTCCCTGCTTTCAAGAAAATGCCTTTATTCTCAAAGAGATGTTTGCTGAAGTACACAAGGTAAGATACCACATTTGCGACTTACTTTCAAAGGACTGAGGGGAAAAAAAACAAACCTGTGGATCGATAAATAAAACAAGTGTGGCAAAATGTTCATTGGTGAATCTACTTTTTGTAGCTATGAAAAATTTCAAAATTAAAAAAGTCATTAACTTAAAAACCAGCACCAACTGCTATAAAGAGAAAGTCAGTGTAAAAATAAGGACAATGAAAACAATGTTGGCATGGCTTCTAGGCCAAGATTCTTAGCAGCACTCGATGTATATACAAAGGGAGATTAGCAGCTGATGAGACTTCTTCCTCAAAGTGACAGAAGGACTGTGGGAAACTGAAAAGGTAAATGTGCCCTTCTCCCATGGGGATTGCTAGTCCTAGTACTAGCTGAAGTCATGCCACCTAGGGGTTAGGCCTCACACAATCTGGTAACATTGTTGAGCAGTTGGAGAGCAAATTTATCATGGAGGCTACTGCAGGAACAAATCAAGACCAAATTGGGGGGGAGGCATGTGGAAAATGGGGTCAGACCCAAAGATAATTTAAGAGGACAAGTCCCAGTTGTTGAGGCCAAAAGGGAGCCCAGGATTAACTGTTGAGCCACCACAAGACAAACTTGGATCCAGGTATAGGAGCGGTGAACACCTGAGCTGAGTAACAGGGTCGAGTGAGACCATTCGGAACATTGTGTGTCCAGAGAGGAGAGTGCCCAAATTGAAATCCCTGCCAGGGGAGTAGGCAGAGTCGTGGGAATCAGCAGCCTCCTGGATGGTGAAACCACAGGGCAGGTTAGAAGTGGTAGGTGGGGGCCCGTGGTCTCAGGCACCACAGCTGCTCCTGGGATTTTCAATGAGGCTGTTGGCAACTTGGGGGGTGGGGGGGAACCAACCACTGAAGTTTGTCCTCCAAGAGTTGAATAGTTGATGTGAAAGGGGAGGAAGCGGAAACCATTCCAGAAAATGTTTAATGTGAGGTACACAAAGGCTTTTAAAGCATCAAGACATTGAAGGAGAGTTTTAGATCAAGGCGAACACACCAAAGACAGAAACAAGATGACAAAATAACTTCCAAAGAAGGTTCCAGAGCATGGGCTAAGATACTGCAGGGCCCCTGGGTTCCTCATAACTAGAGGAAGGGGACTGGAACACAGGTTCCAGTTATAAACTTAGCTGCTTCCCAGAGGCTGTTTTGTGAGGCACACGCAGAATTCAGCCAGGACTACTGACACTACCCTGAGCCCTCCACAAACTTGGATGGTGCCTCCCACTAGCGTTAAGGAGAACTGAGCCATTTTGCACTTCCCTTGTTCTGGCCTCAGCAGCCAGTGCTACCCAGGATCGTGTGCTGCACCAGGCCAATGTGAGGAAGTCAGCACATAAGGGTGACTTCAGAATAGGGTGGGGGTGCCGACCCGGGCAGATGAAGGAAGGCAGAGCTCTGAGTCCACCCTCAATGAATGGCATGAATGAGCTCTTTCTATGGCAAAGGAGAGTGTGCAACAGTACCATCTGCTATGGGGAAAGAAAAGTCAGAGAACAGGCACGGAGTCCTCAGCCCTCCAGAGCCTGGGGAAAACAACCACCTGGGTCCCCACCATGCCAAGGCAGCTGGAACAGGCAAGGCCTGAACATGAGAAGCCAAACAATGTGAGCTATACAGTCTCTGTAACAACTGGGGGAAACCAAAGTGCAGAACCACCTCAGAATTGCCTCATCTCCTCCACCTCTGGCTGCCCTATTCAACCTCGCCATGTCCCCAACTCGGCCCCCCACGTTTCCAAGCTCAGACATTAGTTCCCAGAGCCAGTGAGGGTTGAGATGCTTTACCAAGATGCCTCCAAATTACTCCAGCAGAAAGTTAGGCTTCTTATCAACTTAAAATCAGAAAATAGGTGGGCATCATTTCCCCAACCCTAAACGGCTAACAGGATAGCTCAATCTGATGAAACCAGGAGAATGGAAGCTAGGAAAGGTGTGGCTTTCGGGGGCACTCCCCTCTCCCCATGGAGGCCACCACCCACAGCCAAGACCCTGCTCCGACGGGCAGGAAGGCATAAGGCACTACCTCCCAGAGTGCCACCGTCACCTCAGCAAGAGGCTCAGGTGAAGGAAGGCTTCCTGAGGAAGGAATTCACATTTCTGTTTTATTTTGTCTCTTAGAGAGGTTTGGTTTAAAGGCAGGATAGACAAGTGAAAATCACCTGACCTCCAAGCTCTGGTTGGGGTAGAGTGTCACACACCTGAACACAAGAATCCCCAGTGTTAGGGAGTTCCCTGGTGGTGCAGTGGCTGAGAATCCACCTGCCAACGCAGGGTACATGGGTTCAATCCTTGGTCGGGGAAGATCCCACATGCCGCAGAGCAACTAAGCCCATGTGCCACAACTACTGAAGCCCTTGTGCCCTAGAGCCCGCACACTGCAACTACTGAAGCCCGCATGCTGCAACTACTGAAGCCTGCACACCTACAGGCTGTGCTCCGCAACAAGAGAAGCCACTGCAATGAGAAGCCCGCGTACCGCAATGAAGAGTAGCCCCCTCTCGCCGCAAGTAGAGAAAGCCTGCGCGCAGCAACGAAGACCCAAACGCAGCCAAAAAACAAAAACCAAAGACCCCGATGATAGAGACCTGTGAACAAGGTTTTGAAACCCAGAAAATGGAGTCCCTGAAGATTTTACTGAGGACCCACTTTGGATTAAAAATAAGCCCCCATCAAGCACCCCCTCCCCACAATGATATTTGAAACCAGACTAAGTTGAGTGCCATGCAGATTATCAGAAGTGTACTCAAACGGAGTCAATGTTGAAAATTTAGTACTGGACCATTTAAATTCTCTTCAAACTGCAGCAGACTTACAATGGTGTTTTCAACGTGCCTTCACTGATCCTGTTACCATGTTAGAGCACAAAATAGAATCTGTTCCCTTGGAGTTCACTGGTTGCCATACGAATGGCATCAAAATGCATTATACTTTCAGGTACAGAAATGCACCATGGGTGCTTAGGAAGAAAAACCGTTATCAAATCCAGTTCAAACTCAAATCCCTTTAATAATAAATGGGTGCAAGTATACCTAGAACGCAACTTAAACAGATGTGCTCCGGGCCCGGGGAAGAAAAGGAAATTTCACTCAACACAAACACAGAACACCAGCCCTGTGGAAGACCCTCTAGGGAAACACAGCCAACCTGGCCAGGCTACCCTCCTGACCAGGACCCACCATACTCTGCCCCCAGCCTGGGCAGAAACCAGAGGCAACAGAGCTCACAGCACACACACCTTCCAACTCCAAGCCCACAGTTTTCATATTTCTGATTTATTCAATTTTTATACTGACCCATACTTATGAAAACATAAGCTTTCACACCCAGTAGATATAAGTTCCCTAGTAAGTTAGGCTCACTATCTCTAGTGAGTAAATACAAGAGATATAGTCTATTATAGATCTGATTTCAACCCAAAGTATCGTTTGAGGCCTTTGTTTTTTTTTTTTTGACATGGACCAATTTTAAAGTCTTTACTGAATTTGTTACACCATTTCTTCTGTTTTATGTTTTGGTGGGGTTTTTTTCTTTTTCGGCCGCGAGGCATGTGGGATCCTAGCTCCCCGACCAGGGATTGAACCCGCACCCCGTGTTGGAAGTCTTAACCACTGGACCACCAGGGAAGTCCCTGATTTGAGACGTTTTAAAATGTGTTCTTTAGGGGCTTCCCTGGTGGCGCAGTGGTTGGGAGTCTGCCTGCCGATGCAGGGGACGCGGGTTCGTGCCCCGGTCTGGGAGGATCCCACATGCCGCGGAGCGGCTGAGCCTGCGCGTCCGGAGCCTGTGCTCCGCAACTCAACGGTGAGAGGCCCGCGTACCGCAAAAAAAAAGTCTATTGCATTACAGAGGTAAAGGTCCCAGCAAGACCTAGATGGAAAGAGCTATGCATGCTGGTACTTTAGACCCTGAAGAACCCCAAATCATGGGGTTCTGATAAGGGCTGAGCTTGCTCCTTTTGCTAACTTTGCTCTTGTGATCCAACTACTCTCTTCTCACCATTATCTGGCCTGCCCCTCTTCTTACCTTTGCTGCCCCACTTCACAGACACGTGCTAACATGCATCTGTCTTGTGTGGGTCTATAAGGAGATGGTGTTGAGATTAAGAACAAGCTGAAAACCAACTGGTCCAGGCTGGCCAAGCGGCAGAGGCCTAGGGATGACTGGGTATACCCCTGTCGGTTGAGGTGTTCCTGGTTTAGGTGAAAACTTTGGATTTCTGATTCAGCTACTTAACAAACACCTTACTGTGTATCTTTTAATACTACAGGCTCTTGGGATTCAGCACAAAGACACTTGCCCTCATGTGCTCACATTCTGGCCCAGAGGTGGGGGAACAGGGACAGCCAGACAACAAAGAATGAAAATAACAACTAAAATTATGTGATGTACTATGTAAAAAAGAAAGGATGGGGGCACATAGAATTGGAGCTTTTCCAAGTCCCTACTCCTTGGGACTTTCACAAAAGCAAGACTGTGGTTCCTGATCTCATCCCATTTCATCCATATTATGCATTGAAAAGGAAAAACAGTCCACCTGGCTAACAAATTTTCTCCACTGAAATCTCTCATTCACGTGTAAATTACTCTAAAGATGGTTCCCTAGATATGTATCTATTTTGAACACAGGGGCTTGTGGCTTACTTAAAACCACAGCTTCAGGCTTCCCTGGTGGCGCAGTGGTTGAGAGTCCGCCTGTCGATGCAGGGGACACGGTTTCATGCCCCGGTCTGGGGAAGATCCCACATGCCGCAGAGCGGCTGGGCCCGTGAGCCATGGCCGCTAAGCCTGCGCATCCAGAGCCTGTGCTCCGCAACGGGAGAGGCCACAACAGTGAGAGGCCTGCATACCGCAAAAACAAAACAAAACAAAAAAACCCACAGCTTCCATTCAGTGACAGAATCTTTACACTCTCACCTTTAACAATAATGAAAAAGGACAGAATTTATTTACCTCTGAGAATTTACATATAAGACAAAAGAATTCATTAAGCCAGTTCCATACTACAGTTTTACTTTTTGCCTACACATTTACAATACAAGCGTATTTTCCTGCAGAGAGTCGTGTCTGAGAGACAAGTCATCCTTGACTCCACCCCTCAGGCAGGATACAACAAGAGCAAATCCTAGGTTTACCTTCTGGTACACCAGTTATTTTGCTGGTAGTAAAAAAAATGATTCCCTAAATATTTATTTATTTGTTTTTATTTTTGGCTGTATTGGGTCTTTGTTGCTGTGCGCAGGCTTTCTCTAATTGTGGTGAGTGGGGGCTACTCTTCGTTGCGGTGTGCGGGCTTCTCATTGTGGTGGCTTCTCTTGTTGCAGAGCACGGGCTCTAGGTGAACAGGCTTCAGTAGTTGCAGCACGCGGGCTCTAGAGCGCAGGCTCAGTAGTTGTGCCTCACAGACTTAGCTGCTCCGCGGTATGTGGGATCCTCCCAGGCCAGGGATCGAACCCGTGCCCCTACATTGGCAGGGGGATTCTTAACCACTGTGCCACAAGGGAAGCCCGATTCCCTAAATAAATGTCACAATTTTAAGCCCTGCTGAATGACAGCTTCTCAGTTGACCAAAGGCTGATTTTTCATTTCGCAAATATGCTCCACCTTTAATTAGAAAAACAGGCCAAAAAGAGTACCCTAGTTATAACAAGCCACTGTACTTACACATTCCCTACCCTGATCTTCTCTCTATCTCAGAATTCCTAGAAGTTTCACAGCTCCTATGTGCCAAAGGCAAAAGTGTGCCTTAATCTGGGAGGTGCCTTCACGACCCTCTACCCATGACTGCAGACTCGGGTGACTTATCTACACCCCAAGGGTCTCCTCTTTACTGCTGGAAACTGTGGCCCCAAAAATCCTTGCCATTATTTGGACTAAGCAACAGGCTACGGAGAAAGCTGCTTACCTAATAAAACACTGTAAGCACGTGGAAATGTTTCTTTGAAAATCCCGAACACCCCAAACTGAAAGCATCCTAGGTTTTGTGTTTCACAATTTCGGGCCCTAGAGGATTCCAGCAAGGGAAGGAGAGCACATCTGTGCTCCTTTTGGATTTCAGTACCCTTGGAAGGGCTGACTCATGCAAGACCACCATGCTCAGTTCACACCCGGGCATCCTCACAACAGCCATCTACCATCAATGCCAACAGCTCAAGGGGACCAATGGAAGCACCACTCAAAACAATGACATCCAAATGGAAAAAGCCAATCAATAATAAACTCACCTTTAACTCAAAACAAGATTAACCTCAGATGCCAATGTAAAAACTGAAGCTGAAAACACCGTGAAACCCAACAACCAGAGTGGCTGTTTGAGGGGTGTGGGGGGGGATGGGGGTTCTGGCCACTTGAAAGCCCAGAAGGGTGGCACCGGGTCTACCACAAAGCCCAAGACCACTGAGCAGGCAGGCTTATCTCCGTCCCCAGGACACCAGATTAGAAGCAACCCATAGAAAGGGGAGAGGAGCAGCTGAAGGCGCAGGAGGAAGCAATAGCTGGCAATTCGATAGCAGGCAAGGAGACAATTATGCCATTTTACCAAAAGGAAAAACAGCTAACAAGTTAACCTGCCATGGAAGAGAACAACAGCCTTAGGCGACTTGTGCAGGCACAACCTGTTAGTCTGTGGTGAATATGATCAATATCCAGCTAGCTACCCAGAAGTAAGGCACACCCATTAAAAAAACTGTTTTAAATTGTGGTAAAATATACTTAAGGTTTACCACTTTAACCATTTTTAAGTGTACAGTTCCGTAGTATGAAGTACATTCACACTGTCGTTCAACCATCACTACCATCCACCTCCAGAACTTTTTCATCTTCCCAGACAGAAACTCTGTCCCTATTAAACACGAACTCCCACTCCCCTCCCTCCCCCAACTCCTGGTAACCACTATTCTATTTTCTGTCACTACGAATTCGACTATTTTAGGTATCTCATATAAGTGGAATCACACAATATTTGTCCTTTTGTCTCTGGCTTCTTTCACTTAGCAGTGTCTTTAAGGTTCATCCATGCTGTTAAGCACAAGTCAGAATTTCCTTCCTTTTGAAGCTGAATATTGTTCCATCATATAGATATGCCACACTTTGTTTAACCATTCATCAAGTGGACATTTGGATTGTTTCTACCTTTTTGCTATTGTGAGTAGTGGCAGTATGAAGTTGGTGAGGGCACACCCCTCTTTACCTCAGGGCAAAGCTTCTGGTAATTCATTTCAGGAAGTTTTCCATCTCAAATGACTAGCAGAAATAGCTTCAGCACTTAAGTCAGTCAGAGGCCCATATCCCAAATTTCAACAGGGCCCAAATACAGTCAAAATAGTTAATTAGGCTTTAATAATAAACCAGACCACCATTCCCCTCTGTCCTCAGACTAAGGTGCTCTGCAATGAAGTTAGTTAGCAAAGGAAAAATCCAGTAGCCAGATTTAAATAAAAGCCTTCAAGCCAAGCATGCCCAGAAGAGTCTGTGACTTGCCCAGTGTTATGTCTCTCCTCACGAGACTGTGCAGCTTCCAGATTCTCAACGCTCAGCACTGACTCAAGAGTGAAATCTGGCTAAACAACGGTTTACAGAACTGTACAGTTGGCAGCATCTGAGAAACCCTGAAAGAAAAAAAAAAGGGATGCCTGGGCCCCTACTCACAGAGATTCCAGTGAAAAGCATCCCGGGTAAGGGCCAAGTATTAGGATTTTCAAAGCTACCAAGGTTATTCTTAACATTCAAGCCAAGACTGTGATCCACTGCACAAATCAAGAACTGGGGTGCCAATGCCAGGACATACCAGGAGTCTGTGAGTTTTCACAAATGTAATTCATAACAATTTTCTCAAAATCTGTGTTGAGTAAAACATAAATGAAAACACCAAAGCCTAAGGTTCTCCTTCCCCTTAATCTCTTCAGCTGTAACTGATAAAATAAAGGTCTGGATATGCGGTTCACAGTGGAAGAGAAAGACACGCTGGCCTCTACATACACATCTGGCAGAGAGTCTGTGATCTCCACCAACTAGGTGGAAAACAACCTCATGCAGAGATTTCCTGGGTCCACTTGTTTCCTCTCCAGTCCAGAAGCCAAGGGGACAGGAAGAGGAATATGATTCCGCCGCCAGCACGGAACACAACTGAAACTTGGCTATAATTCCAGGGCTAATTTCTGGGTGTGGAATTTCTCTCTTTCCCACTGCTTTTCTCCAGAAAAGTTTTCTCAACATACCACAGCAACCAGCAACCTAGGGCAGGCTCATGTTCCAAAGGTTCATCAAGCCAGTTCTTGGGATGTCTCTGCCGGGTTCCCAGGGAAGAATGCTGTAAATGATGGCTGGATGCCAGGACTAATCCAAAATGAACAGAAATGCTGATCTCCTTGGAGCCTGGGGCTCTAGGGTCTGGCTGACATCCAAGATTCCCAGGATGCAGACAGTGTGGGGTGAGGCCTGGAGTGTGGGCCCTGTGTGGTGAAGTGGCAAAGCAGTCAAGGATAGTGAATAGTGGGGCAGGCTGTCCCAGACCCCACAGGCCATTCAGAGAACAAAGAACTAACACATCTACTTTCAAAAAGAGAAAAGATAAAACCATTCTTCGACTATGATTGTTTCCCCCATTGCCTCAGCACTCAACACCATAATACTTCATCTTCCTTAGAATTTCCGAATCAGGTACCAATTGGAGATGCCACGAACAGGGACAGTGGCCCAGGGAACAAGCCATACAATTGAAGCTGAACCTTGGTAGAGCCTGCCCATTCCAGAGAACCAGCTTGCTAAAGGAAGCTGCACCGCATCCAAACTCCTACTGCAGCCTGGGGGTGCCATATTCTGGTGTCTACATAGAATGTGTCCCTGGCACCTCAGAGCACTGGGCACATGATAGGAGTCCAAGGATTCTAGCCAGGTTCCCCATCTTTCTCAGAAAGATGCTTGTTGTTGCTCACACATGTACCATTCTGACATACTTGATTTCTTCCTTTGAATATACTAGGTCTTCCCTGTCTGAAATACCCTGTTCTCCACAGCTCTCCATCCTGGCAAACCACTCTCCTTCAAGAAGCCTTCACTGAGTCCCCATCCTCTTCCCACACCAAGTGTGCCATAGGTGGCCTTCCCAAGAGTTCTTGTGGCCAGTTTTTGTCTTATCATAATCACAGGATCTACTTAATACTGAGAAACTAGACACTTTCTCCTTAAGATCTGGACCAAGGCAAGGATGTCCTTTCTCACCACTCCTCTAACATCGTGCTGGAAGTCCTAACTAATACATTAAAAAAAGGAAATGAAAAGAATACAGATTGGGAAGAAATAAGACTGTCTTTATTGGCAGATTACATGACTGTCTATATAGAGAACCCCAGAGAATCAACCAAAAAAACCACCTGGAACTAAGCAGCAATTACAGCAAGGTTGTAGGATACAGAATAAATATATAAAAGTCAACTGCTTTCCTATATACCAGTAATGAACAACTGGAAATTACAACCACAGCATACACTGAACTGTGATCATGTTTGTTCCCCTTCAAGTTCGTACTGCTGTGGACAGCATCAAGTCAGTGCTTGGCAGGCTGAAAGGTCTCAATAAACGTTTGAATAAAGCCAGAAACAAACCATGGATACCAGCCATGCAAAGTCCAAAGCCTGGGACAGAGGCCTCCCAACCCCAGAGAGAGATGGCAGGATGCCTGCAGACGAGCCAGTGTGTCTTCAGACAGTAGTAATGCAGAGAGTATGACATGGCTGCTAAAGTGAACAGGGAACCAAGAGGATCAGTGTAGGGGGTGGACCACTGAGGTGGCACCACAATGTGCAGTGAATTGATCTCCTAAACCACACTGAGCTTCTGAAGCAGCACTCAACCCAAGGGCAGAGCTCTAAATTTGAGTTTGGGAAATCCAGAGGCCTAAAGGGAGACAAACCAACTTACTCTCAACCCTCTGACAATCCCCTTAACAAAGGAGATGTGTTGACAGAGGCCCCTCTAATCTGGTTATCTAAGCACATAACCCCCTTTGCCTCCCCTTCCTGGGGGAGTGGTCTCTGATGGGGAGTGACCCCTCAGGTGAAAGACTGACTTCAGAGTAAGACCTTGGTTCAGATCCTGCTCATGTGACCTTAGGCAGGCACTTTAGCCTGACGCCCTTCTTCTATTGGGATTTTGTCATATCTACTTGTGTTTTTGTGAGAACTAAAAACAAAGAAGAAAAAAGCAGTCAGCACAGCTTCAAGCAAACCATTAAAAACAAAAGTTCCTTCCCCTCCCACAAATAGGTAATCACAAGTTGTGAAACAGGAGCAGCCCTCAGTTACAGTCTCACAATCTTCACAAAAGACACAACATGGCAACCAGGACTGGCATCATTGCTATTATGGCACCTACAAATGTCAGGCCAGGGAGTCCTGCCACCCTCCTGCTGACCAAGCCACACAAACTGCAAGGTCTTCCCAAGCTGTTCCTTCACAGATCTAAATTTACTGAGCGCTTTTCTCTTTTCTGTCTCTAAGAAAACATCAAGTGGAATATGTTACGCCCTCATCTTCACAAACAAGCAATATACAAACAAGACACAGAAGCATTTAGAGTCTCCAGACCTATCTTCACAAAGGTTGTAAATCGCCTTGGGTGGCTTCAGTTGCTTCTCAAGTCTTCTACTCATCAAAGCCTGACACGCTCCCACACCTTCCTTTGTTTTGTCTACTGGACAAGTACAAGGAACATTCAGTTTGCATAATTAAGAGGTCTCTTTCAGAATTTGTTGACATTTCATCTGCTTTTGGATCTACCTTTGTAAGGGGCTCAGGTCTGGTGGGAGATGCCCCACTTGCTGACAAAGGGAATACAGATGTAGGCTCCAACTAGAAGAGTCCTCATTTCCTCTTGTCTGAGGCTGGCCCTCAGGGGTTACAGGGGATGTAAGAGGCAGAAAGCAGGGACGTCCCTGGTGGTCCAGTGGTTAGGACTTTGCCTTCCAATACAGGGGGTACTGGTTCGATCCCTGGTCAGGAAGTTAAGATCCCACATGCCTTGCGGCCAAAAAACCAAAACAAAACAGAAGCAATATTGTAACAAATTCAATACTTCAAAAAAATGGTCCACATCAAAAAAAAAATAAATAAATTAAAAATAATTAAAAAAAATTAAAAAAAATTAAAAAAAAAAAAGCAGAAAGCAACTGGTTCACTTGGAAATCGAAAATGGAAACAGCAGCATATAAGGGCCCAGCCCATAAAGCAAACACCCTGGGCTCCCAGCAGCAGAGAGGAAGAGGTGATGACTGCATGTCCTCATTCCCAATCTCAGGCATTTTTGCAATTTCATCTTCGAGGTGAAGGTGAAGCATAACAGGATGTTGTTACAACCAGCAATGTCCCCAACTGGGAGAACCACTACGAGCCACAACACAACAGGCGGCCAGACACCAGGTCATGCAGCCGCTAACAACTGTGATAAAGGTTCCTGTGTGCCTGTTCTATGCAGGCAATGGAGCACAGCGCAGGCCCAAAGACTCACAACCCAATTAGGACTTCATTATTAAGCAGTAGTTTATTGGTGGGCTCTGCAAAACACACAAACATGGGTAAAATTCCACTAACGGAAATATTTACTGTAAGCACTGCTGGAATACTTGGTTTCTTTTTGCCTGAATCTTGCCTAAGGTTGTGGTTAACTTGAATGGCTGTCAAGAGAAGAATCAAAAAATGCTTCCCTTGCATCTTTTTTTTTTTTTTTTTTGACTGTGCTGGGCAGCATGTGGGATCTTAGTTCCCTGACCAGGGACTGAACCCACGCCCCCTGCATTGGAAGCGCGAAGTCTTAACCACTGCACCACCAGGGAAGTCCCTTTCCTTGAATTCTTAATGTAAAAAGCTTGTGGTCACATTGATGATTCCTCTCTTCACTCCACCCTTGAAAAAGGGAGGAAGCTGTACTTCTCTACAGCTTCCCTAACACTTGTGAACTAAACCAAAATTATAACAATCTACTTCCTACAACCAGAAAATCGGCTTAATAGAAAGAACACCAAATCATTTATCCCTAGTAAAATACGCAATCAATCCAACTCCACCCGAGGCCTAGAGAAAGAAAATAGGCCTGGGCTTCCCTGGTGGTGCAGTGGTTGAGAGTCCGCCTGCCGATGCAGGGGACACAGGTTCGTGCCCCGGTCTGGGAAGATCCCACATGCCGCGGAGAGCGGCTGGGCCCGTGAGCCATAGCTGCTGAGCCTGCACGTCCGGAGCCTGTGCTCCGCAACGGGAGAGGCCACAACAGTGAGAGGCCCGCGTACCGCAAAAAAAAAAAAAAGAAAAAGAAAATAGGCCCCACACTGAGAGATCCTTAAGCAGTTCCGGCTATTTCCTGGGATTCCAGCATTTGGGAACTAAACTAAACTGCAGACACATCATGCTGTCACTTTTATGGGTCATGCCTCAGGCACATCGCAAGAGCCCTCTTCTGTTGGCACAGAGCTGTTCCTTACTCTCAGGGCACTACAAACACTTGTAGACACAGACATTTGGGACGCAAACATGCTCAGCTACCACTGCTGCCCACCTGAATGCCCGAGGCTCTGGCCAGGCACTGCTTACACTTGTGACCCATGTGACTATCTCACAGCAGAAGGACCCAGAATTTTATAAGGTGATTATTATGCATGAATGGGCAGAGCACCTCTCCTCCCCACTGAAAAAAGAATCCTCCCCTTAGAGAACTCTGCAATTTTCACACAATTCTTTCACAATGATCTACTTGCTCCGTAGGCACAGTAACTAACTCAACAGTCCCCTGGTGGAAGTAGGGAATAGGATGAAGGGACATGGGGATGGGGCATCCAAGCTATGGCCAATCCCAGCTAAGAAGCGGTTTACTTTGATTCCCCAGCAATAGATGCCCTAGCCTCAGGCAGAACTCCCAATATGGACAGATATAGAGGCACACAGAACAGGGACATATTTCCATGGCTCCCAGCATGAGTGTACTCTGTGGCATAACGTTCGTGCTTCCTCCTTCCTCCCCAGAGCAAGGCTGCAACAACAGGCTGCCACCAAGCAACTACCACTCAGGAGCAAGGCCCAACATTCCAGTGCTATCTGTCCTCACAGCAGTGGCCACCTGCTTCTGCGTCTTACCCACCAAGGCTCACAAGCAAAAAACATGACATAATTGCTGCTCTGGAGAGAGCTCATAAAGTGGTGGCTCTCATCTCCGGCTGCACAGAGAATTGCTTGGGGATCTTATTTTAAACACTCATGTGTAGAGCTGGGCATAGGAGGAGGGGCTGACTACAAAGAGGCACAAAACAATTTGGGGGAATATTGGAAATATTCTGTATCTTGACTGCCAGTGATGCATTTTTCAGAATGAATTTTATGGCATATAAACTTAAGAAAATGAATAAACAAATAAACCATGTCTGGGCCCCACCTACTTCAGACCTGCTGCTGTGCAGGGAAGGTGGAGACAGACCCACAGGTTAAGAACAAAAGCAGCCTGGTCTGAACCTCAACTTCCAGAACTAACCCGAGAGACTTTTAGCAACAGACATCGTCATTAGACTTGTGAAAGGGATGAGTTAACAGGGCCCATCCTCAGGATTGTCCCAAGGATCAGCAGGCTTACATATAGTGCCTGCCTTATGTGAAGTGCCTAATGTTGTTCAATCACAGCTTTTTGGGGGGTGGGGGTGGGGGTGGGAGAGGTATTGAGAAAGACCCAAACTACTCTACTTTCTGGAATGATCCATCCACCTTGTGTAGACTGGAAACTCCTCCAAGATGAGAGCAGCTACTGGAGCACTGCTGAACAACTACATGTTATAAATTGCTTTTCTGAAAGGAAAATTCAAGGTAAAGAATGGGTTCTGTGACTTGTGGTTTACATTTAAGACAGCAAAGCAGCGAAACTAACAATCTTAAAGGAGTAATAAAAAATCCTTGGGCTTCCCTGGTGGCTCAGTGGTTAAGAATCCGCCTGCCAATGCAAAGGACATGGGTTCGAGCCCTGGTCCGGGAAGATCCCACTTGCCGACGAGCAACTAAGCCCGTGTGCCACAACTATTGAGCCCACGTGCCGCTACTGAAGCCCACGTGCCTAGAGCCCGTGCTCCGCAACAAGAAAAGCCACCGCAGTGAGAAGCCCGCGCACCACAACGAAGAGTAGTCCCCACTCGCCGCAACTAGAGAAAGCCCGCGCACAGTAATGAAGACCCAACGCAGCCAAAAACAAACAAAAAAAACAAACGAAAAACCTTGTAGGCTGCACAACCGAAACATTTCCTGCGCTCACATCAGTTAGGGAAGTGGGGCTACTCCTAGCTCAGAGTAGGGGGAAAGTTGATACCCAGCTATTGAAGAGTGTTTAAGACAATTCATTAATCTTTTGAGAAAATTAACTTACCCTGATAGAACACTACTGTGTAGAATAATTTTTCACACTAAATGTTTCCTAGAGGACCTTGGCCCGATTTTACAGTTTTGGTTAAATCTCAAAACTAGTAAAGATATTTGCTGCTGCAGGGCTGGGAGGGGGACGCCTAGGCAACAAGTGCTAGAGAACCAAACAACTTCCTACTGGCCCTGACAACAGAACACTTTTGGGTTCAGAGGGAACAAGCAGCAATAAGCAAACAAGCCAATTCTGCCTGTAGACTGAGATCTCTTGATTAAAACATTTAGCTGTCACTACAATAAAATGTAACAAAGCCACAAGTAGGGGAAAGGTCACCCTGCAGCACAACACCTATTTCCACATGTGTAAACTCACAGGGTTACTTACAATCAATATTCCCCTCATACTATGTTCTGGTGTTGATGGGACACGTGTATAGATCCTATCTGTCACCTCTAATTGTGACACGACAGCCACTACCCATCACAAAAGGCCAAAGCTTACCACTCCCCAGCTGTCTTACATTGGGACCTTTCTGGTTTTTCCAAATGTGGACATTACAGGGTTGAGAGGGATCAACAAATGTTTGATGGCTGAATTAATACATGCCCAGCTCAGTGGTCCCCTCCATGAAAGGTGTATGACGAAGCCCCTGATCAAAATGGAAGCAAGAACATTGGAGAGTGAAACTGGAAAAGGCTCTAGGGGAATATACACCGCAACACACTCGATGAGCAATGCTTGAAGTCTATGCCCTTCAGTCTCCTCACTCTGACATCTGATCTCCTAGAGCACATGCAAAAATGTCCACCCATCCTTCATGGTCATTCCTCTCCTCCAGAGGGAAATGCAAAGTGTCTCTGATCATGGGCATCCCTACTGTACCACACCACACAATCCCAGCCCATTCTATCTCTCCATGAATCAATCGGAAAATGCACACTGTGACACAAATGCCAAACAACACCAGATCCCCAGCCTTCTGTTTGTTTGCTCACAGGAATGCACACCGTGTGTCTGCACATGTGGTCACTAGTGGTCACTAAAAAGCTCCTTTCAAGGCCCAAAGCTCCTGGTTAGAAGAGTGTCCGGACTCAACTTTTTAACTGGAGTTAGGAAGCAGTCATTTATTTCTACAATGCATCAGATTTGCACTAATCATCTCTAAGACTGAGCACCTGCCTGCACCAGGCAAGTTTGCACACAGCTGAACATTCTCCAAGCCGCCAGTGCCCTGCCAGAAGATTTGCTGAGCAGTAAAACCCAGCCTGGCCACGATGGCTGTAGCAGTTGGCAGGCAATGTACTAGCAACAACTTTCTGGGTTAAGTGCCAACTTCCCCCGAGTGTCCACATGCTTAGGGAATGCAGTTGGACTCAGAACAAGGAGGAAATTACTGAATGCCTACTGAGGCTTGGGGCTCAGTGTGCTGGGATGCTGTATTCCGACCTCACAAGAACCTTGCACACAGCAGAGATCAGGATCTCATTTTGTAGCTGAGGACACTGATGCAGAAGAAATCAGTCATTTATATGAGGTCACAAAGCCAGCAAGGGATTCAGAGGCTGCATGACTCCTCACCCTGTACCCAAAAATCATTTCCTGATGGATGAAGGGCATACATTTGAAAGGCAAAACTCTACAACTTTTAAAAGATAAAACAGAATATTTGATTTCAGGTAGTGTTCTCACAAACTGTAAAACAGAGTCATAAATTCATCTGTGTTAAAATTAAGATTTTCTGTTTGTCAAAAGATAATACAGAAGTATGTGTGGTGGTGGTGGTGGTGGTGTTGACACCAAACTAGGGGGAAATATTTGTAAAATGTACTAGCCACAAAGATCTGCTGCTCAGACTTTATAAAGAACAGCTGCAGGGACTTCCCTGGTGGCGCAGTGGTTAAGAATCCGCCTGCCAATGCAGGGGACACGGGTTGGACCCCTGGTCCGGGAAGATCCCACATGCCATGAAGCAACTAAGTCTGTGTGCCACAACTACTGAGCCTGTGCTCTAGAGCCCGTGAGCCACAACTACAAGCCTGTGCACCACAACTACTGAAGCCCGTGTGCCTAGAGCCCGTGCTCCACAACAAGAGAAATCACCACAATGAGAAGCCCACTCTCCGCAAGTAGAGAAAGCCTGCACGCAGCAATGAAGACCCAACGGAGCCAAAATAAATTTAAAAACCTTGAGGATATTAAAAAAAAAAAAAAGGCTGCAAATCAACTTAAAAAGATAAACAAGCTAAAGAAAAATGACAAAAGTCAGAAACAGGTATTTCAAACAAGTACAATAAACACAAGAAGATGCTCAACCACGTTTATGTGCAAATATAAGAAGTCTGTTAATGTCAATTTTGGTGAAAATATGGCTCAACATTTTCAGATGTGGGAAGGTAAACAGATGCAACTGTTTTTTTACAGCAATTTGGCATTAAGGCATCCCCCATGGCCTAGTAAGCCCACTTCCGGGCACTTACTTAAGACACTTGCACGCCTCTTGGATGCATGCAAGCATGCAGAAGAATGCTATAGCAAGAAGATTTTCTCTTGACTGAATTCTTATCACAGCTACTCAGAACCAAGCCCTTATTCAATGAGATCATTTGTCATTTTATAAAGTCAAGAAAAGTTTTAAAAGTAAAATGAGGGGCTTCCCTGGTGGCGCAGTGGTTGAGAGTCTGCCTGCCGATGCAGGGGACACGGGTTCGTGTCCCGGTCCGGGAAGATCCCACGTGCCGCGGAGCGGCTAGGCCCATGAGCCATGGCCGCTGAGCCTGCGCTCAGCAACAGGAGAGGCCACAACAGTGAGAGGCCCGCATACCGCAAAAAAAAAAAAAAAAAGTAAAATGAAAACCTATTCCTTCAGGGCACACTTGTTAAATGAATTACCACCTTTCTACCACTGGGTTGCTGCTCACCACTGGAGATATGAAGGTCTCTAAAACACCTGTCACACCCCACCCCCAGTCGTTTTAATCATACATGGCACAGGCATGGCGAACACCTTTACTCTCCACTGAATCGTTACTGTGCACGCAAAATACAGCACAGCACCTGATTTCTTAAGAAGTCCCACGCACACACACTGATGGAATCATCCAATTCAGCATGTCTGCTTCAGGCAGGAAATTCCTTTTAAATAAGGGTCCCTATGTGGGAAAATAAGCACCCAAGAGCTGGAACTCAATTTCACCCTACAATAAAGTAGCGCTTAGAGACTGAGAGGCTCACCAAAATCCTAAGAGATCATCCAGTTCACACCCCTGAGTTAACAAGCCTGGGTGGGGCACCTGGGCTAAAGATGACACTCCAGCTTACTACTCCCCCAAACTCCCTCTCATATACTTTCACTGGAGTATCAAGGGGAAAATGGAGGTGAAACCAAATCAAGGCATTTTGGCGCTCTGGTGGAAACCTTTTAAAGGCGAGGTTTAATTCCACATGTGTGAATTTCTTCATGAGACTCTTCAGGAGAGTGGCACAGAATCCTGGATGAAAAGATCTGCCCAGCCAAAGTAACGACCCTCCTCTGACCATTCTCTGCCCTGGTTTTTTTTTTTTTTTTTTAATAACCCCCGATCTTCTGGACCAAGGGCATGGCCTGCCTCCAAAGAACAGGTGTTTGCTTGCAGAACTATCCAGGTTTCTGTCCAGGCCTCGGCTGTCCTCACAGATGGATGAGCCTAAACATCAGTTCTTTTCCTATACTCACAGCTGGATAGTCTCTTCCTTCTCTGACTGCCTGCACTGTACCTCTCAGAAAGCACTTCCTAGGTCTGCCTTGTTCTCATTATGTACCATCCCAACCATCTGCATGAGGTGGATTCCTTCCTCTCTTCTGCTGTAGAACAGAAATCATGAACACCTGGGCTCCAGAAACAGGCCTTGCCACTTACCAGCAACCCTACCCAAGTGACTGAGCTCTCTGGGTGTCAAATTCCTTATCTGCAAAACGCAGATGATACCAGTACCCATTTTCTGAGGATTTTAAGGAATACAGAGTCTTAGAAATCCAGCACCTGGCACACAGTAATCACTCAAATATTCACTAAAATGGACTGATCATAAATGGATGCACAAGCTCCCCAGTCTGTGGAGGGGAATACAGTGGAGAAAGAGAAGTGACCCACATTGCAGCTCCATACATTAAGGCTGACCCAAACCAAGCAGGGTGACTCCTGTTCAAATTTACCATTTCAGAATAGGCAAGCAAGAAGAAACAGAAAAAAAGGCCTATTCAGAAAAGGTAGTTCTACCCTTTGAAGGGAAGTCTATTCACAGGCAACTATTTGCTAAAAGCCCTGAACCTTTTCACAAAATCAATGATCAAAGATAACTATTGTCTCAAGATGAACAATTAGGGGGTGGGAGGGGTTTGAAAGAGCCATAGGACAGGGAGGGTACCCAGCTCTCACAAGTGCAAGGGAAGGGTACTCAAATGGGTTCCCAGAACAAAAAGGCCCATAGATGTCCTGAGAAATGACACAGAGGACAGGCAAGCTAAGCTATGGGCCTGTCAGCTCCAACTCTGGTAACTCCAAACTGCATTCCTGGCATTACAAATGTATGTGAGTTATTATCTTGAAACAGATGAACATGAAGGTGGTGTTATCTCCAGACAACCAATCTGTGAGCTCAATTGTTTCCTGGCGTCAAAAGGAAAACAGAGACGCATATACACAAACTTCATTACTTAGCAGCTTTTTATAACTAAAAGCACTTCAGAGGTAAGAATTTTAAATGAAGATTATAAACGAAAACAACCTACACATGGATGGTACCACCTCTTACAAAACTCTTTCATATAGGCTATGTGTTTATTTAATTACAGAACAGAAAGGGAAAACTGCTTAAGTAACAAAGCCATGGCTGTACAGTAAGACAGTAATTCAACTGAGCAGAGCAATGGGATTAATTAAAGCCAAGATCAACAGAAAATGAAAAGGGGAAATATCCATCAGCATATACAAGTCTATCTTCAAACTTTAGAAATTAGGGGAAAGCAAAGGGATTTTAATATTGTTAAAAAGAGGACAACAGGCCCAAAATGGTGTCTCCTATGCTAAGCCCCATGTCCACAAACCACAACTTAGTTTAGGCTCTCCCAAAATGGAATCTTAAACCAGTCAATCGGGAATCACCTGGTCAGCACTACTGAGGTAATCTGCCTGACAGACCCCTAACATCCCTAAAAAGAAAGTGACCTTGCCACAAGCAATCTGCTTTTTGATAGCATAATTTCCCCCATCCTGCTCTCTGTTACTAAGTCTTTCATTTGTGCAGCTCCTTGGGCACTCCTTCCCATCTGCTAGATGGGATGCTGCCCCATTCATGAATCACTGAATAAAACCAGTAAGATCTTTGAAGTTTACTCAGTTGAATTTTTCAAACAATATGCCCTATTCTTAGAAGTAATACAAGTTCTTTTCCATCCTTTGACAACTCTGCCCCAATTACAAAGTATGAATTATTCAAGTTTATGATACTGGATTTCCCATTCCTTCTACCAGACAAGGATTTGGGAATGGAGAGCAGAGTGGCACCATGCACACCACCTGTGTAGCATGTTCATATCCCTAAGCATAAACATATCACACTAAAGAATGGTACTTTCTCATCCCACAAGCTCTATCTCCCTCAGTCTGCAGGTTCAAGTGCATGCATGGAATAAAGGGTGCTGCAGCTGACAGCAGGCGCTAAGCCACATAAGGGACCATAGCCATGAATCTTTCTAAGTCTACCCACATCCAACACCATGAAATCATCAGGCTGGCTACCGACCCATTGGATTACCTTCTGCAGCAAAGGCTCCAGGCCAACAACAAATCCTGGAGATGGTTTTATGAACAGCACGAACAGCTTCAGTGAAGAGTCCCAGAACAAAAACCTTCCTTCATCTGCAGCGGCTGCAATAAGCCCATTCTGGCACATTCTGACATTCATCTCCAAGAAAGAGAACAAGCTGAAAAAGAAGGGCGCAGAGGGCCCCTGGACAGATGTGTACCACAGCTGAACTGGTTACTCGACAGCTCTGTAAAAATCTCTGGAGGATTTTCACAAGGACAAACCAAAAAGGGTGCTCCACACAGTTTCCTACAGTCATAAATTTGCAAATGCCTGCAAAAGCAGGATGCATGCAAAAAAGAAAGTCTTCAAAACCATCAAGAGTCTTTTAATTAACATAATTACTCATTCTCAAAGTAAAATCCAAGAAATTCATTTTAGTACATGCTCCCTGAATGGGCTTTAGGGTTCTGAGAACTGCCCCTGCCCCCAAACTGTTCAACATGAGCACATATGCATTTTTCTGGAAGAAGGATCCACAGTGCTATCTGTCACATTCTCAAAGGGACCTCCAACCTCCCCTCAAGTTAAGAGGTGATGCTCTAGGGACTTCCCTGGTGGTCCGTCCAGTGGTTAAGAATCCGCCTTCCAATGCAGGAGATGCGGGTTTGATCCCTGGTTGGGGAACTAAGATCCCACATGCTGCGGGGCAACTAAGCCCGCACGCCGCCAAGTACTGAGCCCGCGCGCTCTGGAGCCTGCCGCCACAACTAGAGAGAAGCCTGCGCGCTGCAACAAAGAGCCCGCACACCACAACAAAGACCCGATGCTGCCAAATAAATAAATTAAAAACAAAAAAACTGATGCTCTAGTGAGAAGCAGGGCTGGTCTATCCTTGGCCACTGGACCCTCAATTATTTTGAGCCCCTTAAAGAACTGAATAAATCCAAGAGCAAGAACTGCAGGAAAATGATTACTCTAGCAATGTTTAACACTTGTTTTTGATTATGGAAATCTGAGTAAGCTTTCTGTAATACTAGAGGAATGCCAAGCAGCAGACTTTACAAGAACTTAAGTACAGAAACAGCTTAACAAATGGCAAAATTACAAATGACTTTTTGTGTGGATGAAGATGAATCCAGTCCACTGAAATGTTCTCCATAACAAGTTCATTCATGCAAGCGTTTGCCGATGTTTATCTACCTGGTCTCTTAACCCAGTCTTCCCCTGCTCTTCATTCCGTGATCTAAGCCCATCTCACCCCTGTGCTTCCTGAGGGCTGTTTTTCTGGCCAAACTGGGCTCTATCACCAGTGGCTGGAGTCCTCTTGCCCACTCAAGAGACTATTGAGACTTGGCTTGACTCCTCCCAGAGCCCCCACAGCAACTCCCACTGTACCTGGAACCTGGAATAAACCATGTCGTTCATTTAATCCTCTATCAAAGATTTGGAATACACACATCCTTGACCATCTTCACTTTATCGTTTTTCTTGAGTAACTCATTCTAAGCTGATTTCACCTAATTCTGGTTTATGACCAAGTATGGTAAATTAGCTTCCCTTTCAGCCATCCAAAACTTGCTTCAAGTTAGGGGATACACTTGACTTCTAGTGTAAACTATAGACAGTTTGACAAAAATTATCCCATCTAGAATGACTCATAATGGTGAGCAAGATGCTGCTGGGGCTACCATTTGAGGTGAGCAAGTGGAGGGCAGAGATGGGATAAACGTGTCACGTTTGAGGCGAGGTGGTTTGGCATTCCCACGCTGCATGTGATCAGGGATGGGCAATGACCCAAGCCAGAGTCTTCCGTCATTAGAGAGCACTACTGGGGAAGAATCACTCTTGACCTTGAGGTCAGGATATCAGAGATAAAGAACAGCTCTGATGTCACTATTTGAGCCCCTGAATTCAGCTGTGCCCAAGGCCCACTCCAGACTTATCACATCAACCAACAAATTCCCTTTCATTTCAACCTGTTTTATGCCTGGTATTTTCACCGGAGAGACCTAACCAATACAGCCATTTCCTTTAAAACTGACATCTTCACTAAAAACTTGGGAAGACACTATCTGAGAATAAAAGACAAGTAACTTGCCTTACACATACACACACAAAATACTCTTCACATACTTCTTGTTTTGCTTGTTACGAACTACTGACAACCTTCACCACTACATGCTTCCTCAACTTCCCCATCCCACTCTACCCTCCAAAGAGCTTCTAGCAAGCAGAGTACAAGAAAGAAAAGAAAGTGAAGATCAATGGAGGACTTCCCTGGTGGTGCAGTGGTTGAAAATCTGCCTGCCAATTCAGGGGACACGGGTTCGATCCCTGGTCCGGGAAGATCCCACATGCCACAGAGCAACTAAGCCCGTGGGCCACAGCTACTGAGCCTGAGCTCTAGAGCCCGCAAGTCACAACTACTGAAGCCCGTGCACCCTAGAACCCATGCTCTGCAACAAGAGAAGCCACCACAATGAGAAGCCCACACACCGCCAACGAAGAGTAGCCCCCCCTCGCCGCAACTAGAGAAAGCCTACATGCAGCAACGAAGACCCAACTCGGCCAAAAAACAAGATCAATGCACTTCACTCGCTACTAGAAAGCATATCCAGGACAGTCACCCTTGCGCAAGTGATGAAGGAACAGATTGCAAAATGGCCACCAAAACAATTAAAAAAAAAGTTTTCAGGGTACCCACAGCTACCATTGAGAGGTATCTAAAATGAGGTTATTTCACGCTAGGCTGACAAGATTCACAATAAGAAACAGATTTTGTCATGTACACAGTACATAAAATCACAGCAAAGGTTTTATGAAATACCCTTGAATGTGTAACACCCTTTGACATTTCCTTTTTCTCCCTCCTTAAACAATGACTGCAACCTACTAAATTCAGTTCATTACCCAGAGTATGAAAAACACAGATATAAAATAATAATTACTCTTTCTTAAAATCTAGATTGTGGTCAAAGTTCTCTGGAGCCCAAACCTATTCTCTCATTTTACACATGAGAAACTGAGACTTGAGAGGATATGCGACTGGTCCAAGGAAGGTACACAGTAGATGCAATGTGTCCAGCCCAGTTCCTTCCTTCTCTCCCTCTTGTGTGCACACACACGCATGTGCACACACACAACATGCACTGGCAGGCTCCACACTCCACGCAGTCTGCCTGTTTCAACCCTCACAATAACGATCTGCTCACCTGAAACGTATGCTTCCTCAAACACAGCGGAAAATGTTTCAAGTGTGAAATCCCCAAATTTATCTCACTTACACAAAACAATCTCAAAAGCCAATTCGCCGGCAAGCGTGTATGTTATTGCCTGGGATAGGACAACTGGGGACCTTAGTCACACACAAGGACACCGATATATTACTAATTCCTCCTTCTAGAAATTACATAATACCAAGCCAACACCTTTCCCTGGCACTGCTTCCACAGTGCACCAGTGTCTCTTGGCATAACAGCAACTAGGAACAAATAAGCAGTTTCAGCCTTAAGGGGACACCAAGACAAGAGAAGTGACCACAGGCAAAGTGAGGCCTGGACGGCTATTCTAGAAACCCTTTATGCAGAGCAAAAGAAGCACCCTCTCACCAATCGAGTATAATGCAGGTCAGATACTCCCCTACCTTCCCCCAATCTGAATACAACACAGAGGCCAGACACCCACACCTGTTGTCTTCTCAGTCAATGCTTATTCATACAAATCCCATTTTACACAGAGGAAACTGAGGTTTAGGGAGATTATGTAACTTGCCTGAGGTCAAGGCCAGAAGGGAGTGGGCCTGGACTGATCCCTGACATGGACTCCACAGTTCTCAGTACACAGCTCCACCCAAGCCCAACCAACTCTGCTAGCCACAGCCCAGAGTCCTGGAACTTCCTACATTGAGCAGAACAGGCCAACACTTGTCAAGGAAAAGATCACAGAATACCCTACACCTAGGGTGAGCTTAAAAAAGCCTTTATTTGTAAGTATGTCACAGATCAAAAAGAAGAAATGGCATATTCATTTAGGTACTCTTAATTTGCAGTTAAATGCTCAGATTTAACAGTTTAACACAAACTAAAGGCATTCCACATGGACCTGGATACTGATGGCCCCTAGTAATGGTGACTGGCATCGACTGGTTCTTCTGGTCAACAGGCCCAAAGTCCACCAGCAAGAACTCAGCCTCCCAGCCAGACACTCCACTTTCCTGGCCCATCAACCAACCGCCTGCCTCCCTTCCAGGGAGTCCCTGACTTGTGATACAAACCTTCCTGCAGACCAGAATCCTTTCAACAAATCCAGATGTCAACACAATTTAATTTAGGGCCAAAAGAGGCAGGGAAGGTATGGAGAGATGCTACGCTTGTGCTCCGCAAAAACTTCCTCCATCAGCAACTCCCAATGATTGCTGCCTTTGTTCAGACAACCAGGTTTTAATAAAATAGTTAAGTTACATCTTAGGCCTGAGGATATACTGGACCACCTTCCCCTGATGGATCATTTCTCCAAACTCTGCAGCCAACAACATCCCAGGGTGGGCACCCCCAAAGCTTGCTGAATTTCCATTAATCCCATTACCACTTTTTTTTTTTTTTTGCGGTACGCAGGCCTCTCACCGTTGTGGCCTCTCACACCGCAGAGCACAGGCTCCGGACGCGCAGGCTCAGCGGCCATGGCTCACGGGCCCAGCCGCTCCGCAGCATACGAGATCTTCCCGGACCGGGTCACGAACCCGCGTCCCCTGCATCGACAGGCGGACTCTCAACCACTGCGCCACCAGGGAAGCCCACCACCACTTTTAATCTAATCTCATTATCAGATAAACAAATCCTCACCTAGAAAAACCAACCCCTACTTTGTATCACTTCCCCCATTGATCTCTACTCACAGCTCACTTGAAGGAAGACGCAACACACAGGGGGATCTGAAAGGCACCTGGCTGATCTTGGTATCACCTGGTGACATGGTTTCCAGGCATGTCAGGTGGTCCACCTTCCTACCCTCAGCTGCTCTACTTTGTAATACCTGGCTACCTCTTCCCACTTCTATTCTTCACCCTGGATAATGACAGCAAATAAGTAGCTAACCTTGAGAGAGCCTCATTTTATCCTCAACTTAAAGATGGAGAAATGAAGTCTGGGGAAGGCTGAGTGACAGGCGAAGGTCACACAGCAGGCAGGAGGGCCAGGATTCAAACTGGGGTCTAACTGTGCCACACTGGTTGTATCAGCCTTTGGAGCAGGGCAGCAAAAATGAGACAGGACTGGACTGCCAAGAGGCTGTTCAAGCCCTCCCCAGAGCATTCAAGTAACACTGGACTTCTATCACAGAGTCAGGAATTCTGTGACTTGATTTCAGGAAACAAAGTCCAACTCTGGGCAGGAGAGTAGAAAGGTCAAAGAGCAAGATCTCAGAGACACTTCTGCTTCTCAGAAGCCTTCAGAACACACTCAAAACCACATTTTGTTTTTAAACAGTTACTATTTGTGTGTGGGGGGGAACTGTTAAAAACCTCACCCTTATAAACAAGACACTGTCAAGCTTAGATTGGAGAAAGGGAAGTTCATGGAACTTTTCTAGAAAACTAATTTGTATCAACTTTCTAAAAACGCACACCCTTTGGTCTGGTGATTCCATTTCTAGATATGAAAAAAAGAGAAAACTTGAAAATCATGTCCAAAAATAGCAGAATTAAATTATGGTACATTCACATAATAGAATTTTAGGCAACCATTTAAAATAGAGTATTTTGGAAATGTTCACAGTGTAATATTTTTTGAAAAAATAACAGCACAATCCAATTTTGTTACTCATGTAGAAAAACACTGGCACAAACACTTAACATCACCTTAACACTGTATTTTCCAAATTTTAAAAAATGACCGTGTACTACTTTTGTTTAAAGAGAAAATCCCATAAAACCTCTTTTGCAAATGATGTGGATCAACCAGTGCTATTCCCCCTCAGGATTTGGTCAAGAACAGGACAGATGGCTGCTCTGCCCTATCTTTGACACTGGACTCACTCTCCATCTATTTCTTTAGAATGGAATACATCCCATGATTTATGCTGGGACATGTGAATGCAGTTTAATCAAGCTTAATCAGTTGTAGCCTGCTTGGACTGGAAAAAAAAAACCTAAGTGTTTTTAAAATTAACCTTTATAACAATGGTACGAGTTTGGGTTGCATCTTCCAGACTGTTTTCTGTGCCTCACCAGCATTTCAAACTGTTCTCTAACAATGTACAATTTAAAAAACCAAATGGGGATCAAACCGTGCAGACTGTACTACATGTCAACATGCTGACATCCCTGCACTTCCATTTCCTCATTCTTTTAAATGGCTACACTACATTCCATTAAGCTTTTTTTTAACCCCTCCATCAAAGTACTAGAAAAATCACTGCAGTTAAAAAGTCATTGTGCATTCTCAAAAAGTTAAGTACCATGACCTAGCAATTCCACTCCTAGATATCCATCCAAGAGGAATTAATACAAATGTCCACACAAAAATGTGTACATGAATGTTCATAGCAGCACCATTCACAATACCCAAAAAAGTGGAAACCCAAATATCCATCAACTGAATAAATAAAATGTGACATATCCATCCACACAATGGAATATTACTTAGTTATAAGAGAAATGAAGTACTGATTCATGCTACAGTACAAACCTTAAAAACATTATACCAAGTAAAAGGAACCAGCCACAAAAGGTTATGTATCATATGATCCCTGAAATATCCAGAATAGGCAAATTTATAGAGACAGAGTGTAAATCGGTGGTTGCCAGGGGTTGGGGGGATGGAACGTGACTGCTAATGAATAGGGATTTCTTTTTGGAGGGATGAAAATGTTCTAAAACTGGTTGTGGTGGTGGCTGCACCACTCTGAACACACTAAAAACCACTGATTTGTACGCTTTAAATTGGTGAAATATCATTTGTGAATTATATCTCAATAAGCCTGTTATAAAAACACTAAAAACAAAAAGATTTTACAATGTTAGTATAATACTCAAAACATAATTTATATTCAATAAATATTTGGAGAGAATGAATACGTTAAGAAAGAATGTATGTACCACAGAAAATCACTGTGCAAATATCTTTTTGTCTTCCCTTATACATAGTAGAAGCTCAGGAACTAAGTGTTACAATGGATTGGCCAATCACATGAAATCAGAATATTAGAAAGGGCTCAATGTTTTTAAACAAAAAAACAAAACCTTTTTACTGACAAAATGAGATCCACATTAAGAAATGCTACGCATACTTGTTTATCACCCACTTCAACTTCCTCTTAAAATACTTTTCCCAGGTCAGGACTGACCCACAGCCCAAACCCACTCACCACATTTCAAACTGCTAAGTGGGAGACACACAGCAGACAGTGCACAGAAGCAACTGCATGCCATGCTGCTTGGACTATTAGTAAGTTTACTGCAATTAGGGACCTTAACGTTACCTTAGTTAAAATTTACATCTCCCGAGCACAGTGGTTAAGAATCCGCCTGCCAATGCAGGCGACAAGGGTTCAAGCCCTGGTCCGGGAAGATCCCACATGCCACGGAGCAACTAAGCCCGTGCACCACAACTACTGAGCCTGTGCTCTAGAGCTCACGAGCCACAACTACTGAGCCTGCATGCCTAGAGCCCGTGCTCCGCAAGAGAAGCCACCGCAATGAGAAGCCCGCGCACCACAATTAAGAGTAGCCCCCACTCGCCGCAACTAGAGAATGCCCACGCACAGCAACCAGTGCAGCCAAAAATAAATAAAATAAAAACAAAAATTCACGTCTCCTGTAAGTCACTACTGACCAATTATACCCACTGTTAATATTTTACTGATTTAAAAGGAATTACTTGCACTTGGTATTATGGGCATGTCAAATTCTTCCTAAATTATCTCTCCAGTTTATTCACTCAAGGAATATTTTAGCTGCTCTTCTAAGGTGCTGAGGATACACTAGAGAATAAAAATAGACAAAGCCAAGCAAACAAAACCCTGCCCTCAGAGAACTTACAGTCTAGTAAAAATAAAAATAATAATAATTTAAGGAAATCTTATTTTTTACAAACTCGTGTCTTATGAATTAAATAAAATGCCAGCACCACCAAAGAATCCCCACAATTCTCACCTTGCAAATGTTCAGTCTTTTCAAAACACTAAAAATTACAAAGATTTATTAAACATTAATAGAAACACTGAAACTGTTCTCAATAACAAGCTTTTCTCTCCTTTTTATAGATATGCCAGGAACATAAAGACAAACGTGTCAACTTTACGATTTTATTCAAAATCAGAATTTGAAACATTTCACATCCACAACAATCGTTACAGATGAGGACAGCGGGTTGTCAGAGCAGATTTAACAGCCCAGGGTCTTCAAATCATTGATACGAAATGGTTTTTACTATAAGTTAAAAAAAAAAAAAAACCCTCCAATCTCCTTCCAGAATTCATAAATCTCAAGTCATTCAATAACCTGAATTGTGTAACATGAAAATACTGCATCCCCTCCACCTCCAAAAGCAAAAGTGCAACTTAGTACAAAGATCACAACAACTGGCTCAAAAAGGTAACTTTTGGAAACAAAGTCTAAATTCCTGTAAACAATTCAATAATTTAGTGGAATTTTTACAAAGTGGCCAATGATTCTCCTGCAATTCTTAGGTAATTTTTTTTCTCATCTCTATCCCAGGAAGGGAAGGTAACCATATAGACACCTGAGAACAGCCAACCCATCCTTAAAATGCAGCCACTTTCATGTTCTAACTTTCACCTGTAGGCAAAATTCCTTATCTTCAGCAATTGGCTGGGGCTGAATTCTAGCAAGATTCACACATGTGGGCTCATCTCCTCAGGTTAAGACCAACTAAAACCATCTTAAGAGACTAACTCACTCCACAGCTTGAGCCCTTAGATACTTTGTTTCCTACTAAGGTTATGGGGTAGGGCAGGTAACAGGGGAGCAATGCGCTGTTTTAGATCAGGCTTTTCTCGATTTGACCGAGGGAAATCATCGGAGAGGTTTATTTTCCCCAGGCTGAAAATTTGGGGGAGAAGGGGTTAGTTATCTACAATGCCTTGGGGGAAAGATAAATCCTATCCAAATTAAACCGAAAATAATGTTTTATCATATTACTGGCTAAGTCATAAAATAGACTGTGCCATCCAAAAACTTCTCGAAACTGGTAACATATTCATAAATCCTACTGGGTATCGCTTTCTTTACAACCTCCAAAGACTAAATTCCAAGAACTAACAATTTAAGGAACCTGACAGCCCCATTCATAAAAATCTCCCAAACATTATTACAGCACCAAAGAGCCACTGGCTTAGAGGTACACTGAGACGGTTTCTGTAAACACGAACAGGTAGAGCCCTCTCGAAGGTAAGCAAAGACACTTCAATTCTCATTCACTTCTCCAAGAGGTCACTTCTTGCATCCAGCACACACACAGAAAGTAACCCAAGGGCCAAGACCATACACTGCACGAGGCTGCACAAAACATTAAATGAGTAAACAAACAAAAACAACACTTCAGAAAACAATGCGTGATCTTGACTAAAAGAGAGGTCAGTCACTCAGCAAAAGAACATGACTCATCCACGGGCCTGAACAGAAGTATTTATACTGCCCACTACACCGAAGTGGGATTTCCCATCTTCATCCAAGGCTGGGCCTTAGGAGTATCTCAGTTGGGTGAAGTTGTGTTATTTCCGTTTTGGAGGGAGGGGGGTCATTTTATTTCGCTGAATCACAACTCCCCCACATCCCCACCCCATACCACCACCACGCACAAGACTACAAATAGACGAGAGCCTGGCAAGGACGCCAGCAAGCACCGACCGAGCAAAACAAAGCGCCCAGTGAGGGGCTGCCAAGCCGGGAGTGGGTGGGTAAAGGGGGCCAGGCTCGCCCCTCAGTGCACCGCTCCCGCCCCCAAGAGCCTGTCTCCGGGCAGGTGTGCAGCGGCAGCCTTCTCCCTCCACCGGGGGACCAGCCCCGTTCTCTGCAGAGCTCCGGGGACAGCCCGGAAGATAAGGAAATGAGGGCGGGGGCGCGCTGCCCCAGCCTGGACAAGAGGACCAAAGCACCAGGGAGCGCATTGGGCCCGCCCCACGTGAGCGTCCGGGCCGGGGCCAAGCCCGCCCCGGGGACTGCAGCCGGGGACAGCGGCGCCTGTGACCACTACGCCGGGCCCGGACTTACCGGGGCCAGGCGCGCCGCGGAGTCCGCGGCGGCCGCTTCCTCCTCCTCCTCCTCCTCACTTGACAAAATGGCGGCGACAGGAAGTGCCGGGCGCCTCGGCCCGCCCCCC
>NW_020175432.1:734500-757003 GCF_003031525.2 Neophocaena asiaeorientalis asiaeorientalis
CAGCCCTACCGCCGCCGCCGCCGCCGCCGCCGCCAGCGCACTGACGTCACCGCGCACGCTGCGCGCGCGGTCACCCGCTGTCGCCGCCCGGCGTGCGCGCCCGAGACCGTGCCCGGCGAGAGCGAGCTCAAGAGAGCTGGCGGCCGGGAGGTGAGTGGAGAAAGCCGGTGCTTGCGGCCAGCGGGAAGATGAGAACCCCCCCTCAGACCAAGGGTGGGGACTGAGGAGAGATCTTGCAGACCCGAGGGAGGGGACCACGTCGTCGGACAGAAGGGACACCGCAGACCGAGGAAGGAGACACCTCAGAGGGAGGGGACCCCGCAGACCGAGAGGGGAGACACTCAGACCGAGAGGGGTCCCCCCAGACCGAGACCGAGAGGGGTCCCCCCAGACCGAGGGAAGGGACCCCGCAGAACGAGGGTGGGGACCGCGCAGACCGAGTGGGGAGGCACTCAAACCGAGAGAGGGGATCCCGCAGACCAAGAGGGGAGACACCTCAGACTGAGTGAGGGGGTCGACCTACAGACTGAGGGACGGGACCGAGGGAGACTGAAAATTGGGCCTGAGGGAAAAGATCTGAAGGCAGAGGGAGACGTCCACAAATTTAGGAAGGGACTGATGATAGACCCTCAAAGAGAAGGGGGACAGTGAGGAGAGACTCCAAAGACTGATGGCAGAGGCGGAGAAGAGACACTGTCTGAGGGAGGCCGTGCTGAGAGGAGGCTGAAGGGTGTTGAAGGAGGCTGGAGTGGGGCGGTGCTGGAACATTAAGGGAGAGAGCTGCGATGGGGGCGCTGGTGTGAGGGAAAGGAGGTGAGAGGAAGCTGTTAGCAAGGCTGGGGAGGTAGCTTTCTTGGTTGGCTGGCCAGCCACTGGGATCTAAAGACTGGAAGGTGCTGGACTTCGTGCCTAGGGCACTCTCCCTCCAGTTGTCCCCCAGCTGACCTCCTTCTCATCCTTAAGATTCAAACCACAAGCCAGCTCCATAAAACGAAGAGATTAGGCTTAGGTTGCTTACAGTTTAAAATGATAATCCTGTTAAAATTTTCAAATGGGGAACCATAACCTCCTTTCCCCTTTTGCCCTTATCGTCACTCTTTTAGCATTTTAAGTCCCATCTTTTAAAAATAGCAAGCTCAGTTATTCTAAAAAGTCCAGGTAATTAAAAAAATTCCTGATGGTACCTTCTTTCAGAACATATTGATACACTAGGATAGCAGTCAAATAGTTTTGTCTCTATTCATGGTTTGCTTGCTCTTCACCAAGGGCAATCATAAACTACTGATAGGTCCTGGGCAAACTAAAGACTTACTTTTACCCTTTATTTAATTTATTTATTTATGGCTGCGTTGGGTCCTCGTTGCTGCGCGCGGGCGTTCTCTAGTTGCTGCGAGCGGGGGCTGCTCTTCGTTGTGGTGCACGGGCTTCTCACTGCGGTGGCTTCTCTTGTTGCAGAGCACGGGCTCTAGGCACGTGGACTTCAGTAGTTGTGGCACGCGGGCTCAGTGGTTGTGGCTCCTGGGCTCTAGAGCGCAGGCTCAGTAGTTGTGCTGCACGGGCTTAGTTGCTTCTCGGCATGTGGGATCTTCCCGGACCAGGGATTGAATCCATGTCCCCTGAATTGGCAGGCGGATTCTTAACCGCTGCACCACCAGGGAAGTCCCAAGAAGGTATCATATAAAGCTGAGCTTACCCATAGTCGTTTTGTTGCATTATCTACTTAATTTATTGTTGTTGCTGAACATAAATGTTTTGGGAAGCATTTGGAGCTGCCAGTTTGCAAGTCACATAATAAAATCTTTTGTCACACTTCATTTTAGACAATGCCATAATACCTAGTTGATTTACTGGACCCAACTAAAGGGCTTTTGGCTATGGCTAGAAGTCAGATCCAACCTGAAGAGAATTTGCAAGCTGTAAAGGCAGTTCCAAAAGTTTTCTCCAAAAATCTTGTAGGACAACAATGTCTCATTCTTTTTATCTTCCATAATGCATATCCTAACTCCTCACAGACAGCTCAAACTCAGAAAATGTTTATCCAGGGAATTCCCTGTCAGTCCAGGGTTAGGACTCCAAGCTTTCACTGCCGAAGGCGTGGGTTCAATCCCTGATGAAGGAACTACGATCCCACATGCCACGTGGCACGGCCAAAAAAAAAAACAAAAAACAAAGAATAAAACATGAAGTACATATTTCTGACTTGTTTTAAATATATATTATTTATTTTTAGTGAAGTACTACATGAAATAATTTAAATTGAACAATACAAAAGAATATAGCAGAAAAAGTGTCCCCCTTCATTCTTCCCCTCCCCCACCAGAGTAATCACTGTTATCACTTTGATGTGTTTAGACCTGTGCTGTCTGATATGATAGCCACATGTGGCTATTGAATGCTTGAAATGTAGCTGGCCCAAGTTGAGATGTGCTTTAAGTGTGTGAAATACACATTGTACTTCAAAGATATAGTATGAAAAACATGTAAACTATCTCGCTATTAACTTTTTATATTGATTACATGTTGAAATAATTTTTTATACATTGAGTTAAATAAAATATATTATTAAATTTAATTTTACCTGTTTCTTTTTACATTTTTAACATGGCTACTAGAAAATATGAAATTACAGATATGGCTTACAATGTATTTCTGTTGGACAGCACTGGTCTAGACTTTTTAGTCTATGCAGCAGTATATCTACATATAGAAATAGTTGTGTTATAAAACAAAAGACATCATTCTGTACTTGTTAATTTGTAATATGCTTTTTTCATTTACTACATCTTGGAAGTCACTCCACATGACTACTTGGAGATCTGCCTAATTGGGAGGTAACTTGGAGAGAATATACAGTATTGTTATCTGGTATGGATATATCATAATTATTTTACCACTCTCCTATTATGTACATTTAATTCATTTCCAGTTTTTCCATCATAATAACCAGTATTACAGTGAGATTCTTCTGCATTTCTCATTTTCTTTTCATACTTGCCAGTATTTTTACAGGTTAAAAAAATTATATAGTGTTTTCTTGAAAGCAAGGGTAAATTTATATAGCGTGATCAGCTTTGGAAAAGCTGGAGGTGTTTGATTTGCTATGGCCTGAATCCATGCCCACTTTCCAGTGAGAACTTGCCCATGAAGTTACTATAAATTCTGGAATTTATAGTTAGGTTCTAGAGACGATGAGTAACCCAAGATCACACATTTACACAGTTTAGAACTCATATCTCCTGACTCCATGAAGACTGCCTTCTCTAACCCAGAAATCGACATTTTTTGTTTGTTTTTTTGGCCTTGCCACTCAGCTTAAGGGATCCTAGTTCCCCAACCAGGGATAGAACCCGCACCCCCCGCCATGGAAGGGCAGAGTCCCAACAACTGGACCACCAGGGAACTCCCAACAAATTTTGTCTGTAAAGAGCCAGGTAGTCAATATTTAGGTTTTGTGGGCCATACAATCTCTATAACATTGCCAATCTTTGTCACTCTGTCATTGTAGTACAAAAGCAGCCATAATTAATGTGTAAATGAATGGGTGTGGCTGTGTTCCAATGAAACTTTATGGATACTAAAATTAGAATTTCATGTAAATTTCAGAAGTCACAAAATATTGTTCTTTTGGGGTTTTTTTTCAACCTTTGAAAACTATAAAATCCATTCTTAGCTGGAAGGCTGTGCAAAAACAGACAGCAGGCCAGATTTGTCCCATAGGCAGTAGTTTGCTGATCCCTGCTCTAGAACCTCAAGTGTAAAGAAATGGAAATTTCTTTACCATTATGCAGAAGTTATTCTGCTTACAACTTTTTTAAATTAATAGTTTTGGGGGAGCAGTTTTAGATTTACCTTAACATTGAGTAGAAAGTACAGAGTTCCCTTACACCCCCTCACTTCCCCCATGTTGCAGAGTGTGGTACATTGGTTAGAAATGATGGGCCAATAGTGATACATTATTATTAACTAAAGTCCATAGTTTGCATTAGGGTTCACTTTTCGTGTTGTACATCCTATGGGTTTTGACAAATGTATGACACATATTGACCATCATGTTTGCCAATATTTAACTCATAAGCTAGCTAAGAACAAAAATAAGCTTCAGAATAAAGCACTACAATTCTGTCAGCCACAAATAGGTACAAGATGGCTGTAAGGGTCATTTTGGTTTCCGCTACTTCATTAACATTTATTTTGCTGTGTTTTTGCTTAGTTTCAAAGTGTTTTACAAATATCATTCACTACCACACTTAAAATAATGAGAGTGCTGGAAGACCCAGTGTGAAGAGCCATACAATTGCAATTTTAAAAAGGCAGTGTTTTTTTTAAAAAAGTTTCAAAGTGGAAAGAAAATGCAAATGTTGCACGTGGGATAAAAGTACTCAAGAGGAAGGAGTCAGGAAGTCAAAGAAGGAATGATAGTAGGAGCTCTTATATACTGCTCGGTTGGTTCAATCATTTTAGAATACAGGTTGGCCTTGTCTGGTGAAGTTGAAGCTCTGCACACTCTACGGCCCACTAATTCCATTCCACGGAAACTCTCAGTGACACACTTAAGAAAGTTCAGCATAGCACTCTTCCTAAGAGCCCACACTGAAAACAACCTAAATGTCCACCTACCTGGTAGAATGAATAGATTGTAGTATAATGAAAATGAACAAATCACAGCCACACACAACAACACAGATGAAACTTACATACATAATGGGAAAACCAAAGAAGCAAGGCATACATGATGATTCCATTTCTATGTTGATTTCTAAAACATAAAAATAGACTGAGATTTTTAGGGAAATAAAACTACAGTTTCCTGTTGCCTGAGGAGGTCTGAGCCAAGGATCCATCATCATGAAGTCCTCTGTGGAGTTAGGAGGACCGCTGCTTCTGCTTGTTTCTTTTATTTGGTTGTGTTCTGGGCAAGAGCCAGTGGAGGTGTGGGGACTATAAAGAAAGACAAGCAGGTAATTACCACTGGTTACTTGAGAGAGTGATCAGGAAGGGATGAGGAGAATGGTGTGGGTGGCCAGTTTCGGTGGTCTAGTGGTATTCTATTTCTTTTTAAAATTTATTTTCCAAATTGAAGACCTGGCATGGCCCTACTGATTCGTGTGTGTGTGGTAAAAAACACAATGTGAGATCTACCCTCTTAAACTGTTAAGTGTACAGTACTATTAACTATAAACACAGTGTTGTACAGCTGGTCTTTTTCATCTTACATGACTGGAAAGTATTCTGCTTCTTGACTGTGCATTCATTCTACTATATGTTTTATGCATATTTGTATTATATTTTACTTTTTTTAGGGATAAAAAAGAATGAATCATAAACAAGGAAAACTGTGCCTAAGTGAAGAGAACTGAACAGAAAAGGCTAATGATGAAGTTGACATGGACAAACTTCTGACTGTATGGCCAGGAAATGAGCAGCATTGCAAGATACCTTCTACTTTAAGACTCACACAGAAGGCTGGCAATTTGAAAGCTTAGAGGCTAAGCATGGTGGAAAGTGTTCCTGATAAAATTTCAGTCATGAGCCACTAATGGTCCCAGGGATTCAAGCCCTTATGGAATCATCATGGCATCAAAATGAACGACAATGGGTCAAGTGAGGTTGCTCCAGCTGCTAAAAAATTCTCTTCAGCATTTACCAAACAGAAAAGGTTTCTTGCCTTGACAGATCTTCACTATAGTTGAAACCAGCCTATTTTGGTGAAGGATGCCTGATAGAATTTATTTCAGCAAAGACTTCATGTGGGGGCTTCCCTGGTGGCGCAGTGGTTGAGAGTCCGCCTGCTGATGCAGGGGACACAGGTTCGTGCCCCGGTCCAGGAAGAGCCCACGTGCCGCGGAGTGGCTGTGGCTGGGCCCGTGAGCCATGGCCGCTGGGCCTGCGCAGCCGCTGGGCCTGCACGGCCACTGGGCCTGTGCTCCGCAACGGGAGAGGCCGCAATAGTGAGAGGCCCGCGTACCGCAAAAAAAAAAAAAGACTTCATGTGGGAATAACCTGCTCTTGTTGGTGTAAGTACAAGTCAGGACTGAAAGCTTACATCTCTTTTACTCCTTTCATCTTCAAGACAAATGGGCTGAAGAAGCAGGTTCTTGGAATCTAATACGTTTATAAGAAGAGCATCTGTATCTAGATTTATACTAGTATTGTCTGGTAGCCAGCTTTCAAAAATGGCCCCCATTGATTACCCTTCTGTAATCTCCTCCCTTTGAGTGTGGTCCTGACCTAGTCACTTGTTGATAACAAAGAGATTATGGCAAAAAAAAAAAAAAAAAGGATTATGGCAAAAGTGATGGAATGTCACTTTCATGATTAGGTTACAAAAGACTGACTTTCATCCAGCTGGACTCTCTTTTGCCTTCTCAGCTTGCACATTTTGATGAAGCAAGCTGCCATGTAGGAGAGGCCCAAGGAACTGAATGAATGTAGCTTCTGGTTAATGCCAGCAAGGGACTAAAGCCCTCTATCCAACAGCTGCAAGGAACTTAGTTCTGCCAGCAAACACAATAACATTGAAAGTAGATCCTTCCATAATCAAGCCTTCAGATGAGACCACAGCCTTGGCCAACACTTTGATTGCAGCCTTGTAATTCCAGCTAAGCCACACCTGACTTCCAGAAATTGTGAAATAATAGGCATGCTTTAATTTTAAGACACTAAATTTTGGAGTACATTGTTATGTGGCAATAGATAACTAATAACACACATCCTGGGACCAAATATCCCCTTTCCCTAGGGAAGATATATTTCAGCCTTAGTGGGGTTGATGAATAGTGTGGCAAGCAAATTCTTCCTTCTCCCAAAATATCCCCTTTGTTCCTCTGGCTTTGCATTGTTAAACTAGTCAAAGTATATTTCAAATACTGGGGAATATTGTGGTCTTAGTTCTTTTGAGACGAACAGTATTGTCATTTAAATTATCTTCCAATCAGAAGGAATTAGGAACTTATGTCTCTCTAAGGAGGCTATAGTTTTCCTTATGGGGACTATTGTAGTAAACAATTCACACACATTCTGTTACCCTGAAGTTAGTCATTGGCCCTTGGAGGTTACCTCTAGAGAGGAATTCTTTCAAAAATAATTTCATGGCAGCAAATAAGGGAAATTTATGATACACTTGTGAGTTCTCTATCTTCACTCCTATTTAGAGAAATGCTCCCAAATCTTTGTAGGCATCTAAGAAGCTAAAATCCCCAGGCATTTCCCATGGGACAAGTTGAAGATCTGTCCTGAGTGGGTATCTGTGGGCAGGTTACTGAGCAAAGACTTGGTACATGCATCCACAGTGCCTACGCCCTGCAGGCACTCTATACTCAATATGTTGACCTGTTACTCATAAAGTTAGAGTCCCAAAAGAAAATGTTATGTACTTTATGTTCTTTATTTAAAGAATCCAGCTTAAATGGATTGGCTGGAATTAGAGTATCTACAGGAACAGAGACAAATGGTCTTCCACATAAACTTTAAGGAATTCACAGTTAGGAGAATGATTACTAAGGATATAAGTAACTTTTTTTTTTTTTTTTTTTTTTGCGGTACGTGGCCTCTCACTGTTGTGGCCTCTCCTGTTGCGGAGCACAGGCTCTGGACGCGCAGGCTCAGCGGCCATGGCTCACGGGCCTAGCCACTCCGCGGCATGTGAGATCTTCCCGGACCGGGGCACAAACCCGTGACCCCTGCATCGGCAGGTGGACTCTCAACCACTGCGCCACCAGGGAAGCCCAACTTTTTAAAAAAAATGTTGGGAATTCCTGGCGGTCCAGTGGTTAGGGCTTGGCGCTTTCACTGCTGAGGGCCTCGGTTCGATCCCTGGTTGGGGAACTAAAATCCCAGAAGCCATGTAGCACAGTCAAAAAAAGTTACAAGGATGCCAACACTGTAGTGGGAGTTCTAGCCAGAGCGATCAGGCAATAAAAAGATATAAAGGCATCCATATAGGAAAGGAAGAAGTAAAACAATCTCTATTCACAGATGACATGATCTTATACATGGGAACTACAAAAGAATGGACCGAAAAAAACTTTCAGGGCTATTAAGCAAATTCAGCAAAGTTGCGGAATACAAGATCACACAAAAAAATCAGTTGTATTGGGCTTCCCTGGTGGCGCAGTGGTTGAGAGTCCGCCTGCCGATGCAGGGGACATGGGTTCGTGCCCTGGTCCGGGAAGATCCCATATGCCGCAGAGCAGCTGAGCCCGTGAGCCATGGCCGCTGAGCCTTTGCGTCCGGAGCCTGTGCTCCGCAGCGGGAGAGGCCACAACAGTGAGAGGCCCGTGTACCGAAAAAAAAAAAAAAAAAATCAGTTGTATTTCTATACACTAGCAATGAACAATCCAAAAATGAAATTAAGAAAACAATTCCAGGGAGTTCCCTGGTGGTTCAGTGGTTAGGACTTGGTGCTTTCACTGCTGTGGCCCTGGGTAAAATATACAGAAAGAAAATTGCATTTACAATTGCATCAAAAGAATACTTACGAATACATTTGACAAAGTAAGTGCAGAAGTTATACCCTGAAAACTACAACACTGCTTAAACAAGTTAAAGAATAATTAAATAGTGGAGGGACTTTCCTGGTTGTGGTGCAATGGCTAAGATTCCACGCTCCCAATGCAGGGGGCCCAGGTTCAATCCCTGGTCGAGGAACTAGATCCCACGTGCATGCTGCAACTAAGAGTTTGCATGCCACAGCTAAGGAGCCCACCTGCTGCAACTAAGACCTGGTGCAATCGAATTAATTTAAAAAAAAGAAATAGTGGAAAGACATCCATGCTCATGAATTGGAAACCTTAATATTTTTAAAACGGCAGTACTCTCCAAATTGATCTATAGATTCAACATAATTCCTACCAGAATATCAGCTGACTTCTTTGTAGAAAATAATATAACCCTAAAATTAATATGGAAATTCAAGGGACCCAGAATAACCAAAACAGTCTTGAAAAAGAGGAAGAAAATTGGAACATTCACACTTCCCGATTCCAAATCTTACTATAAATCTACTGTGTGGTATTGGCATAAGGATAGATATATAGAACAAAAGAATAGAATTGGGAGTACAGAAATAAACCCATGTAGCTATGGGTAACTGACTTTTGACAAAGGTGCCAAGACCATTCAATGGGGAAAGACTCATCTCTTTGACAAATGGTGCTGAGACAACTGGATAATCACATGGAATAGAATGACGTTCAACCCTTACTTCACACCATATACAAAATTTAACTCAAAATAGACCATAGACCTAAATATAAGGGCTAAAACCATAAAACTCTTAGAAGAAAACGTAGGGGTAAATCTTCACAGCTTTGGATTTGGCAATGATTTCTTACATATGGCACCCAAAGTACAAGCAACAGAGAAAAAAGATAAATTAGGACTGAACCAAAAACAAAAAATTTATTTTGCATCAGAGGGCACTATGAAGAGAGTGAAAAGACAGCCCACAGAATGGAAAACAATATTTGCAAATCATCTCTCTGGTAAGTGTTTAGTATCCAGAACATATAAAGAAATCCTACAACTTAACGAGAAGACAGGGACTTCCCGGGTGGTGCAGTGGTTAAGAATCTGCCTGCCAATGCAGGGGACACGGGTTTGAGCCCTGGTCCGGGAAGATCCCACATGCTGCAGAGCAACTAAGCCCACATGCCACAACTACTGAGCCTGCACTCTAGAGACACTGAGCCACAACTACTGAGCCCACAAGCTACAACTACTGAAGCCCACACGCCTAGAGCCCATGCTCTGCAACAAGAGAAGCCACCACAATGAGAAGCACGCACATTGCAACTAAGAGTAACCCCCGCTCGCCACAACTAGAGAAAGCCCACGTGCAGCAATGAGGACCCAACCCAGCCCAAATCAATTAATTAATTAATTAATTTTAAAAAACAAAAACAAAAAACCGCAATGAGGGAAGTCCCTGGCAGGCTCGTGGTTAGGACTCCACGCTTTCAGGGCCATGGGCCCAGGCTCAATCCCTGGATGGGGGAACTAAGAGCCCACAAGCCGCGTGATGTTGCCAAAAGAAAAAACAAAACAAAACGAAGGGAAAAAACCCCCACAATGAGATAAGAGGTACTACTTCACACCTTCTAAGATGGCTAGAATCAAACAAGAAGAAGAAGAAGAAAAGGAAAATAAACGTTGGTAAGGATGTGGAGAAATTGGAACCCTTGCAAATTGCTGATGGGAATGTAAAATGGTGCAGCTGTTGTGGAAGCATTTGGTGGTTCCTCAAAATTTTAAACATAAGAATTACCATATGACCCAATAATTTTACTCCTAGGTAAATACCCAAAAGAATTGAAAATAGGTACTCAGATACTTGTTCACGAATGTTCCTAGAAGCACAATTCATAATAGTCAGAAGGTAGAAACAACTCAAATGTCTATTATTGGATAACTGGATAAATAAATGTAGTAGTATATATATACAATGGAATAGTCAGCCATATAAAGGAATGAAGTATTGATATAGGCTACAACATGGAGGAACCTCAAAAACATTATGCTTAGTGAAGAAGCCAGACTGAAAATGTCATGTGTAGGTTTCCTTTATATGAAACCACCAGAATTGATAAATCCAGAGACAGAAGGCAGATCAGTGGTTGTCAGGAGACTGGAGAGGAGGAGTGGGAAGTGACTATTGATGGGTGAGGAGTTTCCTTTAAGGGTGAGGGAAATGTCTTGGAACCAGTTACAGGTGATGGTTGCACAACTTTGTGAGTGTACCAAATGCCATGGCATTGTCTGCTTTAAAATGGTTAATGGCCCATTTTGTTACTTGAATTTTACCTCTTAGGAAAAAAAAACCCCAAACCGTTGAGCTTAGAAACCACTTTTTCAGTAGTGCCAAGTATTTATTATCTCACTTAATTCTGATAACCAACTCTGTGAGAATGGATAGATTGCCCCCTACCCCACCATATTCATATTGTCCCCCAAACTGAATTCCTATTTCATATATATATATAAAAAGTATATGCTCAACCACAGTGTTTTTGAGAGGAGGTACATACCAACTAAGCCTCATAGGCCTCACAGTGTCCTTATACAAGATAAAGGAAGTGGCCCAATGCTAAAAGGCTCTTCTACTGTTAGTGCTAAAATTCTACTTCAACTCTACTGTGTCTATCACCACCAGCTGCACTTCTGGTGAGCAAGGATCACTTTCAGCAGAAGTGATTTCTTTATGGTCCAAAGTCCAAGTGAAGAGGATTTACTAATACGGATTACGTACTCTTGAATGAGCACTTTGCTCATTACATTGTACTGTTTCCCCTTTAGCAACTGTAGTATTTCATAAAAACCCAAAGAAATCACATAGGCCCACCATATTACCCAAAGTTGAAACTAGGTTGCCGTTCCTAAGATTTTTTTGCTTGCCAGTAGCAGAGATTGCCAAATTCTCTAAACCTGTTTTCAAGTAATAAAGGTGCTCTATGGAAAGTTCACGGCCATTGGTGTCTCATGGACCTGTGTATTGACCTCGGTAGTCCCACATCTTTAATGCGGGGCCCTAAAAGTTACTTAACGTCCCTCTCAGGTTTCTCCCCTACAGATGGGAAATAACTGATATTAGTTTGCAGTGAGGAAGCTTGCAACTTATTCCTGTCATCTCAGGAATATTAGGGCACCCCTTTGTGCAGCCTGAGTAATGACTCCCCATCTTGGGGAATGAGGAAGGGCCTGGTTTAACCTAAGTTTAGGAATAAAATGATTCATGTCATTTCACACGGGGTGGGGGGGCGAGGGTGGTAGTGAAAGAACTTAATTGAAATTCAGATTCAATGGCAAGACTTGTATTAGTTTTACAAGAAAAGCAAGGGAATTCCCTGGTGGTCCAGTGGTTAAGACTCTGCATTTCCACCCCTGAGGGCGCAGGTTCAATCCCTGGTTGGGCAACAGAGATCCCGCGTGGTGTGGCCAAAAAGGAAAAAAAAAAAAAAAAGCAGTTTCATAGTTTTGTTATCCTTTTTCAGGCTACTGATGGTCAGTGCCACCATTCTGGCCTCAAGAGAACAAGCTTCAAAGGGCATGCATAACCTGTGACTAAGCCACATCTGTGCAGAAAAAGGAACGATGTTTAGAAAAGATTCATAGGCACCGGTTTCTTCTTACTAAGCAGTTTATTTGTTTTTAGTTCTAACATTGACTTTTTCATAAATATTCATCTCACATCTCCAATAAGGCTCCTTGAGAGCAGTGCCCATATCTAATTTTTATCATGAATTAGCACCTGGTACACAACAGATGCTCATCAAGTATTCTGCTACCTCTTTCCTAACAATTTCCCACTGGCCAATGCTTCCCCAAATGTGACAGATCAAAGGTTTATAGGAAAACAGACCCAGCGGTATCATTTCAAAAGGGAGGTATCTTTCAATTCTTTTGATTATATGAAAGTATAACTGTTGCTTACTACCCTTTAACACATGCTGGCTTTTCTTTCTTACAGATTCAGAAACTTCCAAAGCAACAGTATTTATCTAAAATAAAATGTTTATTCATTTTCCACTGATAGTATCTATGTATGGCAATTTATACTGGTTTTCCATTCATGAGACATCAAATTTTCTTTTCAAATATATTTAAGTAGAAGTAACTCAATTTAAAGAAAAACAAAACCGAAAAAACCCTGAAGTAATGCAGAGGTGGAACACAAATGAGGTAAAACATTGTAAAGGTGATTCACCAAGGACTGAAGATTGGGAAACAATGCCCTAGGCAAAGTGTTCCCGTTCTTGAGGGGTAAGTAGGTATGCTTCTAATGGTGCAGGTGTGTCCGATTCATCAGGCCTTTGAGAGTTCAGTGATGTGACAGGATCAACATCACATGTTAACAAGATTCTGCTATATCTTGTGAAGGAGGACCACATACCATACAGTGTACCACAAAAGCAGAGATCAAAAACTGAAGCCAAAGCAAATTCATGAAACTTAAAAAAAAATCCTTTATAAAGCAAGATATATCCTAGTATTGAACTGCTCCCAGACCAAAAAATAATACGGGGGGACTGGCTGTATTTAACAAGCAAAGTGTCACCAAAATCTACTTATCCAACTTTTATTATTCCAACTACAGTGTAAAGAGAGATGTCACAGCCACTTGTGGGAATGTACAACTTCTGCAGCCTTCAAACCAAGGCAGAAAGCCACGCAACTCTTAAGACAAGCCCGTGAGGTACACTTTTCTGAAGGAAATGGCTGGGTCTCTTCACCAAAATAGTATTCCAGCATCATATACCCTAGTACTGCTTATAAACCAAAGAAGAAAGAACAATGCATTATATAACACATCCCCTGAAACAGGGAAAGGAGGATCATTCTGTGGGAATAGCATCTTTGGACTCTGCATCAGTTTGTTCCACTTCGGCTTCTGCAGCAGCTTGGACAGGAGCAGTGACTGTCAAGGTGCCTTCTGACTCTGCTGCCAGGGTTTCCACTTCACCTCCAGCCTCAGCAGCTTCACCTCCAGCCTCAGCAGCTTCACCTCCAGCCTCAGCAGCTTCACCTCCAGCCTCTGCTTCAGTGTTGCCCTTCTCAGGTGCCATTCCACAGGGTGCCTCCGCTTCCAGCTGCTCTCCAGGGTGGGGACCACTAGTGGTCTCAGCTGTGTCCGTAGGGCCTGCCCCTTCCACCAGCATTTCACTACTTTCCGGGATAGGTGCTCCTTCCCCATCTACTGCCCTCACTGCTGCCGTAATCACCTCAGCTAAGACCTCGGCAGCTACCTCCTCCGGCGTCTCTTCCTTATCCTCACCTCCTAAATTGTCATCTCCTTCCATTTCTGGATCAACGGCTTCACTGGTGAAAGGATCTTCACCCTGGCCAAGAAGAGGAAACACAGGTTAGTGCAGTCTAAAGAACTGTCCAAACGAGAGACTGAGGCTCAGGTTGCTGGGAGTTAATCTTTTTATAATGGGCAGAGTCAACGAGAGAAACCTTTTAAATCACACCAGGTGAGTCAATCCTACAGCTGCTCAGAGCCCACAGACTCAGAAAAGACACCTCAGAAAAGCTTCACCAGTACTATTTTGCACTTATTATTCAAGCATGTGAGGAAAGGTTTAAAAGACCTAGGCTTTCTTAACCCAATTAAAGAAAAAAAAAAAAAAAAAGCCTCATTTTAACAGGAAGTTAAGGCTCTTTCGTAAGTTTCGATTAAGCACTCAGCCCAGGCATGAAGGTTATCCCCATTTTACAGAGAAGTATATGAGACTTAAAGATCGTTAACTTGCCAGGTCACACAGCCATTAAACATCAGTCAGGATTCAATCCAAGTGTACCTCTCTCAGAAGCTGAATTTCTCACGAGCATATGCTAAAACTATGTCTAGTTTAGAAAAAGTAAACTAAACATTATCACTAGCAGATTAGAAAACGTGTTTTAAAATACGCTGTTTAGAGTTCCCCCCGATGGCCTAGTGGATAGGATTCTGGGCTTTCACTGCCATGGCCCAGGGTTCAATCCCTGGTTGGGGAACTGAGATCCCGCAAGCCGCAAGGTGGGACCCAAAACAAAAACAAAGACACTTATTAGAAGCTTGAGTCTACAGCTGACTCCAGGAACTTTAAGTCTGTTTAAGCCACAAAGTAAACACTGATCAGTTATGGTTCTTAAACCGGTTATTTAGATTCTATCCCTTTATGGTTGAAATGAACTGTAAAACACTGAAGCAGTTAATAACTGAGAGGAGGGCAAACACATCCTAGTCAGGTTATGCTGAATCTTAACTCCCAGCCCTAAACGCTGAAGTCAGGGGGCTGAGCACTTAGCAAAATATGCTTCCCAAGGAGGAACCAGAGACTCTTCCAACCAGACTCCTCGCTAGGGTACCCTCTTTGGGATTCTTTTATTACTCTGCTCCTGTTACTCCGTAGTATGGCACCACTGGCTCTTCCCTCCCCCTCGTTCCCCACCTCATTGTTGGTTGTCTCTGCCTGCAAAACCTTGTTTTAGCTTCTACCTGGACAATTATCATTTACTTTGGTTTGTTTTGAAGCATCTCACCAGCGTTTTGCTTGGTATTTTATGGAAAGTCAGGATTTCTCATGGTGAGAGTCAGCACCATCACACAGATTAATCAAGTAGGACCAAACTCCAGAGTGCCCAGGCAAGCAGTGAGTCTCAGGAAGTGCACAGTTGTGGAATCCCAAGCCCGATACATTCCAACATCTCTCAATTCTTCAAAAGACTCAGAAATGCCAAATACTGCACTCTGGATATAATTCCAAACCCACAGAGTTAGTTCATCCTCCATCTCAAAAGCTCTTCCCACCTACTGGACTCCTGAGCACAAACCTTGAGGTATTTTTCCAGCATCTTCACAATATGTCTGTTGTTCAAAACACTCTTAGCCACATGGAGACTTGTTTTCTTGAACTGTTCAGCAGCCAGCTACAAAGGGAATCAAACATGGGCTTTTACAAATGGCGTGCATAGAGAAGCATGAGAACAAATCAGCCTGGTTACACTCAGCTGCTCTGAGAGTAGTCCTATGCAGAGAGACAACTAACATCTTTCTGCACTATGGTAAGTCCCCAAATGCTAGGCTCCAATAATGAAAGCAAGAAGGCACTGGAGAGGCACCGGAACTGAGATTGTGAAATAGTGTAGAAAAGTCTGATAATCTCGAAAGACAAAAGCACAGGCACATGACTGATGTATACTATGTGCACAAGCGAGGATGAAATAAGAACATTTACAGATCAGAAGCTATGGGGACTCAGTAGGGGAAAAGGGCAAGCTGCTTCTTCAGTTTTTTGAGTTTTATTGACTTTACAAGTAAATTCTAGAGCAAACCAGGGCTTGGCGAGCTACAGCCCGCAGACCAAACGTGGCCACACCCATTCCTTTACTTATGGCCTGTGGCTGCTTTTGCCCATCAGCAGCGGACTTGAGGCGTTAGGCAGGCGTTAGGCAGAGACCTGATGGCCTTCAAAGCTGAAAATATTTACAATTTGACCCTTTAAAAAAAAAAAAAATTGCCAACGCCTTGAGCTAAACATTTAGCCTCAGGCCCCATCAGCTAGTAAGGATCAAACCAGTCCTTAGTCCTGGGTCCCCTAGGCCATTCTGCTCTGAGTGGCCCTCAGCCTCAGCTTATAAGAAATCCAGTTTTTCAGCAACTGGGGAATTTACCCGTGTGGTTTACAAAGAACATTCTCAACCCAGGAGATCTGCAGCTACTGGATTTAGTCAATCTTAAGCAACACATTTTTCTCACGTTTTAATAGAAACTGGGGTGCATTTTACAACCACCTGATGAAATGATGGACTTGATGGTATGTGGCAAAAGCCCCTAAAGATGTTAGCTTCCCCATAAGAGACAGAAAGTGCGGAACCCCTCCCACTAGCAGCCAGGACTGCCTGCCCCAGCCAGCATCAGGGGGGCACTCACCCGGCGGTTGTGATTGTGGTCGACAGAGTGCAGGTGCCGCTGGAGGAGCTGGGGCTGCGCAGGGATGAGCATGTCACAAGCCAGGCAGTGAGCAGCCTCTATTTTCTTGAAGAAGTGCTCCTGGCCAATCCCTGTTGACAAAGCCCAAGTCTTGTGGGATCGGGGACAGCATGCAAGTGATGCTTTCTTCCCACCTACTCCCCATCAAGGCCCACATTTTCTCCCTGTAGCCCCTCTCTAAGGATTCAGTTAGGACAGACTCTCAGACGGGCATCACCTGCCCTCCAGAAGGGGTATGGAGACAGACAAATGGCCTCTACACCTGGCAACTTTATACTTAACTTTTCTCATTCTTCTGGTCCTTTCTCTTCATACAAAGGAGAAAAAAACATCAGAGTGCTTAATGTCACTCCAATAAGCTGCCTGTGGAGGTGTCATCTACATTAGGCCACACCTGAAGGCTTCTTTCCCCTGCTAAGTGCCCCTCCCACTTGTCTTCATGTCACATGCTCAACCACCCCGAGCTGGGCTCTGTGATTTGGAATAGCACACACCCCAGGATCACAACTCACCTTTGAAAGGATCTGGTTTTGGTTTTGCGGTTTCCTTCTCCATCAGTTCCTGACGCCGCTTCTCAATTTTCTTATTCCTGTTTACAATGTATTCCTAGAGAGGTTGTGAGATGGCACCAAAGGAAATGAGGAGAGGGTGACACATGTGGATATTTTCCAACTGCACCAGAGGCAGCCCCCCAAGGGTGACTGCCAAGCCCATGGGGGGCAGTGACAGCCTTATCTCAGCTGCTCCAAGGAAGGGAAGACAGCTATCAGAGCAGCTCCATGGGCAGAATTAGTGGGAACTACAATGACGGGAGCTCTCAGTTGTCCCTCTGACTTCGGGACTTGTACACTGCTATTCTGGAAAACGAAATCTTGACCAAGTTTAGGCCTCTTATTTCCCTTCCCTTCTCTGTGAGGGATCTGACACTTGCAGGATCACTGGGAAATGCCGTGATGGAGGCCAAGCGTGATTTACCTGGAGGAACTCCACCGTCTTGTCAGGCAATTTGGTACTTATAAACCGCAGTGTCTCTTTGTGAAATTTGCTTTGCAGATGCTTCTGGATTTCTTCATCTTCGAAGCTACGAAACTTGCACACGGAACAGGCAAACTGAATCCTGGAGAAGGAAGACAAAAAGAAAAGCGGTGATGCACAGATAACCAAATCATCTCTGCTTAGAACTGAAATGGAAATGGGAAAGCAATTTCTGAATTAAGTCTTCTGACTTGTCACAGGGTGTCAGAGCAGCAGTTACCCCAAGTTTCCCCACCTTAAGAATGAGAGTACAACCTTGCAAGTATTTCAGGAAAATGATTCACGTAGCACTTTACTACCTTACCACTCTTTTTGGTCCAAAGGCTCACAAGAGAACAGCCAAAGGTGGAGACTTTTCAGAACTGTGAGCTCCCTAAGTCTCCAGCCCACTGCTCTGGGGGTCTAGTACCTAACTTCAAAGCTTCTCAGATGTCTCCTTCTACAGCCACTCAGAAGATACAAGGCAACCCCATTTAATACAACAGAGGAACTCCCGAAGACCTCACACAGTTCAAAACTCACATATCCTAAGATCAATTCTCCAATGGGACTCAACGTAAAGACATCACAATCAAGTTCTATGAAGGAAAACTGAGGCTTCTTGTGTGCTTTCAAAATCTCACCAAATGCATGCATGCTGTACGGCAAGGGGAGAGCACGCTACAGACCCTCAAACCCCCACAGTGGGGTGCTGCTTCCCTCAGCTCTGCTCCACTTGGGGTGTAATAGCACAGGCCCTGGGGCACTCAGGAGTCCTCCCCTGCCAACTCAGAGATCTGCTGGCCCCCAACGCCTGCCTTCTGATCTCTGGACAAGTGCCACAAGACACTCTTGCCTTTGCAGATACCCCCGAAAGAGGAGTGAAGAGGGAAGTCTCCCAGGCCCTATGTGCAGGACTATCAGGAAGCTACCAAGGAAATACAGGGTTCCTACTTCCCTGCTGCAACTTTACCTCCCCCATGACAATTTCTCCAAGTTTCTTTGAGGATCTTCAGTCACTAGGGCAGTCTAAAGATTCCTTTATAAAAAAGTCATCTCGGTTCCCATGTGGCATGAAAACAGATCTAATATAGCTGTCATTTTATTCATCTGTTTAAAAACAAGGATTTCAATGAATTCTGTGTAACACTTGGAACTCCTACTTTTCAGTTCCTGGCTTTCCAGCCTCTACTGTTAGCTCTTCCGCTAAGCATTTCTTTGCACAGGGAAACCACTACCCCCATTTAAGCCTCAAGGGCCAGGGTTCCCTTCCAAGTCATCAAGAAAACCTGTGCATGGAGACATAGCCACCTGTGGTCATGGGCCTCATCAACCACGCACTCACGTGGCCACCTGTGAGTGGAAGGAAGACACGGGGAGAGGCGCATGGTGTGGTCACAGCACACAGCCCTTTGGGGTTTGCACTTTTGCATTTTTTTCTATTTAGAGACAAAATCTTGAAGGTAGCAACTATACATATGTAATCGTCATGTCAAACTCCACAGGTGGTTTGGATTTATTTGGACAAGGGACCCAAAGCACCTTCTTGGCAGGTATGCTGAATGAACTTCACCTGTCTGGGATGACAGACACAAGCCAAGGGGCAAGGGAACTCCTCACAGCCCTGCAGGAGGGCAGTCAAGAGAGCCGCCAGCTGGGAATGTGAGGCCACACAGACCCACCAGCAAGAATAAGATTCAGTGTGTTTCCCAAGTTTTGTCTCCCATCGACCTGACTTGGATTTCCTGACATACACCTGGAGTCAGAAGATCAAACCAGGCCCCGCCCCTGCATTGTGGAGTGATGACAGATGAGCTCAGGGGAGTCTTGACAGTGCTCACCTCCCACCTCGCCTGCCTCCTCACCTGTCAGCTGCTCGGTCTCTCATCCTGTCTCTCCTCCTTTGCTTTTCCCTCCTCTTCTTCACTTCATCATCCTCATCGTCCTTCTCTCCTGCAACAGAAAAGTCCCTTCGAGACACTCTGAGGAGCCTGCAGATGAGCTGAGCACCAGGGCCTTGAATGGGGGTCACAGTTCGGCCACCATACCCCATGCCCTGCCACGGCCTCCACACATGGCGGGGGCAGGACACCCTGAGGTACCAAAGGGCTGTCAAAGGCTCCCAACAGGGGTGGCCTTTGATGAGAACCCTCAGTAGTTCCCAAGGGAGTCACCTCACTCCCCCCATGGTCTGATAAGGCTGGCATGGGCCAGGGACATGGCCCGCCCATCCCACTCACACCATGGCCCACCTGCTCTCTGTGTCCTTCCCTATCTTGCTTTTCTAATCCAGCACCCTACAATTGGGTCTTCTCCCAATGTTACTTAAGGAGAGAGAGAAGCAATTCTTCCCACATAAAGAGGCAGCAGCTGGAAGGCCTCATAAAATAAAGCAAGCCACTCTCCTGCCCTCCGTCCCACCTCTAGGTGGACCATGACAACTGTCCCATTGGCCTCCTCTGAACTAGGGCCTCAGCAGGTCTGACAATCCCTGGTGGCCCAAACTCTATCTTCCACTCACAAAAACCGTCAATCTAGGGCTTTCCCAAGAATATGTGGGAAGCAATCCCAGAAATAAAAATGGGAAGAGACCAACTGGTCCTCCGTCCATCCCGTGGGGCCAGTGTGGGAGCGCCTCTGAGAGCTGTGCAGCCCAGAGTCCCAGCATGAGGCGAGGCCAGGCCAGGTCACCGCGGCTCAGGGCCAGGGCCAGACACTGAAAACAGGTTGGATAAGCATCTGAACTGTAACCCCTACCCCTGATGCCAGTCACGAGACTGTCCCACGAAGATGGCGACCGGCGTGCGCTGCTCAGAAGCCTCTCAAAAGGGCGTGTGGGATATTTGGCAAGAGGTCACTGCCTGAAACTATTACTGCTGTTTAATAGCAAAGTCATCCCGGGTAGGTAGCAGGACCTGCGCGCAATAAACACGTCACCTTTGCTGTAGCATTTACCCCGCTGCATGAGCTGCAAAATGCTCTCTGTGGTCCCATGCTATAAACGTTAACTGCCTCAATCAACAGGGCAGGAGGACCTCAGAGGGTTGGCTGAACCTGAACATATGAGAGAAGGAGCATCTAAGCCAGGGGCCTTCAGAATTTATGGGAGCAGAGTCACACAGGAGGCAGCCTGTGATTCTTAGGGGAAACCAGCTATGGACAGACCCATGGGAACAGGAAAAGAAACAAGTGGCTGCTTCTCCACGTCCCCCCGAAGGGCTTAATACTGCTCTGTTCTTGCTGCTTATTTTGGTCTCTTAGGTTTCCCTCGCTCGAACTGGTGAGATCTGCTGAGCAGTGACTGCCTCTGGAGGATCTGGGCCTGAGTGTCCCGACAGTCCCCCCCCTTCCCGAGCTCCCCACCCAGGCAGGTGTCTGAACTCTGCCCCATGCCGTGCCAGTGTCCCCACCACAGAGGCTGAGAGCATGGCCCTGGCCTGGCAAGCAAGGGAACTGTGGACAGAATGAAGCCCGGGAGAAAACAGTACAGGGACCTGCACTGGCCAAGGGGGGAGCAGAGAAGACAAGCTGGAGGGCGCCTTGGCGCCTTTTCTTTTCTCTCTTGCATTTCTGAGACTCTCCCTTCCCTACCACTGCGAGCTATTGCAGACACCCAGAGATGAGTTTCCCCCTGCCTCTGCAGCCTGCACTGAGTGAGGCAAACAGACCTGTCTCCAGCAAGTGTTGCTCCAAACACCAAGGCAAAGCCTCAGGGTAACTGGCATGGCCAAGGCCCACCTTGCAGGCATGGCCCCTCTTCTGCCCTGAGCCACAAGCCCCTCCACCCAGGCCCTGGGCTCGCTCAGAAACCCAGCCCGCCTGGGCGTTAGGCAGGGCGTGCAAGGTAGCTGGGCAGACACAGGAAAGCTCAAAGAGATGCTGGGTGATGCCTACCTCTCTGCCTCCCGGATTCGAAGAATTCGTCCTCCTAAAAAGGCACAAAGTCAGACCGTGAGGTGGAATTTCTAGAACTCTCCACGACCAGCCCAGCACCCTGCCACCACCTGGTGGTCGCTGTGCCACCAGGAACACGCCCAAAATGTGTCAGGACAAGTTCCAGGGCCGTGGGATGGAGCCTGAGTGTCCTCTCACTAGTCCTGGTTGCCTTCTGAGATTCTGTGATGATGACTAACTTGCTTTTTTATTAAAGACAGTCCAGCTTTTAGTTCTTCCTAAAGCTAGAGAACTACCTCTGGCAAGTGAACGGTTCTGCACATGGGAAGACCAAGAGCCCATCCATCAACTGTGTTAAGCAACCTCAATTTGTAGGAAGCTAGTTCCTGTACTCTTTAATGAAAATGGGCTTTATGAAGTTTCCCAGCTACTTGTTTACGTTATTAACAAGCCAGGTATAGATAAAAACGACTCATCTAACTGAAAACTGAAACTGAGGCCATTCCTTAGACATTAAGCTAAAGATTAAATTAGCCATCAGCAGATATGCAGAGATTTTCAGACTCAAGATCTAAGCAACCTAGACATGGAGCAAGCAAGACCCTCAGAAAAGTTGAAAATTCACTGTATCCTGCCCCTTCCTCAAACTCGTCTGACCATCAGAAGCACCTGGATGAAGCCTTCATACACCCAGATTTCCAGGCCCTACCCCAGACCTGGATCAGAATTTGCAGGAGGTGGCGAAGGCTTGCTCCCCAGGTGCTTGTGCATGGTCCTGGCTAAGAGCCAGCCTTCAACACCCATCTCCCATGACTGGTTTTGAGAGCTGAATGACAAGGATGCAGCTCAGCACCAGCAGAGCTGGCAGCAAATGAGTCTTCGGTGCTTGTTTGAAAGCCTCAGCCTACACAGCCACTGCAGTTACCACGTGTATAGCTAGGCACATCACTGCGAGGACACAGGTATGGCTGGGGAGAGGGCTGGGAAGGTCTTCAAGAAAAGAAGGATTGTTGCAAGTGGAAAACTCTTAGAAACCTAGCTGCAAATCTGATTATTAAATCTACTCATGAGGGCTTCCCTGGTGGCACGGCGGTTGAGAGTCCGCCTGCCGATGCAGGGGACACGGG
>NW_020175432.1:757592-764933 GCF_003031525.2 Neophocaena asiaeorientalis asiaeorientalis
AAAAAAAAAAAAAAAAAAAAAAAAAAAAAATCTACTCGTGAGGTAGAGTTGAATCTACCACAGCAGCTGTTTCTGCCTCTTTGTAAGGAAGACACTAAAGTAAGGAAAAAATCCCACACTAGAGACACTGGAGGTTGATGAGTAAAGGCGAACTTACACCCCTGAATTCTTCATCTCCTGACCGGAAGTCACCAGCTCCATCATCTACCAAACACAAAGGAATAGGTAAAGTCAGCACCTCGGCAGCTGGCCCACTCCCTGTTTTCACCTCCCAAACTCACTGTCCAGAGTGACTGCGCTTGTCCTGACTACAGTGGGGATTTTGAGAGTGCAGGTGACACACACAGCCCTTGAGTTCCTGTGTGTCCCCTCTCCAGACAAGCAGGCAGAACACCAAGCATGCAACTGACTCATACACAGCCGGGCCTACTGGCCCCAGGGCATACCGTTTTCAGAAAAATCTCCTTCACTGTCAGCCCGGGCTTGTTTGGTGTCTGGCTCATCGTAAATCTGCAACTGCTTCCGTTTCCTGCCCAAGCTATCTGGGCCGCAGCGATCGAACTCTCTCCGCCTAGGCTACAGACAAAAGCATATTCCAATGCGTTGCTTACTCGGACGGTTAACAAACCCCAGAGAAATGAAGAACAAAGAGGTTGTAAGATCAGAGAACAAGGACAGAAAAGGTCTTTTCAGAAAGCAAAGAAATACAACATGGTTGGACGCCCCCACCCCAACCAAAACACAAAAATTTTATGCTGAGTGAAAGAACCCAGACACAAAAGGCCAAGTATTATATGACTGCATTCATATGAAACGTCCAGAAAAAAACAAATCTACGGAGACAGAAAGTACATTAGTGGCTGCCAGGGGCTGGGGGAGAGAACGGGGAATGACTGCTAATAACAGAGGTTTCTTTCTGGGATGACGGAAACGCTCCAAAATTACGTGGTGGTGAAGGATGCACAATTCTGTACGTTTTTACTAAAAGTTGAAGTGCATTTTAAAATATGAGTGAATCTTACAGACAAAGCTATTTAAAAGGAAAAGCAAATAAGGCAGATGAGAACTTGGCAAGGGCATACCCGATCTCTCATCCGGGTCTGTGACCGGCCACATCCGTAGGGCACAGAGCTGTCATAACCACCTGCCCCTTGCATGCCCATCACGCCAAAGTCAGGGGCCATGGACTGGGAGAAGAGGGAAGGTGGAGGCCTGCTGGCGGAGGGGCCTCCCAGGCCCCGCCCACCCACATAGTTCATTTCCGTCCATGGAGCAGAAAGAGGCTCAGAAGAGGCTGCAGGTGGCATGAAGGGGTCGCTGCGCATAAAGGTGCCGGGGTTGCTGCGGTCCTGGAAGCGGCCCTGGCCTCGGCCCCGCATGAAGTCATCGAGGGAGCCCCGCTCACGGCCTGGGTCCCGGCAGTCACTGTACTGACCACCAAAGCCACCGTTGCGGTCGGGCCCCAGGTCAAAGTCATAGTCATAGCTGTAGCTGGGGCGGTAAGGATTGTGCTCGGGCAGGCAAGGCCTGGAATCATAGGACTCGAACGACTGGAAGCGGAAGGAGCTGCAAAGAAAGCACAACCCATCACCACACTGTCCGGGCACCTCAACGCCTCCTGCAAAGCTGACTTCCCTATATTCAGAACAGCAAAGCCACACCACCACGCATCCCTCCTAAATGCTCAGAAAATAAACAGACCAAAATCCCTTTCAAACACTGTTGAAAAGGGGCATGAAGCCCTGGCCACAGGAATGGGGAGAGTCTGCTAGGTGCCTGATACAGAAATAAGGAGTCTGGCACAGTTTAGCTAACAGTCATGCCCTAAGCCCCACCACTCAAGAAACCAGCAAGTCCTATTACATACCTCGGCCCCAACAATGGCTCAATTTATCTATCCTACACTCAGGAGGGAGCTGGGGAAGAGCCCTCCCTGGAAGAGCAGGTGCCCACTCCCGTCTACACAAAGCTGGGCATGCGGGATCCCCCGGGAAGGGCTCAGGTCTATAATCACCTCTCCCGGTCCTGCATGCCCTCCCCACTGCCGCTGCTCCCGCCCCTGCCTCCTTCCTTGGACATCATGTCCAAACGCTGGTTGATCTTGGCAATGAGGGAGTCGGAATTGTCGGTGCACGGCTCTGGGCCATAAGAAGCCATATGCATGGCGGGGCCCCCAGGTGCCAGGCCATCACTGGCCTTGGTGGCCTCCCATGAGGCTGGGCCGTAGCTGTAGGTTGCTCCTGTGGTGACGCTGGTGTTCTGGGCACCATAATAATTGTAGCTTTCATAGCCTGACAGAGGGAAGAAAAACAATCAGATCTCAGCAGCCACAAGGCCAGCCCATGGTGGACAAGTCTGGGGGGGAGCACCCACTGCCCACGGAGAAGGAAAAGGGTCATGGGTCCAAGTGCTTCTGGCATTACCCCAACACTGCACAAGTCATCTGCCAAGAGGCAGCAGGAGGAGGGCAGGGGCACGGCCTCAACTCTGAGCAGTGGCTTTTCTATACCAAATCCTAAGACTTGCTTCTCATCCAAAGCGAGAGCCCAGGAGCCAGCAGTTGGGACTACTGACGGACCCACCAAACAGCTGCTGCTCCCAGAATACAACCACAACTCTCCCCACCCCCCATATCCAGCAAGTTCCCCTGGAGGCCTGCCCCCCAGCCCTCCTCAACACCTCAGGCCCAGTCTGTTGAGCCTTCACAACAGCTGTGAGCACATCTAGGAGTGGAGGTGGGGATCCCTGCACCCCAGCCTCTCTAGGTAGCTGATCGGAGGCCCACTCACCCACCCATGGACCCCCAGAAGGGCCTACCTTGCCAACTGGCCACACCAGTTCCATATGCACCTTAGAAGAAACAAAAACATACGAGTTTTGTTTGCAAAACAAAGGCATCTGAGACACATCCCCTGCCCCCACCACAGCCGGGTGCTGAAGAACAGTTATCACCTCATCCACTATGCACAGGCCAGGGCTGAGGGTGGCTATGTCAGTGCTCCAGGAGGCACCCTTGGCTGCCCATTATGGCCAGGAAAGGCTGCAGTCCACTAGCTGTAAAACTCGTTTCCTACAGAGCACTCAGCGGAGCACAGTCAGGGCTTCTCTCCTAAGCAAGTCTGATCTCCTCCATTAGGGCAACAGAAAGGACACAGCAGCCCTTTTCCAGGAAGCTTGTCCAGCGTGGGCCACCAGCCAAGAGGCCGCCCAGGCCAGGTCCCTAGGTAGAGAGCCCTTCTAAAGTGCCAGTTCTCACCAGGAGCCAGAACTAAGGCACTGCCAACAGCACGGGGAGTGCACTGGTGGAAAATCATGTCTCTAACTCAACTGAGCAAGGGGTCGTCATGTGCCTGAATTACACAGACCTTCTCCTGCGAAACTCAGTGATGGGCAGAAAAGTCACCCTGCTCCCAGTGGTGCTAGGGCCAAGCTCCAGGCTCAGAGAACAAAGTAAACCCTTATCCCATCCCCTGGAACAGATGCTGGCAAAAAGAAGAAAACCTCGCCCGCCAAAAAGCACGTTCTGGTACTTCAAACACACTTAGCACCATGATATAGACTCACAAGCAGGGTCAGCAAATGGGCCAAACCTAGTCCATAGCCCAGTTTTTGTAGGGCCTGCAAGCTAAGAATGGGTTTTATGTTTTTAAATGGTCAGGAAAGAAAAAAAAAAACAAAATCAAAAGAATACTTCATAACATACGAATTTTGACAAAAGACACATCATTTACACATTTGTCAAAACTCACAGAACTGTTTAACAGTTAACGTTAATATAAACTCTAGGCTATAGTTAATAACGATACATCAACATTGGCTTATAAATTGTAACATATAAGGGAACTGTACTGGGGTGAAGGTAGGGGGAGTGTATGGGATTCTATGCACTATCTGCTCAATCCTATAAATCTAAAGCTACTAAAAAATAAAGTCTATTAATTATAAAAACCTTTCGTTATACCCTCGGCTATTTACTTAGAATTAAACAACAAAAGCTGTTAAAAGAAAGACTATTCCGCAACACATGAAAATCATACGATGTGCAAATTCCAGTGTCTTTAAGTAAATATTATCGGCACACAGGCCTACCTACTTGTTTATAAACTGTCTATGGTGGCTTTTGCACTACAGAGACCACGTAGCCTGCAAAGCGCCCCCAAATTTACTATCCGGCCCTTTACAAAAAAGGTTTCTTGGTCCCAGCTATGTCATGCTGGTGCTGGGGGGTGGGTAGCCCATGCCTCCCTGAAAAGCAGGTCCATCCCACTTACCCTGGGTGTTGGTAGGTCCAGCACTCCATGCCCCATAGCCTGTGAACAGATCTGTGAGTTAGGGTCATATGTGTCATACCAGAGAACAAGTGCTTCTGAGATGCTCTGAGGAACATAAAAGAATCTCCTTGAAGGAGCTCAGTGCCAGCCTTCCAAGAAGGCAGCACAACCACAACAATGTCTCCTTAAAAGTCATCCCACAGCTGGGTGTTGTACTATCACACTCCACCTGCCTGAGGTCAAAGCAGAAAAGAGAGGAGGTGGATGGGCTTCCGGGACAGTTCTGTCCATTGCCCGATGAGGGACCTTGACCTAAGCCTCAGCCCGCAGCTGAGGAAGACACAGAACCAGCCACCAGCTAGCTCATCATTAGGACACAGTCCCCCGCCCCCACCCCAAGCAGCCGTAAGTATCCCACAACTGAGAAAAAACTTCGAAAATCTGGAGACAACAGCTGTGCCTCTCTAGGCCTCGCTTCTGTGTGACTCTGAACCGTCCACTGCTCCGCTGGGCCTTTAAGTCCCAGGGCTTCAGCCTGGCCCTGAGGCATCAGACTGCACTCCTCTCTGTGGTGGCTCCCTCTGCCCCTCCAGACATTCCCATGATAGCATCTGTCTAGCCCTGCTTCATCTGTGTCCCTGGAGCCTGGCACAGAGCTGGGCACGGGCAACCATTCATACCTGTCAAACGACTTCACCTTTACAAAGCCTCCTCTCTCTCAAATACATCCTTTCTCTCCTACCAGGACAACCCAAACCACTGAGTGCCTACTGTATGCCAACACACGACGGGCACTCAGCACACATTAGTTGTGACATTCAGAGAATGACATTCAGAGATGTTGTGGGAGCTAAGGCTCAGAGGTTAGGGGACTTGATCCAAAGTCACCCTGCTGAAGGTTACGACCTCCCCATGTCACACAGCTTTCCACATCTGTGCAGCAGAAAGGCAGTGATTCTAACAGCAACTGACCAACTGTGGGGCACTGGTCTAACTAAGGAGCATGTGGTATTCACATAACCTCACAATGACCCTTGAGATAGGTACTACTTACTCTGTCGTACACAGAGACTCCAGAGGATAAGTCACTTGCCCAAGAACATGGAGCTGAGGAGAACAAGGACCTGGACCCAGATCGAGGTGCCTCCTATGGCCAAAGAGTAACTCTTAAGCCTCAACAAATCTTAGGAAATAGCTCTAGATGGAAAAGCTACAGAAGGATTCAGGGAGGCCTCTGCATCTAAACTGAGTCTGAAAAGGTTTTCAGTAAGTAGGAAGATGGGCGTGTGTGTGTGTGTCTGTGTGTGTGTGTGACCTCTCCAAGCTAAGGGCATGCATAAAGTAGAATTACTACTAGCTGAAAACTCTGGTAGGGAGGCAGGTAAAGAAGAGTGAGATCCAGTCACACTGCAGAAAAGACAGGAGTACCAGGTAGAGCCACAAGCACACCATGCACCTCAGGACCTCTCTGCTTCTCTGCAATTCCTGCTGCTGGCCTCCTGCTAATGCTGCCACCTTTCAAAACATGCGCCTTCGCTGCGGCAGCCATGATCAGATCGCTTGCTTCTCGAACCTCATATACCTGAATAGGGATCTGCGCCGGGTCAAGCCCAACCCTGCATATTCCAACTGTTCCCTGCGGGCAAACGCGGCTTCCAGCATAGAGCAAAGGCCTCCCAGCATAGAGCAAAGGCCTCCCAGCATAGAGCAAAGGCCTCCCAGCATAGAGCAAAGGCCTCCCAGGCGGCTCAGATTCCAAAGACTGAGAGCAGATCGCCCGAGGTCTGTCCTGCCGCAGGCCCTGAAACCCAAGTGAGTAAGGGCACGTTCCCTCTCACACAGCCCCTCTGGCGTTTCCAGGCCACCACAAAGGACTGCCTTAAGGAAAGCCCCCAATCTGTCACGACCCCAGAGCTCATCGTGTTTCCAAGCTTTGACCAAGATACCCCGCATCTGACCCTTAAATGTGTCGTCCCCGATCTGCACGAGCTAGGTCCGCGGTAGACGCCCAGTGAGGCTAACCACTGCAGAGGCCGCACTAGGCCCCGCTGCTCTGCACCGTGGGCCTGGCGGGGTCCATACGGCTTCCGGGACCGGCGTCCCAGGTCACGTGTGCCGCGCGGAGGCCCCAGCCAAGCCCCGCAGGTCCCCGGACAGGCCCGACGGCCCGAAAAGAGGCAGCGGTTCCACCTCGGCCCCCGGCCGAAGACCCCGCGCCCCACAAACTCGCGCCATAGCTCCGCCCCCCGGCGCCGCCATTTTGTGGCGTCTTCCAAAAGGGACAGCAAGCCTGCTAGCGGCGAGGATCCGCAGGGCCCGGCCAACCCCGCCGGGGTTAAGGAACTGAAACTGCCCCAACCGCCTGAGGCGCCCCCCGAAGCCCGCCGCAACGTCGGCACGCCGAAATCTGCCAACTTCCTCAGGCCCTGTCGGCCAATCCGCACGCAGCGTCCCGGGAGCGACGGGGCCGAGATCCAATAAGCTGCGCGCGCGCGCCCCTGTCGCCTCGCCGCAGGGCCGGACTGCGGTAACCGCGCTCGGGTGTAGTCCCCGGCCCGCAGCCCTCTGCGTGGCGGTGGCCCTGCCGCCCGGGCACCACCTGCCGGCCCCACCCCGCACTGAGTTGCCCACACTAACCTCCGTAGCCCTGCTCCATGTCTTCAGCTCGGCCCGCCAGCAGCTCCTTTTTCTAAGCCACCACAGGACGCATGCGCTCAACGCACTTCCCGCCGTCCTCTACTGGTAGACCAGACGCATGTGTCACCCCTTCCACGGGCTACCATTGGCTGGAGTTCACAGCGGGACCGCCCTTACCACCCCAGCTGGCCTTCCGGTTGTTGTGGATCGGTGTTCACAGCACTCTGGGAGTTTTGGTCCGGACCGCGGTGCCTTGCTGCTCGCAGGCGTATCGCTTCTCCTCCCCGCCAGTGCGCAGGCGCAACCCACCCTTCCCAGGCCCCACCCGCAGGCACACACAGCCCAGCGGCTAGGTGCCGACACACGCCCACGGGGACCGCGCCGCACATAGACAAAAGAGGAAGAGGTAAGATGGGAAGAACTTTTTTAGACA
>NW_020175432.1:765010-807796 GCF_003031525.2 Neophocaena asiaeorientalis asiaeorientalis
CCCTCCTCGTCGTCGTCATCAGCCTCCACGTCCAGGCCCGGGATGCCTCGGATCTGGCGCTCCAGCGCACCGCCCAGTAGGGGCACGGCCGCCTCTTCGTCTTCCTCGGGGGGCGGCGGTGGGGGCGGGGATGCGGCCCCGGGGGCCGGCTCCGGAGGCACTGGGGGCTGCGCCGGCGCGCCCTCTGCACCCTCCGCGACCCCTGCCGCTTCGACCAGCGCCCCCTCATCCAGGGCACCGCCCTCGGCCTCCTCCTGTTCCTTCTCCTCCTCCGGGCTGTCGGTGAAAGGGTTCTCGCCCTGCGGAGAGGGGCGCCATACTGAAGAAAGGGAGGACCCGCGGGGCTGGGGCCGGGACCAGGACCAGGGGCTGGGGCTGGGGCCGGGGCCAGCATGCCAGGGGCGTGCAGCTCACCTTCAGATAGCGCTCCAGCTTCTTGCTGATTAGCTTGTTGTTGAGGATGCTGCGAGCCACCATGAGCGAGGACTTCTTAGACTGCTCCATCATGAGCTACGGGCAAGGCAGGCAGGGCTGCAGAGGCTGCCCCCGGTATCCAAAACTCCCCACCCCACCCCGCCGGATCGGGCAGAGACCACTCACACCCGCACACCTCTCCACCTCCACCTCGGGGCCCAGCACCGCCAATGACTACTACCAGACTGCGTAGTTCTGTAAGCACACCCTTGGGTACAAGCGTGGGTCCACTCTACAAGCATGGAGCCACGACCCGATTTGATCTTTGCTCAAATGCTCCATCTTTCCATACCATACTTACTGTATGTAACTGATTACAGACATATGTCTTTACAGCTGTACTGCAGAAATCTGATTTGCTTACTTAAAAATTATAAGCAGCGAACAAATAAAAAAACCTACTAAAAACCAAATGTGCAACACCTAACAAGGGGGCAAATGCCCTAAAATGCATGGAACTCTTTAGGATAAACAGGGAGGATATAAAAGCAGGAATACGAATGTCAAACCGTGTATTTTAATGATATACATCCTTTTAATCCATAGGATTCCCAGGAGGAAGAATTATACCCGCTAATGGAAAGGTTGAAAAGAGACACTTATACTCTGTTGGTGAGAGGCTCAAGTGTTTATTTTCTGGAAAACAGTTTGATAGAATATATCAAAAGTAAAAATTTCTCAGTAATTCCTTCCCAGCATCTAGCCTAAGTTTAAAATTGGAAACATGCATGCACATTGATTGCAGTAGTGAAAAATTGGAAAGCACCTTAATGTTCTTCAGTGGAGAAGTGGTTAAGTAAATCAAACATTGAAAAGAACACCATGCGGTCCTTAAAGTAGGGCTCAGGGACAGTGTGCACAGCATGTCAGAGCCTTTCCCTCTGGGAGGATTTATACCAAAATGCTACATGATTTTCTCGGTGGTGAGAATGAAGGCAACGCTTACTTCCATCATTAATGCAAGTAATGGTAATGCAAGTATAAAGCCATAAACAGGAAAAACAGGTAAAGCTATTTTTGGAGGGGTGGGGAAGTTGATCTCCAGGACCTCTACTCTACCCTAGTCACTCTATTATCACATTTCAAAAAATCATCTCACTTTCTGTTTCTACTCCCTTTCCCCACCTTCATCTTTTTTTCCTTACATATTTTTCTCTACTACTTGGGGAAAATATTAATAGCCCTCATGCATGCTGAAAATGAAACAAGTTAAAGATACACAAAAGAAAACTGCCTACATATTGTTTTGTCCTTGTGGGGAATAAAAGGGATAACTGGTTCCAGTCACAGATGTAGTTGTGGGTACTTTAAGGTTTGGCACACTTACAAGGCTGTAGTAGAAATAGATATCCCATGGATATTACACGTTAAACTATGTGTTATCTGCAGAACACCCAGTCTCAATGTGCACACTGCTGACTACAGCTACAGAAGCGTTCCTTTAGATGTGACCCAATTTACTCTGGATAAGAGCAAAAACGGTTCACATTCCATTATTTATAAAGTTACCTGCTGTTTGCTTTCAGTATTTTTGCTACACTCATTATATTTGCATTTAAATGTTTTAGGCAACTTAAGAACGAATGTACAAGATGCAGTAAAAATGAATCGCTTGGGCTTCCCTGGTGGCGCAGTGGTTAAGAATACACCTGCCAATGCAGGGGACATGGGTTTGAGCCCTGGTCTGGGAAGATCCCACATGCCGCGGAGCAACTAAGCCCATGCGCCCCAACTACTGAGCCTGTGCTCTAGAGCCCGTGAGCCACAACTACCGGAGCCCGTGAGCCACAACTACCGAAGCCCATGAGCCTAGAGCCTGTGCTCCACAACAAAAGAAGCCACTGCAATGAGAAGCCCACGCATGGCAACGAAGAGCAGCCCCTGCTCGCCGCAGCTAGAGAAAGCCCGCGTGCAGCAACGAAGACCCAACACAGCCAAAAATAAATAAATAAAAATTAAAAAAAAAATGAATTGCTTGATATCCAGTACTTCACGTATATCAAGCACAGTAGTAAAACAAAAAAAACCCATATATTTAATTTTTTCTTAAGTTTTTTTTTGCTTTTGTGATTTTTGATGCTTGACTAACATGCACGTGCTGTAACAATAGTTAACATGGAACTTGAGATGATGGCTTTTTTAATGTCTTATGAGATTTTCATGAACAATTCAAGCATAATTGTTAAGAACACGTGTATTAAGTTCATGTTAAGTGGAAAAAAAGTTTTATGAACGGAAAAAAAAAAAGATGCACAATTAGGATACTATTCTCACTCGCCAATACATTATCCTCCTCCCTTTAGGTGCACGGATGGACACACCAGAATGTCTCCCAACTGAGGCACACTTACAATGTTTTTAGATTTTTGCTACAACAACCACATACCACATACTAGCAGACCTTATAAGAAATACCAAAGGAGGTTCTTCAAGCAGAAAGGAAGTGATCCCAGACAATAATGCAAATCCACATGAAAGAACAATAAAGGTAATTATGTAATTACAAAAAACACTACAAATGCAATATGTTTTCCTGTCTTCTCAACTGGTTTAAAAAGGAGTTGTATAAAACTATACATATATTTAAGTATTAAAAATATATATAGTTCTAAATACATATAAATAATTGTATTGTTTGGCCTGTAACAGAGAAATGTAATATATTTGCCAATAATGGCACAAAGAAGGTTGGGGGAGTAAAATTGTATTGGGCTAATAAGGAAATGACTGTAGATGGTAACTTCAATCCACAGGAAGAATTCAAATGAAGAGAACCAGTAATGAGCAATAAGAAGGCCAATATAACAAAAACTAGAAATATGTAACTGCTCTCCTTTCTTCTGTCAGCTTCCTTAAAAGACAAATTATATAAAGTAATAACTACATTGTATTACATTATTGGGTTTGTACCACATACAGAGGTACTACTTTACATAACAAAAACCTCCTATGTAGAGAGGTACATAGGAGTAACTTAATCTCACTGAAATTAAGATACTGTATCTAAAGGAAAACTTAAAAACTTAGTATGTACAAGGTAAGGCCTAGAGAAACCACTAGGAAAATAATGCCCCAAAATGCAGTGCAAAAAAACCATTAAAGAAAATTAAATGTTATACTAAAGAAATACTTAATACAAAGAAAGCAGTAAAGCGTGAATAGAAGAATGATGTAAATCTAATAATATCAACAATAATGTTAAATGTGAATGAATTAAACAATCCAGTCAAAAGGCAGAGACTGTCAAACTGGATAGAAAAACAAGATCAAATTATATGCTATTCATAGGAGATACACTTTAGATCCAATAGATTCAATAAATAGAAATGAAAAGGATGGGAAAAGATACACAATCATCAACCATAAGAAAAATGAACTGGCTATACTAATAGCAGACAAAATAGAGTGTTAAAAAATGGTACTAAGACAGAAAGGGACATTTTATAAGGATAAAGGGTCACTCCATCAGGAGGATATAACAATTGTAAGTATAGATGCACCTAACAACAGAGCACCAAAATACATAAGACAAAAACCGACAGAAATAAAGGGAGAAACAGACAATTCAACAATAGCTGATATCCCACTGTCAATAATGCATAGAACAACTTGGCAGAAGACCAACAAGGAAATAAAAGGCTTGAACAACACTATAAAACCAAACAAGCATAACAGGTATCTATAGAACACTCCACACAGCAAGAGCAGAAAATCCATTCTTTTCAAATGCACAAGGCACAGCATAGGCCATAGAACAAACTTCAGTAAATTAAAAGGACTGAAATAATAGAATGTATATTCTCTGACCACATTGAATAAAATTAGAAATCAGTAACAGAAAGGAATTTGGGAAATTCAGAAATATGTGAAAATTAAATGACACACTGCTGAATAACTAGTGGGTCTAAGAAAAAGAAATCAGAGGGAAATTAGAAAATAACCTGAGATGAATGAAAATGAGGACGTGACATGCCAAAAGTTATGGGATACAGTGAAAGCAGTACTCAGAGAAAAAATTATAGCTATAAATGCCTACATTAAAATAGAAAAAACCTAAGCAAGCAGAATATTAGAGTAGAAATTAATGAAGCAGAGGACAGAAAAACAGAAGAGGAAAAAAAAAATCAATAAAGCCATAAGTTTGTTCTTTTTAAAGATCAACAAAATTAACAAACCTTAACAAGACTGACCAAGAAAAAAACAAGACTCAAATTACCAGTCAAAAATGAAAGAAGCGGGGGCTTCCCTGGTGGCGCAGTGGTTGGGGGTCTGTCTGCCGATGCAGGGGATGCGGGTTCGTGCCCCGGTCCGGGAGGATCACATTACAGAAATAAAAAGGATTATAATGGAACACTAGAAATAAATGTGTGCTGATAAATTGGATAATAGATGAAACAGACATATTTCTAGAAAGACACAAACTACTGAAACTGACTCAAGAAGAAATAGAGGGAGTTCCCTGGTGTTCCAGTGGTTAGGACCACTCGGCACCTTAACTGCTGGAGCCCAGGTTCAATCCCTGGCCCAGAAGTAAGGTCCTGAAAGATGCGTGGCGCAGCCAAAGAAAGAAGAAGAAACAGAAAATCTAAATAGACCAATAACAAGTAAAGAAATAGAATTAGCAATGAAAAAAAAGCAGCTACCCACAAAGAAAAGCCCAGGTCCAGATGGCTTCAGGGGCAAATTCTACCAATTTAATACCAATTCTTCACATACTTCCAAACAAAAGGAGGGAAAACTTCCCAGCCAAAGAAAGAAGAAGAAACAGAAAATCTAAATAGACCAATAACAAGTAAAGAAATAGAATTAGCAATGAAAAAAAAGCAGCTACCCACAAAGAAAAGCCCAGGTCCAGATGGCTTCAGGGGCAAATTCTACCAATTTAATACCAATTCTTCACATACTTCCAAACAAAAGGAGGGAAAACTTCCCAACTCAACTTTTGAGGCCAGTATTACTTTGATACCCAAACCAAAGACATCACAAAAAAACACAGATGAATTATCTCTTATGAGTACAGATGCAAAAATTCTCAACAAAACATCAGCAAAGCCAATCCAACAACATATAAAAATATTATACACCACGACCAAGTAGGATTTTTCCCAGGAACACCAAGCGTGGCTTAACAACCCAAGTTAATGTAATATACCATACCAATAGAATAAAAAACAAAAGCCACATGAGCATCTCAATAAATGCAGAAAAAGCATTTGACAAAATCCAATATCCTTCCAGAATAAAAACACTCAACAAGATACAAACAGAAGGGAATTCAGCAACCAGAAAAAGGGCACCTATGAAAAATCCACAGCTAACATCATACTTAATGGTCAAAGACCGATGCTTCCTCCCCTACCAAGATCAGGAACAAGAAGATACTTCTCTTCAAAATTGTGTTGGATGTTCTAGCCAGGGCAATTAAAGAAGAAAAAAAAATATTAAACAGCATCCAGATTGGAAAGGAAGTAGTTAAACTATCTCTATTTGCAGATAACTGATCTTATATATAGAAAATGCTAAGGAATCCACTAAACTATTAGAATTAATAAACAACTTCAGTGAAGTTACGGGATAAAATATCAACATACAAAAATCAATTGTATTTTGATACACATACAAAGAACAACCCAGAAATGGAATTAAAGAACACAATTCCATTTATAATAGTATCAAAAGAATAAAATACTTAGGAATAAATTAAGAGCCCCAAAAGTGCAAAACTTATACACTGGAAACTATAAAACACTGTTGAAAGAAATTAAAGAAGGTCTAAATAAATGCAAAGACACCCCATATTTACAGACTGGAAGACTTAATACTGCTGAGATGGCAACACGCTTCAAATTGATACAGAAATTGAATATAGTCCTATCAGAATAACAGCTGGCCTCTTTGTAGAAACTGACATGCTGGTCCTAAAATTCTTGGAAGCTCAAAGGCACAATCTTGAAAAAAAAGGAACAAAAGTTGGAGAAGTCACACTTTCCGATTCTTAATCTTACTATGAAGCTAAAGTGTGGTAATGGCATAAGAATATAGAGAACAAAAGAATAAAGAGTCCAGAAATAAATCCATGTAGCTATGGTCAACTGATTTTTGAGAAGGGTGCCATAGTGAAAATGGGAAAATAGTCACGGGGGAAAGTAGTTTCTTCTACAGATGGTGCTGCGACAACTGGAAAATCACATGGAATAGAATGAAGTTGAACCTTACCTTATACCATATACAAAAATTAACTAAAATGCATCAAAGATCCAAAATTTTAGGAGCTGAAACTGTAAAATTCTTATTATAAGAAAACATAGGGGGGCTTCCCTGGTGGCGCAGTGGTTGGGGGTCCGCCTGCCGATGCAGGGGACGCGGGTTCGTGCCCCGGTCCGGGAAGATCCCACATGCCACGGAGCGACTGGGCCCGTGAGCCATGGCTGCTGAGCCTGTGCTCTGCAACAGGAGAGGCCACAGCAGTGAGAGGCCCCCCGCGTATCGCAATAAAAGAAAAAAAAAAGAGAAAGAAAACATAGGGGAGCTTCCCTGGTGGCGCAGGTTAAGAATCCGCCTGCCAATGCAGGGGACACAGGTTTGAGCCCTGGTCTGGGAAGATCCCACATGTCGCAGAGCAACTAAGCCCGTGCGCCACAACTACTAAGCCTGGGCTCTAGAGCCCGTAAGCCACAACTACAAGCCTGTGCACCACAACTACTGAAGCCTGCGCACCTAGAGCCCGTGCTCTGCGACAAGAGAAGCCACCGCAATGAGAAGCCTGTGCACCGCAACCAAGAGTAGACCCCGCTCGCTGCAACTGAAGAAAGCCTGCGAGCAGCAATGAAGACCCGACGCAGCCAAAAATAAATAAATAAATATTTTAAAAAAAGAAAAGATAGGGGTAAATCTTTGTGACCTTTTATTTGACAATGGATTCTTAGATATGATACCCCAAGCACAGGAACAAAAGAAAAAAAACAGATAAACTGGATTTCATCAAAATTAAACTTTTGGGGCTTCCCTGGTGGTGCAGTGGTTGAGAGTCCGCCTGCCGATGCAGGGGACACGGGTTCATGCCGCAGTCCGGGAGGATCCCACATGCTGCGGAGCGGCTGGGCCTGTGAGCCATGGCCGCTGAGCCTGCGCATCCGGAGCCTGTGCTCCGCAACGGGAGAGGCCACAACAGTGAGAGGCCCGCATAATGCAAAAAAAAAAAAAAAATTAAACTTTGTGCTGCAAAGACACATTAAAAAGGTGAAAAAAAAACAACCCACAGAATGGGAGAAAATATTTGCAAATCATATGCCTGATAAGGTACTTGTATCTAGAATACATAAAGAACCCTCAACTCAAAAAGACCACACAATTAAAAAATGAAGTATGTGAACAGACATTTCTTCACCTCTAAGAATGTAGACACATGGCCAACAAGCCGCTGAAAAGATGCTCAACATCATTAGTTATCAGGGAAATGCGAATGAAAAATACAACAGATACCACTGCACACCCACTAGAATGGCTGGAATCAAAAAGTCAGATAATAACTAGTGTTGGTGAGATATGAATAAATCAGAGCTCTCATATATTGCTGATGGGGATATAAAATGGTACAGCCACTTTGGAAAACAATCTGGCAGTTCCTCAGGAAGTTAAAATGTTACTATTTGACCCAGATATTCCACTCCTGTCTAAAAGAAATGAAAATACATGTCCACACAAAAACTTGCATCATAACAGAATTATCCATAATAGCCAAGAGGTAGAAACAATCCAAATTCTAAAGAATGAATAAACCAAATGAGGTATGTGTCCATACAAGAGAATATTTTTAGGCCATACAAAGGAATGAAGTTCTGACACATTCTACAATATGGAAGAACATTGAACACACGCTAAATTGAAGAAGCCGATCACAGAAGACCACATACTATGTGATTGCAGTTTTATGAAATGTTCAGAATAAGCAAATACATGGAGACAGACAGTAGATCAGTGGTCGCCTAAGGCTGGCGGAGCATGGGGGTTGGCGTGATAGCTAAAGGGTATGGGTTTCTTTTTGAGGTGATGAAAAGGTTCTATAATTGACTGTGCTGATAGCTGCATAACTGTGAATATTATTAAAAACTACTGACTTGTACACCTTACATGGATGAACCGTATGGTATGTGAATTGTATATCAATAAAGCTGTCACCAAAATAATAATAATAATTAGAAGCTTTTTATTCACTTCTAACTCTGGAATTTTAAAAAATATAGTGTTTATATTGAAACTATCTCTATAAACTAACTACTTCTGGTGTCTTCAAAGTAACTTTTATCATGCTTCCAATCCCCTCTACAGTTGCTGGTTCTTTTTTTTTCAACTTGCTTTAGAATCAGTTTTGAGTTTATTTTTTGCTAGCTATCATTCATTTCATCCAGATTTTCCAAGTTTTAATACCATGCACTGTCCAGCCTCTACATCTGCTCTCTGTTCTCTTTTGGTATACCCCTTTTATCAGCTCCCAAACCAAGAATCTCACCTTGGCAAGATCCCTACAGCTTCTCTGCTGCCAAAGCCAACGGACATTTTCCTTATCTTTCCATATCTCTCAATTGCATATGCCAATCCCAAATCTCCTCAACCACCCAAGCCAGATCTCTAAACCCATCCCACTGTTAAGAATCACTGCACTGAGAAAGACCAGCAATGAATCTGATGGGCATGGAAAAAGGTTGAGAAATGCTATTTCTTATACCATTTTGCTGCTATTATCTGCTCATAAATCCCATCAGCCTCCTCCAGGTGATGGCACCCAAGACTCTCTTTCTAGCCCAGACCGGGTCCTGAGCCTCTCAGCTCTTTCCCTACTGCAAAGCCCCACCACCCTCACTTGATCTCTAACAGACACCTCTAACCTAGGATGTCACCCATTCAACAACAAAAAAAACCCACCTACTCTGGCTTCTGTGATAGGTACTGGGAATACACTGGAATGCAAGACAGAATTTTTTCAATTTCTTGCCAAACTCGCTCCTTTCCCTGTACCATATACCGCCCTCCCCATCATAGCAGCAACACTGTCCACCAGCTAAGGCAGAAATCTGCCACATCCCAGACTTCTGGTCCCTCCCTCATGCCAACCTCCTGTTCACTTCCTTAACACCTCTTCTATCCTGCCTGTCTTCATCTCCAAGGTGGAGGCATACCTCTGGCTTGATACTGCAGCAGCCCTTCCTTGATCCCCAACCTCCCTCCCACAACAGGTGCCCAAAGTCTCTAGTCCAACACTGACTCTAATCCTACTGGTCCCCCACTTAAAAGCTTTGCTGCCTACAGGAGCAAGATCAGGCCCCTCAGCCCAGCCCTTGTGAACCTTGTGTCCAATTCTTCCTCCAACAACACTTGCACCATACACGTCTCCCTGTTTGGTTTCTGAACCTATGTGGCCATTGACCCATATGCACATGGAGGTCACCATATCCCACGGACCTTACTTCTTAAGGTCTAGCTCTGATGCCACCACCTGCCAGGCAGAGTCCCCATTTCCCAGCCCTCTCTCTGTAGCTTCGCTGACTGAACTGGGCTGGAAATGTCTACATCTTCCTGAGCCCTGCAGTCCCTGCAGTTTCTCATGGGCAAGCAGGGGTTATAACCCCAGGACCTCCCCAGTGGCCTCACCCAGTCAACCCACAGGCTGGTGGGAGGGCACTGGTAGCCACTCACCCTGCGGTTCCGGTTGTGATCCATGGTCTTGAGGTGCTTCTGAATGATCCCAAACTGCATGGGAATGAAGAGGTCACAGGCTGCACAGTGGGCTGCCTCTACCTTCTTCACAAAATGTTCCATGGCAATTTCTGTAGAGGGGAGAAGGAGGGGAGTTGCCACTGGTCCCAGGCACCTAAGAAAGACCCAGGAGTTGGGGGAAGACAGCAGACCAGCTCCTCACCTCACCCTGCCACTTCCACGTGGGCCTGAGGCTGTTCTCAGTGACCCTCCCTGGGGGAACAGAGGGGTGTTGTGACCCCACTCTGAGAACCAGAGGAGGGAAGGCTCAGGCCCTGCCTGATAGGACTGGGATGGAACCTCCTCACCTTGGGTCAGATCTTGGTCTCTGTAGATCTGCTGGATCAGACCATCAAGGTCCTCCACGGTTTTTCGGAGCTCCTCTGTCTTCTTGGTCTTGTTGGCAACGTAGTCCTGCCGGAGATCCCAAGGAGATATTAAGGTTTGTGTGGGCTGCTCTATGTCCTGAGGGTAAAAGCAGCTGTACCACTCCAAAGCTCACCTGCAGAAAGTCAGCTGTCTGCTTCGGAAGCTTGGTGCCTACGTACTTAAAGTGTTCCTTGTGAAACTTGCTGTCGAGGTGGCTGGCCATCTCATCCTCGTAAAAGGTCCGGTATTTGCAGAGAGAACACACAAACTGGATCCTGCCACAGGAGGGAAATGAGGGACTGAGACCAAGAGGGTCCCAGGGAACAGTGCTGCTGCCTCACCCAACCCAGCTGCGAGCCCTGAAACAGGCCTTGCTCATGGGCCTGTGAAGTACGGTCCCAGCAGGGGGACAGGCTAGGACCAGTGGGGTTGGGTGTAGAGAGGGACAGAACGTCTGCAGGCTGCAGTTACTGCAACGTAGGGGACAGGGGAGGAGCTCTTCCTTCCCGTAGGCAGGAGGCTGAAGCCTGAGGCAGCAGCTGCTGCAACAGGCAAGGAGTCGCTGGAAGGTTGCCGGAGGGCATCTCTACCAAGGCTGGGCAGGAGCTTGTGTACTTGGCCCAGCTGGGGACCGGAAGGAGGATGCCCTGGCGTGAGCCAGGTGGCCCTGAGGTGCAGAGTGGAGTACGCAGTCCCGAGGCAGGGCCCGAAAAGGTGCTGCATCTTCCTTCTGGGGTCTGAGGGACTGAAAGGCCCAGCCCATCCTTTGCTCAGAATGCTTGGGGGTGGTGTCGGGAGGGATGGGAGGCAAGCAGGCCTGGGCACCTGCTGCCTCATCTTCCTCTTCTGAGAAGAGACCAGTCTGAGCTGGAAGGAGGGCGCCCGCCCGGCCTGCCAGAGGGCAGCCTGGAGTCACCTGAGCGAGGTGCTCTGTCTGGGCCTCGTGTCCACAGCAGAAGCCCGGGGTCTGGGGCCTGGGCTGGAGCAGGCCGCCGTGGCAAGGGGCGGAGGAGGCCAGCCGCCACCGAGGCCTTGGGGCAGGTCCCTACCTCTGCCGGACGTCCTTATCTGGGCCACGGGGTCAGCTTTGTCTGGAGAGCCCAGGGGCCAGGCGCCGGCGAGGCTGAGGAAGGTCCAGCAAGAGCAAGAGTCTGAGGCGGAGGAGGAGGAGGCAAGCGCCAGTGCGGGAGCCCTGAGGGCAGACAGACCCGACCAAGGGGCGTGAAGGGCTCAGCCGCAGACAGGCCCGGCCTGACAGGGCCGGCGGGCAGGGCAGAGGGCAGGCCCGAGGCTGCCACAGCCCACAGGTGCTGCCATCTCTCCTGAGCACGGTGATGGCCTCTTGGCAGCTAGCTGGGGTGGCACAGGCGCCTTGGACCTTGAGTCTCTGATGAGCTGGCCCCCTCCCGCAGGGGCATCAGGCCCCCAGTGCACCTCGGGGCTCGTGCGCTGAGTGACCTAGTGCTGGAGCTTCTGGGCAACGGTGGTGAGCAGTGTCAGATCTCAGGCCAAAGTCGCTAGCGGTCGCCAGGCGGCCGCAGAGGGGCAAGGGACGAATCAGGCCTTGGGAGCTGGGCCTGGCGGAAAGCAGGGTCCATGCACGGCCGAGCAGGTGGCAGCTCCCAAGGGAGGCCAGAGGGCGGTGAGGCAGCAGAGCTATGGCCCTGCTCTCCTGGAGGCAGCCCCAGAGCGAGGCAGAGGCAAAGGGGTGGAGGGAAGCTGGTTACCTTTCCACCATGCGGTCTCGCTGCCGCTTTTTCTGCTTGTCCTGGTTCTTTTTGCCTGCCTGCAACTTGCGCTTGGTCTGGCCACTCTCATCCTGGGTGCTCAGGGCCCCTGTGGGAACAGAGGAGCACAGTTACCAGTTTGTGGCCTCTGGCTGGATCATCCACCATCTACTCCAGAGGGTCCATTCTGAAAGCAGCTGTCGAGCAAGGCCTCTGGCTGTGAGCAGGGCTGGGTACCCTGGAATGGGTGGGGAGTGATTTTGGTCTAGGCCCTGAAGAGGGGAGGACACGTGCTGACCCCACCACTCTCCAGGACATCTATACTCTGCAGAGTGGGCCACAGGGAGGCTGGAAGGTAAAGAGAGGCTGTCTCAGTGGGGACACTGGCACAAGTTCAGAGGGCCCAGGTGGCAGGATGCAGGAAGGCCTCAGTTGGGGCCTAAGAGCAGCCTCCAAGTGGTAAAGGCCCCAAAGCTTGCATGGCCCTGCCCACCTCACACTGGGCACCACGGCAACAGTAGGCTGAGGCTGGATTTATGGTTAGGTACCTGCTGGCGCTCATCACTTGAATAGGGGGACAGGGACTCCCAACAGGGGCTGTTGAGGCGCTAAGGGAAAAGACACGCAAACCAGAGCCGTAAAAACTGCACCAAGGGTCCCGGCTTGGACACCAGCCATTAAGGACTCAGAACTGCATGTTACTAAGGGCCTGAGGGCAGGGGGTGTGCCTGGGGTTCCCCCACACTTTTGCTTGCTGCCCCCACCTGAAGGCAAAACCAGTGTACTAGGCAGGGGCCATCACCACCCATAGCCTCGGTCTGGGAAGATTAGGGGCAGAGTGGGGAGGGGGTGAAGAGGGAGGTTACTCCCTACCAGCACATACCCAGCCACACAAGGGAGGATCCAAGCTGGACACGTTTCTGCCAAAACCCTGCCCTTGGCTGGACCCCTCCCACCATGAGCACCTGGAAGAGCCACCCCAGCACCCAGGCCACTCAGAAGACTCACCTTTCTCTGCATCCTCTTTGCCCTCTTCCTTCCCATCCTCTTTTCCCTCTTCGTCTTCTCCTTCCTAAGACATAATTTCAAAAATTCAATGTTAAAGCATGTATAGCTGTTCGTAACAGTTGTAAATGACAAGGCCCTGTTCAAGGCCAGGCACTAAGCCAAGAGCCTCGCATCCTCCCAACAGCCCTTGCACAGAGGGCTCACTCTGCCATTTTTCTGATAAGGAAATCCAACCTCTGGTTAGGCAGCCTGCCAGCAGCTTGTGCTCTCTACCAGACCTCCACCTCCTTGTACTAGTCATGTGTGCATGCAGAGATGACTCAGGCGGTCCACTGTTCACAGGTCTCACCTACAGACAGAGAGAGTGCAGGGCTGGGGCCACTTACTGCTCTGAAGCCCTTCTCCACAGCCTCAGCGCCTTCAGTGCCCTCTGCAGCTTCCCCCTCGGTGCCCTCGTCTGAAAGGTAAGAGGAAGCAAGCTCAGCCCAGGAGCCCCAAGGGGCAGAGGACAGGGTTATGCCAGTGCCTGGCCTCACCATTGTCTGAATCACTGTTATCGGAGCAGTCCGTCCGGGTGGCTTTGCTGTCGGGCTCGTCGGGACTGCCACATTGCTTTCTCTTCTTTTTCTTGGTCTGGGTCAGAAAGAGGGAGCAGGGTCAGGGTGGATGGCTCCAGGCCCCTCGCTCTGCTCAGTCACAAAACAGGAAGGCCTCCTCCACTCACCCGAAAGTCAGCTGTGGTCCAGGTCTTCCAGGTCCGCCTCATCTGTTTCATGCCATTGCCAAACCCAAAGCCAAAGCGGGAGCCACCTGGAAAGGTGCCCCCGCCACGCATGCCCTGGAACATGCCGTACTCAGGGATGATGTTCTGGGAGAAGAGGGAGGGCAGCCGGGAGGCACCAGGCATGCACTGGCCCCGGGCCCCCATGGGGTCTTCCCACACGCGCCCATAGCCTGAGGCCATCGGCCGGCCACTCCGGGAGTCCCGGGCCCAGCCCTGAGCCCGTGGGCCAAAGGTGTCGCCACCACGCATGCGGAACTGGTCACGGTAGGCATCATACTGGCCCTCGTAGGCCATTTCCATCTCAGGGTCAAGCTCGCCGTAGTCATAGCCCGACCGGTACAGATCACGCTCACTCAGGACAGCCCTCGAGTCACAGGCCTCGTAGGAATCGTATCTGCAGGGGCAGGTGGCAAGCATCAGGGAGGGCCTCAGGTCCTATCACCCTTCTGCTCCTGCCTGCCACCGAACCTCTCTGTCATGGGGACAGAAAACCCACTCCAGCACCTACCCCATTGATCCCCATCAGAGGATCAATATTTGGAAATGCCAATTTAAAAGGTCTCTCAGGAGCAGACTTCTAGAAGCCAGAAGGGCCTCTCAGATGATGTCCCCAAGCTTGCATGTGGGCCACACCAGCTTGAGGACCCTAAGAAGGACTGACTATTAGGGTAAAGTAGGTCTCAGTTAGGAGAAGAGACAGCCCACAGCCCATAAGAAACGTGCATGTGTCTGCGGCAGTCACAACGCCCAAGGTTGCTCCTCGAGGGGCAGAGCCAAGCACCCCAGCATCCTGCAGTACATGGGCAGTTCAGCACATCAGTGTTTGTCCACTGGGGCTGATGACACCCACGAGAGACTGCCAAACCCTTCAAAGCCCATCACCACTCGAAACGAAAAGGAAGACAAAACAAGGAATGTTGCCAGGAAAGACAATGTGACCTTGCCCAGGGACAAGAAAAAGAGTTCTTATGAGCTCATATCAACTCTGGAGCCCAGGACAGGGAATCACATCCTACATAGCAACTGGGAAGGCAGGCCAAACATTCTACCTGCGCAAGACAGGGCACCAGAGAGAGCCGTTCTAACCATGTCTGCAACCCACAGGCCCAGACCCCACATGTCTCTTTGCCAAAGCTGGGTAGTCAAGAAGCACCAGCAGCATGAAAGAATAGGCCAGTGCTACCCAATTATAATTGCCACTCCATCCCTCAAACCTGCTCTCCAGCTCCAGGTTGCCACAAGAAGGTACACAGGCAGCTGGCACCAGCAGCAATGTCAGCCCAACTGCACGGCCCCCCGCCCACCCCCTGCCTGCAATTTGGCAGCCTCAGCTCCAAGCACTATGACTGTCAGGCAGGGGATGTGCTGGGCATCCCCCAACACTTTTTGCTTGCTACACAGCCCATGCAAGCAAAAGTCCCCTTGGTACCCTCTGCCCCCTAGTGGTCCTGGTGCCTCACTTGGCCCCATCAGTGCCTGGCCAGGCCCCTCCTTACTCTCTGCTCTCTCCCATTTGTCAGCTGGAGCCATTAGGCCACTCCACTCCAACCTGTGCCAGAAATACATGTGCCCTCCTCACTGAAACCTCTCACTAGGGCACAAGAACTTCTAGGCCAGCACCGCTTCAGACAATGACAAATGCCCACAGCATGATGCTGTGGGGTAGGGCAGATCCGAGTGGGAGGCCCAGCTCCACTATTTACTCCTGGGTGCCTGTGGGCAAGAGGTGTGACCTGCCTGCGCTTCACTTTCCCCATTTGCAAAGTAAGGATGTCAACAGTTCCTCACGGGCACTTCTACGGCTCAACAGGTACATGTTTATAAGGCACTGAAGGGTGGCCAGGACATGCCCACATCTTCCTTGTCCCTTATATGGGATGCGCAGCTCACAGTGATCAGCCCCAAGGGTTCATCCCACCCTTCACACCCAGCCCAATCTGTCCTGCCCTGATAGAGCGCAGGATGTAAAGTATCTGAAGAATGTCAAATGGCTGTCTCCAGAGGGAAGAGCCATTTAACAATGCTCCTGAGAAGAGCCACTCGGAGGGTACAGTGAAGCCAGCCCAGTCTGGGCTTGTTCCTCTCTCTAAAAGCTGGAAGAGAGGCTCACCATCAGGCAGCTGGGGAGGGTGGAGGGAGGAGGGGACACAGGCCAAAGAAGGGAAGTGCACTGGAAGCAGTCTCTGGGAAGCCCCGACAGCAGAGCAAAGAAGGAGAAAGCAGACGTAAGAGGCAGTTTAGAAGAGGGAGACGCCAAGGGGCAATAGGCAGGAGGTGACCCTGCAGAGCCTCAGCCCCTAGGCAGGTGTCCACTCACCTTTCTCCACCTGAGCCGTACACGCCTCCTTGTATCATGTCTGTCTCCAAATGCGGCACCATATCTAAGCGTTGGTTAATTCTGGACAAAACGGAATCAGCACTGGCACTACCCATGGCACTAGGGTTTGCATTTGTGTCAGAGCTAGGCATTTCCCAAGAGTTTGAAGTGGCCATACCATACCCATAGTTGGTGGTGTTATCCTGGCCATAGCCATAGCCATAACCATAGTTCTCGTAGCCTGCAATGAGGGAGACAGAAAGACAGACAAGATGGAAGGGGCGAGGAGAGACAGACAAACACAGAGACAAGGACACCTTCGGTCACAGAGACAAGACTGGATCTTAGCCACCTAAGGCTGGCTGGGCCCTAGTTCATACTAATAAGGCCTCCTGGGAAGGAGTAGCCAGCTCCAGGGCACCTGGGACCCCCAAAGGCGACCCCCAGCCCAAAACCTTGGCTAAGCTGGGCAGTGGCTGAAAGACTCAACCAGTTCAATCCCAAGGGAGAGGAGAATGATCATGGGTATAATACTTGCCTCTGTTTGTCCCAGAGCTCCAAGTTCCATATCCTACAAAAAGTAGAACAACAATTACACCTATAATTGCTTACAATACAGTAAGAGTTTAATTCAGGCACAAAGACAACGATTCCTAGAACCTGAGCGGTTACAGGAGACTGAACCTCCCCTAATTGAGAAGCTTTGAGCTTGAGAGCACTACATAAATGACCCAGGCCACCTGCTGCCCTGGTGCCTGACCTTTCGTGGTTCTGACCATCTGCTATTGAAGGAACCTCCCATTCCTAACACTCTCAGCTAAGGAATTTGGCTCCTATACACCTTCCTTAAAAAGCCAGAATTGGGGGCTTCCCTGGTGGCGCAGTGGTTGAGAGTCCGCCTGCCGATGCAGGGGACACGGGTTCGTGCCCTGGTCCAGGAAGATCCCACATGCCGCGGAGCGGCTGGGCCCGTGAGCCATGGCCGCTGAGCCTGCGCGTCCGGAGCCTGTGCTCCGCAAACCGCAAAAAAAAAAAAAAAAAAAAAAAAAAAAAGCCAGTATTGGAAGATTACTCTTGCCCCTGGCTAAACACCAATCAGAGGAGGAGGAGAGCAGTTTCCAGTGCCTTACACCAACACTGTGCTGTACAAGAAGCTCAGCGCAGAGCTCACAGCCACTCTGAAATCGTGTCAATCAAATCACCCGACAAAGCCATATGGAGCAGAGAAACTGACTGCCCTAGTCTCTTAAATGTCTGTCTTAACAGGGAGAGCCACCAACACTTGAATTGTGAGTGTGCTGTGCTGGAACACATAAGCAGAGGGGGACAAAACACCACTCCCAGCTTGAGAAAAGCTGTTGAGAAAACAATCTGGATTATAAACTAAATGTGCTTTGGATTTTATTACAGCATGTAAGAAAAATTCATTCCTTCAGAAACATAAAGCCACTGAAAACTGACAAAGTGCAAAGCCAAGAGGGACCTCTGAGTCAAGCAGACATGTTTCTTTCCCAAGGGAGTCCATTAGAACAGGTGACTGCTTTTCCAGTGCCTCGGGTGAGACCTCAGAGTTACCTGCTACTCCACACTGTCTACCCTGCAGACAGACAGGTCAGGCTCATCCCAGGGCAGGGGACCAAGCTCAGTGAGACGGCAGTGTGATGAACAACAGAATCCAGCCACAGGAAAGCAATACTGCATACACTGAGAAGATGAATCAGAATGAAGGGGGGTGGGGGCAGGCTGAGATCCTACACTCAGGCTCCTCCTCAATCCACTGCACAAACGAATGGGGAGACACTGGAAACCAACAAGGAACTTTAGACGAACACTACTTTAATGAACCGTGGGCATGCTAGAGCTCACAAAGCAAAAATCCTCTTCAGCTGGGCTGAAGCAAGGGCTTCTCATTCGTTTGTTTATTCAACAATTATGCTCAGAGGACACAGAACAGAGGCTGGCAGTCCTGGGCACTCCTCAGGCCCAGAGCAATGTGTGTTAAAGGGGACACTAAGTAATCAGAGCAGCAAGGGACAGCAGCTGGACATCATGTAAGGAGTGCGTAGTGAAAGAGGCGTTCTTACAGGCAGAAGAGAGGCTGGCAGAGCCATATAAGGAATAATGCACTTAGTCCCAGCAGCTAACAAGATCCTGGCCACATGGCTGTTTACACCCAGGACAGTGGACACTAGCTATTCAAAAAGAGACAGGACTGGGAGGCAAATGCAGACCCATTGGGGTTATGCTTGTGAGGCCAGAATAGCATGTCCCTGCCCCACCCCAGGCTTCTGCTACTGAGGACTTGCCAGAACGAGCAAAGAAGCACAAGGAGAGGAAGCAGGAGTGAGCATTAATGCTGAACACAAGGGCAGATTGGTGGCTCCTATGACAGGGGCAGGCAAGCACTCCCTATGTGCTACTTGCTATGCCCAGAGCAACCTAGACTCCCTGATGGGCTCCCCAACCAGGTCCCTGTTTTGGGAGCGGGGGCGGAAATCTTTGTCTACACTATGTTCTTTGGTGACTCCCTGAGATCTGACCCTTGCAGAAGAACATCGGAACTAACTTCCATCCAGAGATGAGACCAGAGTTGACAAAAGAGAATTTTAAGAATATAATTTATTTTAAAAAGGAAACAACAAAAAAAGAGAGAGAGTAAAGAAAAGGAGACAGTCGTAGTAAACAATAAAGAGCAAAAGTAGAAAACAATGTAGGGACTTCCCTGGTGGCGCAGTGGTTAAGAATCCGCCTGCCAATGCAGGGGACACAGTTCGATCGTTGGTCTGGGAAGATCCCACATGCTGCAGAGCAACTAAGCCCGTGCACCACAACTACTGAGCCCACACACCTAGAGCCTGCGCTCCACACAAGAGAAGCCACTGCAATGAGAAGCCTGTGCACCACAACTAGAGAAAGCCTGTGCGCAGCAATGAAGACCCAACGCAACCAAAAATAAATAAATTAAAAATAAAAAAAGAACACAATGTAAACATTCAACTTTAAGGCAATAGTTAATCAGAACAGATTATAGCCAACCTACTCAGTGAGATCACATAGACATCAAAAAAGAATCTAAGCCTTATGCTGCACAAGGAAATGCTTCTAACAGTAAGCAAAACAAAACCGTAGACACAATTCTAGCCACCTGCAAGTTATTCAACTACCTAAAGTAACTATGCTGACAAAAGTTAAATATAAAATGGTGGGATCTTGGTTGACTGTTTTTCAAAATGTCACTTAAATGCTATTATATTATTCTTGCAATCTGATCCAGAAGGAAAAGTAAAAATATACCTATTGCTTCACAATATGATTGTCCATGTAAAACTACTCCAAAAAAATCTACAAAAAAGAGTTACTAGTGAATAAGTAAGCTAAGCAAGGTTTATTACAAGGTCAACATACAAAAATCAAATCTTTACATACCAGCAATGAACAACTGGAAACTGAATTTTTGAAAACTATCATATACCACAGCACTAAAGACATGAAATACTTAGCTGCAAATCTAACAAAATGTGTGCAAGATCTGTGTGTAAAAGACTACACCACTGGGGCTTCCCTAGTGGCACAGTGGTTGAGAATCTGCCTGCCAGTGAAGGGGACACGGGTTCGAGAACTGGTCTGGGAAGATCCCATATGCCACGGGGCAACTGGGCCCGTGAGCCACAACTACTGAGCCTGCGCGTCTGGAGCCTGTGCTCCGCAGCAAGAGAGGCCGTGACAGTGAGAGGCCCGCGCACCGCGATGAAGAGTGGCCCCCGCTCACTGCCAACTAGAGAAAGCCCTTGCACAGAAACAAAGACCCAACACAGCCAAAAATAAATAAATAAAAATAAATAAATTTATATTAAAAAAAGAATGTACAGCTTCTCTTTAATTCCTAAATGAAGTGACCATATCACTTAAAAAAAAAAACAAACAAAAAAACTACACCACCAATGAAAGAAATCAAAGACCTGAACGAATGAAGTGGCATACTGTGTTCATGTACTGGAAGGCTTAATACTGTTAAGATTTCAATTCTCCCAAACTAATCTATAGATTCAAGACCATTCAACTCAAAATCTCAGCAGGAATTTTAATAGAAATTGATTCTAAAATTTATATGCAAAAGCAAAGGAACTATAATATCCAAGTCAATTTTGGAAAAAGAACAAACCCAGAGGATTCACATTTACAAATTTCAAGATGTACTGTAGTGATCAAGACAGCAAGGTACTATAGGAAATTCAGACTCAAAGATCAATGGAACTGAATTAGAGGCCAGATACAGACCCACACGTATATGTTCAATTAATTTTCAACAAAGGTAAAAAAGAATCTTGACCTATACTGCACACTTGGTAGAAATATTAACTCAAGTGGATCACAAAATAAAAGTAAAACCTAGGACTATGAAACACCTAAAAGAAAACTTAGGAGAAAATCTTTGTGGCCTTGGGCTAAGCATAAATTTCATAGATACACCACCAGAAATCACGATTTATTAAAGGAAAAATTGGGACTTCCCTGGCGGCCCAGTGGTTAAGACTCCGCGCTGCCAATGCAGGGGGCACGGGTTTAATCCCTGGTCCGGGAACTAAGATCCCACATGCCGCGTGGTGCGGCCAAAAGACTTAAACAAACAAACAAAAACAAAGAAAAGACTGATGAATTGGACTTCATCAAAATGAAGAATTTGTATTCTTCAAAAGACACTATCAAGAGAATAAACAGATAAACTCCAGTCTGGGAGAAAATATTTGCAAATGGCACATCTGATAAAATGCTCTGTACCCAGAATATATAAACCTGAGGGAAAATAATTCAAAAAAGATGTGTGATGTGGGACTATGTCTGATTCAAAGGGTTGAGGCAGGGAGGGCAGGACAGAGAAGCCATGCAAACCAAGTTTCTCCTCATTTATGAACTCCTTGATACCTCCTTACTCATTTTCAGAACATTTTTTTAAGTATTTTTTAAAATTAATTAATTAATTAATTTATTTTTGGCTGCATTAGGTAGGGGGTCTTCGTTACTGCAAGCAGGCTTTCTCTAGTTGTGGCGCACGGGCTTAGCTGCTCCGTGGGATCTTCCCGGACCAGGGCACAAAACCTGTGTCCCCTGCATTGGCAGGTGGATTCTTAACCACTGAGCCACCAGGGAAGCCCAATTTTTAAAACATTTTAAATCTCCCCCGCCCCCGCCCCGAGACTATCTGCTAATTCTTCAGGGAGCTTACTTATATCCACCTAATCAGTGACTCCTGAGGGAATGTGACTGTGTAGGCTTAGTCTTTCCCTAGACATTGGCAGTAAAACCAATAACCCATCTCAGTAACCAAGGCAAAATCCTTTAAAGAGGGCTCCTTCTTGACAGACAACTAGGGTCACAGATCACAGAAGGACAGCTTTACTGGCAGTTCTGGGCTGCTGAAGGACACCAACAGACCATCTATGGATCCTGTCACGTGGCTACTTCTGAATTAGAGATTTAGTGTGTCTGTCCAGAGTTGAGAAATCAATGAGAAACCTTCTCTCAACCCTGTGTGTGAGGAGCCTGCTGGCCTGACTGTGACTCTAAAGGCCTGCTAGATTCAGACAGGCAGCCTCTCCCACACTGGAGTCTCATGCACTACCCTGGGGCTAAGTTAATGGCTTCGTTTCTGCTCAGACCAATCCTTTGGACTTTGATTGGCCGTTCTTCCCAGACCCTCAAGGGGATTTTCTGAAGCCAGATCTTTGTCACAGACCACAGGTACTTCTAAGAAAATGTCAAAGAGTCAAAGGAACAAATCTTTTACAGCCCCAAGAACTCCAGCTTGCTCAATAACAGACATCTTTCCCATAATTCCCCAAAGGGAAGCACTGGCTATTCTAAGAGCCCACCATACCATTTCACACAAGTTTGCCTTTGGAAAAGACAGTGTGACAGCAAAGTTAAAGGCAACTAATAAACACCAGATTGCTCTGCCACTAGAATAAGGCAGAGCATGCACCCTCCAATTCCCAGGGGCCCACACTTACCATAATCACAGGTGGGTTGAGCAGTTGTGTCTGAGTATGTAGAATGCAATGTGGTTTCAGATCCCTGGACAAAGCCTAAACAGAGGTACAGTGTGGTTAATTTTCCCAAACAAGTTGCATGAAAATGATCTAAGACTACCTTTCAGTGGAGACTGGCTGGCAGGCCCTCCCGTCACTGGAAAGCCACCAAAACCTCTAGCTTCTGAACGCTTTAATTACACCTCCAGAACATATTAACCAATGGAAAGGCAGGCTATGTTTAACTTGCTATGCCAGAAGAATTGGATAAACACTTTTAAACCTTCAAACTAATATCCTGTTTTGATAAATGGGTACCCAAATGATTCAGTTGAATGAGGAAAATATTTATTATCAAATCACTGAAAGGTGAGCTCCAATTCAAAAAACAATGGGGGGTCAGTTTTGAACAATGTTAAGGTAAATAATACCTCTTCCATTCCCCCAAATCTGAAGCCGGAACGGCTTTGTATTTTTTAGTTTTCCAATAAAAAAATGTGTGTATTACAATTACCTCTCAAAGGTAATTGTAATTTCAATTGCATTGGGGTTAGCATGTTGACATGAAGTAAGTATTATAGATTATACATATAATTTCTTATCTTCTTAACTCTCATACTATTTCTCAATTTAAAATGAATTAGTACCAGGTAAGGAAAATCTGAACCTCTACCAGAAACTACTGCTCTCAAATGCTGATTATAACAGATTATGATGAATCCTGACATTATCTTTAAAACTACACGTTTAAAACATTTTTTAAATGATTTACACTTAGCACTGAAATTATGACAGACACCATAAGGGGCAATATTTGCCTGTTCCCATCAGCGCCAACTCATGACCTAAAAATTAAAGCCAGAACCTCCAGTAACTTATTTACAACAAAAGCACACACAAAGTACCTTTTCCTGGGTAGGCGTTCACATATTTGTTGACACTCTTTCATGTTCATTTCTTTTCTTTTCTTTTTTGGTATAATACTGAATGTTTATTCAAGACTAGTATGTAAAACATTTACAAATAGTCCTGTGGAGGACTCACAAATATTTTAAGTTTAGGATGTGGATTTAACATTCACAGTGCATAAGGCAAAAGGTATATCAACTATGGATCTGCAACTTAACGTGAAAGAGAATTTTACTTTAGCAAATACTTTCTTTACATTGAGGAAAATGTCCTTAAACATATCTTCTTTAATTTTAGTATACTCAGAGTAGGGAAAAAACAAGGTCTTTCTATACAGATCTTTTTACAGGTCTCAAGGATTAAATAAAATTGACTCCACAGATCATGGTTAAGAAACACATGGTAAAGAACGGTTTCAAAATACTTATATTTTTGTTTTCAATTAAATAAATTCCCCCAAATTGATTTTCTTTAACAACAAATAGTCTTTATTCCACTTGATAACATTTTTCATGTTAAGCAACATTATATGCTTGTCCTCTTTAAACATTTAAAACAATTAGGACAGGGCTTCCCTGGTGGCGCAGTGGTTGAGAGTCCGCCTGCTGATGCAGGGGACACGGCTTCGTGCCCCGGTCCGGGAAGATCCCACATGCCGCAGAGCGGCTGGGCCCGTGAGCCATGGCCATGGCCGCTGAGCCTGCGCGTCTGGAGCCTGTGCTCCGCAACAGGAGAGGCCACAACAGTGAGAGGCCCGCATACCGCAAAAACAAAAAGAAAACAAACAGAAAAAACAATCAGGACATAGAGGCATTATCTAAAGTTTCAAACTGATAGAGAAGTCAGTTTACACACCTTCATCTTACGATTAGTGAATAAAACAAGGTACATTCTTCTGTGAATGTAATAAGAAAAAGTACTCTTACAGCAATAAAGTAGCCCTCCCTCGTTACCATTACTTTAATTCCACCACACAGAAGGCAAAGAAAACAATTCCAACACTTCAATATCTGCTAAGGATGATATATGGCCCTTGGAGTATATGTATGTGTGGACCCCCCCACATCTATGTAAATACATGTATTTGTATGTATTTAATCAATACAACTGGAAAGATCACATACAACCATGAAAAAATACAATAAAAGCAATAAATGAAAAACACTAAGTGAATAAAAGTTAACATAAGCCATAGGAGATTTCAGAAAAGGGACAGTCCCATGGATAAGAGATTAAGACTTCAAGGTGAAAGTGAGATTTGTTCTGAACCCTAAAGGACAACTGTAACTGTGAAAACCTGGGAGATGAAGGTAGGATATTCCAGCATCAGAACTGTGAATTAAGATTTTTAAAGACGCATGCTCACCAAAGCATTTCAGTAAAACAAAAATGGGAGACCACAGTGGAAGGGGGAAAAGAGGAATCTATGGAGGAGACCTCATATGCCTTTAAATTTGAACTCGATTCTGGAATTACCAATGAACGATTAATGGAATTTTAAACAAAGAAGTGATATGATCAAAGCAGCCCCTTCAGGTCAAAAGGCGGGTATGCAGGCAATACTGGACAAGGAAGAGGCTGAAGGCAGTAAGTCATAATCAAAATGGTTTGGGAGAAAGTGAGTGGGGAGGGGAAGGGAGGTCCAAGAGGGAGGGGATGTGTGTATGCTCATGGCTGATTCACTTCACAGCGCAGCAGAAACCAACACATCATGTTCATTTCTTAAGACCTAAGCAACAAAGATGACAGCAACAGCAGCCAACAACTTAACAAGTGTTTCCCCTGCAGGGTGCTAAGAGCTTTATCTGCATTATTTCATTTCATCCTCACCACAGCCAACAAAAGGAACAGGGCCAAGACCCTTACCCTGCAATTCCAAAAAGGACTTAAAACCAAACCCTGCAATTCCAAAATGGTCTGAAAACCAAGTGTTCTCCTCAAATGTGGTGTCAACACTCATTTTGGGGCAAAACTGACCTGTGAGGATAATTTTTATCTTTCTTCATTTAATTACAAGGTGCTGCCCCAGACCCCAGTGCAGGTCTGTGGAATGTCCTCTCAAGCTAGAATTCCAAAACACACCCAGCTCCAAGGGTTTCAAATAAGGATCAGTGGACCCACACTTTATCTTTACTTCCCAGAGGAGAGAAGTGAGACTGGGCATTGGGGAATGAGAGAGCCGGTGAGAGAAGTATACAAATCCAACATTTTTTACCTGCCCTAATTAAAGAGGGCACACTGGAATAGATTCCCTCCAGGGACCCAAGACCTTCCTGAGATACTTAAATCTTAACCCTTGATAATCAATAACTGTACACAAGAAACACTGAAAGCATTCCAAAGATGGCTGACCTGTGGGGAAGGCTCACAGGGTAAAAAGTACCTTACACGGGGCTTTTCCACCGTTTGCTCAACTAGCTTCTGGAAACTTGTCTGTTCAGCAATACTGCCACTGGCAAAATGGCTCCAGACTTTAGGTAATGTGGTTGGTATGTACTGCAGCTGCAACTGGAACCTACCACAGGCTAACAGAAATACATGCTGGAACCCAGTACACAAAAGCCATGGAGCAAAAGATCTATGTATATTCAGGGGAGAGGGGGCCTGATTCTCCCCGGGGAGAAAGGAAAGACAATCCATCAAACCTTCAGAGCTCAACGGCAAACTGCTCTAGTCCTGTCCTCCCCACATTAATATTCTTTTCCACGATACTGTCTCCAGGGCAGAACCTTCCTTAGCCAGTTATGCTCCAATTATGAACAAATTCTTGTCTGGCTGCGATATCGTTCTCTTCTTAGTTCAATTTACCAGCTTGGTAAGCTCCGAGTAAAAATAATAAAATAAGCTCTGAGTGAAAAAATAAAATAAGCAAGTTTTTGGTCATATAAAGTGAAAGGTCAGACCATGGATTTATAACTCTGTATCACAGCCCCTCCCTCTTGGCCGGCCTCTCTGACATCTTTTTTGCTCAAAAATACACAAAGCTTCTCAGTTTTATTCTTTTCCTTCTTCTTTTAGAAGGGGATTCTTTGAAGAAATGATATTAAGTGACAAAAATTAGAGGACAATTGGAACTGGGTTAGGTTGCCCCCAACCTTTACCATCTGGTGATAACCAGCCTCCAAGTTGGCCTCCAATGATTCTTGCCTCCAGACATTACGTTGTCTCTTCCCAAACTAATAGAGATAGCCAGTGTAACCAAAAAGGTATTGCAAAAATGACTGAGTGTGACTTCTGAGACTTCCACCTTGCTCTCTCTTAGATCATTCACTCTGGGGGAAATTAGCCAGCAAAGAGTGAGTACCCTCTAGTAAGCCTGTGGAGAGGTCCAGATGGTATAGGAACCAACAGCCAGCACCAACCTGCCAGCCACATGAGTTTGAGTCACCTTCAGCCTGAGTCAAGCCTTCAGATGATTACAGTCCCAGCTAACATCCAAAATGTAACCTCATGAGAAATCCCAAGCCAGAACCATCGGGCTAAACCACCTGTGCATTCCTAACACACAGAAAATATGTGAGATAATAAATATTCCTATAAAATGATTAGTAGCATTTCAGACCTTTGTTTGAAGACCCGATTCTGAATTTTTGTCCTGTTTTTCCACTGCTCCAATCTCCCCCCGTCTGTGCTGGAGATGGAACATTCTTTCTCAAGTACACATAAAGAAACTAGGTTCAAAAAATGGACAAGTTATCAAAAAGATAAATTATTTTAATCACCTTCTATGCTTACTAATAATGGTAACATTTGTTTCAAGGCCTCCAGAAGTTCTCCTTACAGGCAAACAGTTGTCTGAAATGTGACATAAAATGCCTCTGACTTTATTTATTTTTTGGCTGCACCGAACAGCATGTAGGGTCTTAGTTCCCTAACCAGGGACTGAACCCGTGCCCCCTGCAGTGCAAGTGTGGAGTCTTAACCACTGGACCACAGGGAAGTCCCTATATGCCTCTGACTTCGGTGGTCTGCTTCTTAAAAGGGAAAGACTCACATTATAAAGCTACTGTGGTTTTCAGTTGATCAAAATCAAGGAAAAACTAATCATTACCTCATTACCTTGGCTACCTCAGTGCCCACTCAAACCCAGAATTACAGCCTATAAGATGTGGAGTTGAAATTCAGAATTGGCCATGTGTGCCCTCTCTAAACTCAGCTTCCTTGTCTATAAAAAAAACAAATGGTCCATTATTAAGCTACCCCACAGCCCCCCACCATTTATCCCTGGTTTCTTCAGCAATCCTGCCCCCGATAACCACAGAACTGTCTTCCAGTTCTCAGTAAGATTTGGTGAAAAGGATCACATCTCAATTCCAGATATGTCAGCAACAACCCTACTGACTTTCCTCCTGAACCAGGAAGGGTACACAAAGGCTAGGGCAGGGTTGCTCAACCTCGGCACTACTGATGTTTGGGGCCAGATAATTCTTTCCAGTGGGGCCATCCTGTGTACTGTAGGATGTTTAGCAGCATTCCTGGTCTCTATCCACTAGATGCACTAGTAGCACTCCCAACCCCAAGAAGTGAAAACCAAAAATGTCTCCAAACATTGCCAGTGTCCCCTGGAGGGCAAAATTGCCCCCGGTTGAGAACCACTGGGCTAAGGGATGGTTGCTTTAAAAACTGGAGTTCTTGCCAAGCTCCTGACCTGGAGGGCTAACACTACCTTCTTGTCTAGGCCAATATAAAGCAGCCTATAGAGCAGCCCCAGAGGCTCAGGTTCCATTCTCAGTCCTAAAAACATTCCAAGTAGAATGCTGGTTGCCCAACAACCACACATGCTCACGCCTGTAATACCCCCATTACAAGGGAGGCTCTTGGCTGAGAAGCCTCATCCGTTATTCCCAAGGCAGACTCAGGCAGCCTCTGAATTCATCCAGGGATGATCTGAAATCACCCAAGCATAGCCTATGGCCCCTTCTCTAATCTCATCATCCCCCCTTCTCCCCTTAGCTCAAGTCCCACTGATCGCCTTGGCTGATCTTTTAACCAGTCAGGCAGCTCCTGCCACTGCGTCTTTATGTCGAAGGCCCCCTGATATCCTTTACTCCCTCCTTCCATTCAGGTCTCTGCTCAAATGTCACCTCTTCAGAGGTCCCCAACCACCCCATGTTATACAGCGACCCCCTCAAGGTACTGAACACCCCACGATATATACTATGTTTGTCTGTTTGCCAATTATGGTCTGCCCTTCTCTATAAAACGCTTGAGGAGCTCTTGTCAGTATTCCAGTGTCTATTCAACCCCGACACGATGAATTTGACAGATGTGGAATGAGTTAACGCGGAAGCTAGCCATTCCCCACAAGGCTCAGGCTCAGTCCCTAAGGACGCGAGATTCCCATTCAGCCCAAATCCTTCATATATTGATTTACTCATCCCCCCGCCGGGCCTGGCGCCTCTCCCAGCCTGAAGCAGATAAAAGCGGGGGATGATGCGGGCAGCTGCGGCATCTGCACGGAAACTGCGCGGGAAACAGTATGGCAATGGCGACGGCAGCCGAGTCAGCAGACTGACCTGAAGGGCCGAGGCCTGAGAAAGGGCGACCTGAGGCGTCGAGGACCCAGGGGGCTGGGCCAGGAACGGAAGAGACATCTCAGGCGCCGAGGCCAAGGCCCACGGACACAGACGACAGAAGCCAAGACTTCTGGCGGCCGGGAGCCGGGATCCAAAGTTGCCAACACAGAGAACTAAGACGCCTAGGCGTGAGGGGCGCGAAACTGAGGCGACGGGCCTGCGGCGCCATTTTGTGACCGCAGAGAGGGCAGTGTCCGAGCCCCGGGGGAGGCACGGACGAGCCCGGCGCGGCTCTGGCACATCCCTGTCCCTCCCCTCCCGGACCCGACCCCACACCACCCTGCCGGGCCCACCTGTGTAGCTCATGGCAGTAACGACGCTGCACCGAAGACTCAAACAGCTGCTCCACGCGTCAGAGGCCGCGAAAGCGGCGACAACCCCCCAGCCTCCTTCTACACACAACTGAGCCCCGCCTCCCGACCGCATTGGCTCGCTCCGGACCTTGCTTCACGCCTATTGAATAGCCCCGCTGTCCATCTCGAAATGTCCTTATGCCAGTGGCTGAAGGTGGTGCCAATTTCGCGAGAGCCCCACCCTACTCCCGCCTCCCGTTATCCCAGGACCACGGTGATTGGCTCAGAGGAGACGGCCTGGAGGTGGAATCCTGTGGAGTTCGAAGGGGCGGAGCTGTGCACTACGGAAAGACCTGGGGCCCAAGCGCAGTCAGGCTGGAGAAGGGTCTGTGCCCTGGAGGCCAGCAGGTGGGAGCCGGGTCTAACAGCGCAGGGCACACCTCCAATCCCGGATCTGCCATGGGGGTGCTGTGCCAACCTACGCTCTTTCCTAACTTCTCTGGCCTTGAGCTCGAAAACGAATACGGGAAAACCACGTTGGAGTGAAAATTACAACTAAGCGCCAAACAAGATACTGGGCACACGTTCAAATACGTGAGATAATGTATGCAAATAATTCAGTCCGGTACCGGGTGCTCTAAAGAAATGTTACATTTTGTTATCCACCGTTTCATAATGATAACAAGTATATAGCATGGTTATATTATATACTTAATAACTATATTTGTATTATCATTTCAAATGCCCCCTCATATCTGTGAGGAAATTTTTTAAAACTCCCGCTTAAAAGATAAGAAAACTGAGGCTTGGAATTCATGAACTTGCTCAGGGTCCTTGACACTTAAGTGTCAAAGCTGGAACTACCCCTCTAAACCCCTCTTGGTTTCTTCTGGACTTCGGAGATCCTGCATTAAGTAGCCCAGCCGGGCTCCAGCTCTCTCCTCAGCACCCTCACTGGGATGTGTGGAATACACTATCAGAGACATTTCATAACTTCTAAGAGATGACTTGACAGAGCTACAGACACTGAAAATCATGCTCAATGGTGCTTGTGAAAATTCAAGTTGTATGACTTTTACATTTTTTTTTTGTTTTACTTATACAGCTACTGGGACTTCCCTGGTGGTCCAGTGGTTACAACTCCGTGCTCCCAATGCAGAGGGCACGGGTTCGATCCCTGGTCAGGGAACTAAGTTCCCGCATCCTAAGATCCTGCATGCCGCACCACATGGCCAAAAAAAATAGCTCACTTTTTGATATTAAGGAATTGCCCATTTCTTTAACGATGGCACTTTCTTTTTCCGATGGCACTTTTTAAAGCCCATATCCGGGCTCCCCTAGTGGCGCAGTGGTTGAGAGTCCGCCTGCCGATGCAGGGGACACGGGTTCGTGCCCCGGTCCGGGAAGATCCCACATGCCGCAGAGCGACTGGGCCGGTGAGCCATGGCCGCTGAGCCTGCACGTCCGGAGCCTGTGCTCCACAACGGGGGAGGCCACAACATGAGAGGCCCGCGAACCGCAAAAAAATAAAAATAATAATAAAAAATAAAGTCCATATCCTTCAGAGAAATATGCTGAAACATTAATATATTAATTGATCTGATGACCAGGATGTGCTTCACCGTAATTCAGATGGAGGAAAGAGGAGGGCATGGAGGGCTTATAGCTGAAGACATTGGTCATGAGTTTATAACTGATGAGTAGATGACGGTTCATTTTACTATTCCACTTTTGCGTGGTTAGAATTCCCCATGATAAAATGTTTTAACAACTCCTCCAAAAATGGGCCTCACGCAGAATTTGCTGCCACATGGGACAAGGTTCACGATGCACTGATAAACTCCATATATGAAGTACATAAAACTCTGATTAATGTGCACTCCAGTTGTGGGGCTAATTTCAGTGTCACCCTCAAGGATGCCTGCCTGCCCTCCAAACTAAGGCAGGGCCCCAGGACATCTCTCCTGGATCCCATAGCTTCCCTCACAGCATGTACCAAAGCCATATTTTACCCTCATTTGCCAACTTCATTAGAGAGGCACTAAAACTGCTTACGAGAAGGGGTGTGCTCACAAGTGTTAGGAAAAGATCCCTTTGTGGCAATTGTATTCAACCCTTTCAAGGACTGACATAGCTATCACGGCACAACTGTGGGTGGGGAAGGGCCTCCCACATTACTTTGTAAGCTCTTGCATAGTTTGAACTTTTTTTTTTCATCCAGCTTACATCACTTTTAAAAATTTACTGGGTTTTTTAAACTAATTTATAAAAAGTTGAAAGAGGAGGTGCTCTCATCCCAGGAGATGCCCTACCGGCTTTCAAAGTCTCACACATGCCCACCCACAGCATTGGTTAGACATTAAGTAATAGAGGCCTTCCTCCACCAGGCAAGATGTGTGTCCTGATTTCACACGAACAGAAAAGCCAAGTATGCAGGCCAAGACTACTCTTGAGGGCATACTATCACAGCTTGTTAGCCCCTCCTTCCCAGCCAGGGACATGGTGGGGGGCCCAGGACAATAGGGTTGGGGGTGGAGGAGGCCTCTGCCCCATGAGGTCATTTCTACTTTCTAGCCCTTGGCTGTTTAAGTGAAAATGATGAGCTGAGAAACCACATGCAATAAACAAGAAGGAGCAGCCAACAAAATCTCTTAAAATCTCAGAAATGTTCAATAAACATTTGCAGAACGAGAAAATAAATAACAACGAAAAGGAGCCAGCAGCTCTCTTTTTCCCCTCATGTTAGTCAGGTTCAGGGTGTATGTGTCTCCAGACAAGTCACATGTCTTGAAGGCAGGCCAGTCCCAGCAGCTGTGCACTTCACCCTCCCCCAACGAGTCCCCCACACCCTCACTGGACAGCTCCTGCCCTCAGAGAGCCCTTCAGGCCTCAATCACTTCTCAATCCTGGCTCCCTTCCCAGACCAGCTGCCCAGAGTCCTGGTTCCTCTCCTCAGCTCACAGGAGCCGCTTCACCAGCTGGCCAGAGCATCCACACCAGCCATGCCATCGAGCGCCAACAGCTGGGAACTTGGGCTCATCCCCAGAAAGGTCTGGTGGGCTTGGTGGCCAACAGGAAAACCCAGGGCTTCCAGGGGCTTTTGGCGGAGGTGGCTCGATCCCAGCCCTGGCTGCCAGACAGACAATGCCAGCCTGTCCACTCGACAGAAAAACACACGCTGGCTGCCTGCCCTGGGGTGTTTCCAGAAGAGAAATTTAATCTAATTTACATACTTCTAGGTACATCGATAACCAAAATGCGGCCACTGAAAAAAGTTAAAAGGTCAATCAGCTCCCGGTTTCTAGCTGGCCCAGGACTGCAAAATAAAAAGATCCACGTTCCTTATTCTCTACACAAAATGCGGTTTTAAAAAAGTGGAAAGATCTAGGGAGCTATACATAGAAAGCAACAGTGAAAAGAGGGAGGGGGGTGAGGGTGGGGAAGGAGAGTCCCACCCCCACCCCCTCCCAGGCCCTGGAGCCCCCAAGGCTCTGGGGGCCTTGACATGGCAGGAGGCAGCTGTCAGCTCTGAGCTCTTCCCAGCTGGGAAGGCCCCTCTTGTGGGGGTGGCCAACAAGGATTTCCGTGGCATTGTGGGCTCAGTGGGGGGGCTCCCAGGCCCCAGCAGCGGGCCACAGAGGGAGTGTGGCTTCCCCTGAGCAAGCACCGTGGCATGATGTGGTTGTCGTTCGACCCGGGAACTGGAGGGCTGGGGCAGATTCCCGGGTCTCACGAGGTACGTTGAGTGCGTGCGTGCGTGCGTGCGTGCGTGTGAGAGGATACTCATAGGGGCAAGAGGGAACCAGGACAGGGGTCCTTGGGGTCTTTGCAAGTGGCCACGGATGGCAAACATAGCCTGCCTGGCTGTTAGACGTGGGAGAACGCTGGCCTTCCTCCCTTGTGAACAGAATGGCTGCCACCAGAGACCTGGCCGCTGCCCCTGCTGAACTGGGTGGGCAGGTGGGTGTGGGCTGAAGGAAGATGCCCTGTGTGTGGCCCCAGAGTCCTCAGGCTGGGGGAAGCATGGCTAGCTGGCTTCCAGTGCCCCGGATGTAGTGTGCCCGGCTCCTGAAAGGTGCCGGTTTGAGGTTTTGGCTTGCTCCTTTGGAAACGGAAAAGAAAGAGGGAGGAGAGGGAGGAGGAGACTGAGGAGGAAGAGGAGATAGAGGTGGCACGAGAGGGGATCTGGAATGCTTTTGTGTTAGGGCGCCTCTGCTGCCGCTGTCTGTGCCTGTGGGGCCTGGGGCTCCTCGGGCGGAGGGTCCGCTTTGGAGAAATTCATCTCCAGGATGTGCCGCTGTAAGTGCCGCACCCACTCCTCCTGGATGGAGAGGGGCCCCTGGAATTCCACCTCACAGAACCTGTAGGGGGGGAACAGAGAGAAGGAGAAGTGGCCACTGCAGTGAGGAGAGGTGGAAGCATAGCCCTGGCCACACTCTGAGCATCAGGCACACCTACTGCTACTCAGAGTCAACAAAGTAAGCCCAGGATTTGACAGAAGGGGGACCCAGAAGCTAGATGTTCTCCCATGTACAGCTACCTCTACCCATCATGGGGTCACGGTAGGGTCCCCTGGAGACCCCTGTCTCTATGCTCAGGGCAGTCTGCTGGCTCAGGGACTGGGTATGGGCCAACCAGCTTCCCAAGCACCTCTGCCAGCTGACCGAAGCATGTGCTCTGAAATGGAAGAGAACATAGAGAAGCAGATCCTACCCAACCAGGCCCCAGGAGAGAATGATGGGAGCCAGGGAAAGGGAGTTGGGCACTAACTCCTACCCATCCAACTCACTAGCTCCTCATCCTCTCGGCCCCAAGGGAGGCCTCACAGCATAGGGGCCCAGAACCCAAGCTCATGGCTCCGAGACTTAGGTTCCAATCCTACCTCTGACTTGGCCTGTGTGGCCTGAGGCAGACACATCACATCTCAGACTCTGTTTCCTGGCCTCTGATGTACACACGGACTTTGGTAAGAATGAACTGAGACCTATTTTTTTTTAATCCGGCAAATACTTGCCAAGTGCTTACCATGCGCCAGGCACAGTTTGAATGCTTTATACTCAACTCTTTTAATCCTCATAACAAATCTATTAGGTAGGTCTGTTATCAACCCCGTTTTATAGGTGGGAATATTGAGGCATGCAGCAGGAAATCCTTGCTCACGGTCAGTAAGCTGGGGTCAGAGCTGGCAACTGAACTCAGGTCTTGTTGGCTATAAAGCTCAAGGTCTCAGCCTGATGCTCTGTGGTGCTGCTGTCTGTGAGGAGCCCTTAACCTGGGTCCAGCCACAGCCCAGGGCAGTCCTTGAGGCTACATCTCCTGCCTCCACCAGCCCAAGTCCTGTTCAGAGGCTCTGGAGGGCCAAGTCCCGGGCGGGTAGTCTCTCTCCCTCCCTCCCCTGCGGGCTGCATACCTGCACTTGAGGGTGTAGATGTTGCCAACGAACTTGACGAGTGATGTCTGGGGGGGCCGGGGCACCAGGGAGGGGACTGGCCGGACCCGGGGCGGAGGCTGCCGCACCTCCTCCAGCTTCTGGTGCAGGTCATTGGCCTCCTCACCACCCCGGGCTGCAGAGGAATCTGGAGGGCGGGCTTGTCGGCGCTCAAATTCTGAGGTGGGGAAAGGTGGGGAGAGGGACAGGAGATGAGCCAGAGGGCAAGTCCCCTGAGGAAGTTCCTGCCTTCAGCGAGCAAGGGGCAAATGCTGTGGGGAATTTTAAGTCAGGACAACGGATGACTGGACACCTCCTGGACCTCGGGACAGGTGGGATGAAGGATGGATGACTGAACGGGAGGGCAAACTGGGAAAGCGACTTAAGGGCAGATGCACAGCAGAGAACCCAGGGGGCATCCAGGAGAACCCCAGTAGGTGGCAGCACATGACCCTCCTCCACCAGCACTCACTGTTGATGTTCTGCCGTTGGTGCTCCTCAGCCTTCATAGTGCCTGGTGGGCTGGCTGCCAGAGGCCGCTCACCACTGTCAGCTGCCCGGCCAGCCTCGAGCCCTGGCTCACACCCGGCACTGCGGCCCACCACGGCCAGGCCCCCGGGTGCCAGCCCCAGGGGCGGCCGCTTGTCGCCATCGCGGCCATGGCCGGCACTGCGAAACTTCTTGGTGAAGGGACGGCCGCCCTGGATGTAGCTGCGGTAGGCGCCCACCTTCTGGGGCCGGTGCTTGATCCACTCACTCAGTGTCTCGATGGGTGAACCGTTCACACACCACTCGGTCACGCCGAACTGCCGCAGGTGCGCCCGTGCATGACTGGCCAGGGCCTTGCGGTTTTCGAAGTAAAGGCCACACAGCTCGCAGCAGGCCTCAGTGGCTGCAGGCAGAGGGGGTGCTGCTGAGCCCCAGCCCAAAGGGAGCAAGGGTACCCAGAAGGCGCTGCCCAGGTCAGGAGCCAGTCCCGCCTCCCACTGGGGCCTTGACCCCCACTGGGGATAACTGTGTGCACGGCATTGCCCAGCCCTACAGGCCCTGGCAGATGCCCTCCCAGGACCCTGCCAACCACTGCTTACAGGAGTGGGAGGTCTTCTCATGGAGGGTCTTTGCCTTGAAGGGCAGTTCAGTCTGGATGTAGGTCTTGGCCTTAACCTCTGCTGGGAGGAGGCGGTCCTCCTGCAGGGGCCGCTTGGCTGCCACTGAGCCCAGGTAGCTGGTGGCTGAAGGCTTGGCACCAGTGATGGGTGCCAGGCTGAGCTCGCGGGGAACCTGGGCTGGCCCAGCTCCTGGTTTGCCTGGCCGGCCAGCCATTGGCGCCAGCGGCAAAGGGGCCTGCATGGGCCCAGGGGCCACCGTGAGGGACCCGTCCTCAGCCAAGGCAGGGGCCAGGTCTCCGGCCGGCGGCTCCTTCTTGATGAGGCATGGTTTGGATTTCTTCTTGAGGATCTCCCGCAGCGTGTCGATGGGTGAGCCGTTGACAGACCACTCGGTCACACCCATCTGCCGCAGGTGCGAGCGTGCATGGCTCGACAGGCCCTTTCGGTTCTCGAAGAACTCGCCACAGAACTCACAGCGGATGTCACGTACTGGCTCTGCCCGGGACGCTGCAGGGGGTCGGGGCAGGGGGAGGAGAAGGAGGTGGTGGCTGTTGGCAGGAAGCCTCCAAGCTCAAGGTCAGTGTTAAGTACCCTTCTGTCCCATCCATGCAGCCCCAGACCTGAACGACCCGCTCCTTCATCTGCCTCCAGAGGCCCTTGTGTACATCATCCAGCCCTTCTGCTTGTTCTGTAACCTCAAATTCTAGCTGCCTTCATGATGACTCCCTATGACATTGTGAAGTATCAAGGAACAAGCACTCCCTGGATCCTGGGCTCAGACGCAAGCTTGGCTGTGACCCCCTGTGTGATGCTGGGCAAGATACTTGCCCCGAGTCTCAGTTTCCTCCTCTGCAAAATGGAGATGGAAACCACCTCCCTGTGTTACTGGGGTGGGGGGACCCTAAAGCGGGAGCCATTCAAAGCACGTGGTATAAAGCAGACATGAAATGCATGTGAGCACTAAGGCAGAGGCCTGGGCCATCCTCACCTGCTCGGCACACAGCAGCTAAGTGACAGTTTGAGAGGGAAATGCACTTGCTTGTTATAACAGGGATGTTACAGCTACTGCATAAAGAGCTTTAACCGTTAAAGCTAAGTGCTTTACACCACTTAAGAAAACCCTGTTACAGAGTTGGGACCATGCTGATCTCCATCTTCCAAAAGAGGCAACTGCCCAAGGTCATATACTGCTAGACTCTGGAGCAGCCGAGACCTTAACTCAAACTCCAAATGTCAAGTACTTAGTGACCAGGAATATGAGGAAGACACCCATTTCCAATACTCATATACTCTTGCCCATGGCAGACATCACCAATTGATCCCTAGGAATCTGGATGGTAGCCACTACCAACAGATTAAAGATGGTACAGAGATAAAATCTTTTTGCCATTGCCTAATGACACAATTCTGCCGCCCTCATAGGAATGAGGAATAATCAAGAAGCAGCTCAGTTGGGGGTCTGCACAGCAGGAACACACAGCTAGCCCCTTGTCCTTTGGGCCTGCGTACTTCCCTTCCATTGCAACCCTGGGTGTTCTGGGTATCCCCGAGGGAAATGTGGGGGAAGACCCCTCTACCTGTTCTCCCTGTCCTGCCCCAGGGACACACTTACACAGGTTCAAGGGGGTCATGTCTTCCCGAGGTGCCACCCAGGGACCCTCGGATGGGTGCGGCTCCCCATGAAGGGCCCCCGGCAGCATCTCCCGCTTGATCTCCACCCGCATTTGTTCAGGCTTCAGCTTCTTGGGCAGGGAGGGTGAAGAGAGGCCTGGGAACATCTTCCGGGCCGTGGGAGGAGAAGAGGCAGTCGGTGAGTGGCCCAGGGGGCTGCCTGGTGGCGGTGGCAACTTCTTGGCCAAGGGTGAGAGATGAAGGTCCGCGGGGCTGCGGGCTTCCAGTGAGCTGCCAGGACCTCCGCTGCCCACCACCTTGGCCAGGGCTTTTGGGCTAGGCCCTGACGGGTTGGGGTGTCCACCAGGCCGGGACTGGGTCCGTCTCTTGAGGATCTCCCGCAGCGTGTCAATGGGTGAGCCGTTGACGTACCACTCGGTCACGCCCATCTGCCGCAGGTGCGAGCGTGCATGGCTCGACAGGCCCTTTCGGTTCTCGAAGAACTCGCCACAGAACTCGCAGCGGATGTCACGTGCCGGCTCTGGGCCCGAAGCTGCAGCAGGAGAAAGGGGCAGTTAGCACCGTGGGCACTGTTAGCACAGTCACCTGTGGGTCTCCTGGTCGGCTGGGCGTGGACAGCAGCACGTCCAGGGGCTGGGGTGGTGGTGGAGAGCAAGTGCAAGTGAGGGAACTGAGGAGCAGGGCGGGGGGGCCAGACACCCGGCAGGAGCACAGGGAGGCTCTAGAGAGCGCATGGGCCCTTGGTCCTGGCAGAAAAGGACAGAACCAAGACTCGACGGCTCTGCGGGTCCTAACGAGGATGGGGGCAGGAAGTGGTAGCCCTGCCATCCAGACCAGGGGCAACCATGGGCACCTTCCACACCAAAAGGCAGCACCCCACCCTTGGCCTTCATTCTCAGGGAAAGTCTGTCATGGAGGTCAAAGGCCAAGAGAGAAGGCCTAGCAGCTGACTGCCGACAAGATCTCTGGGCAGAACTGGTCCACTGCTAAGGGCCCCTGTCCACTCCCTGCCCCAGCAGGGAGGGAGTAGGGATGGGGCTGTGACCCCCACCCTGGGAGGGGCTCCAGGGCCCGCAGGGAGGAGGGGGCGGCTGAAGCGAGAACCTACAGAGGTTGAGAGGAGACGGCTCCACATCAGAGGCCCAGAAAATGCCAGCGGCTGCGGCGGCTGAGAGGTCCTGCTTCCCCCAGGGGCTGGCCATACCCTCGGCCTTCAGCTTGGCCTTCGTGGCCGGCGGTGGGGGGGGGAGCAAGGAGAGGGCCGCAGAGGCGGGAGGAGGCCGCCCCAGCAGGGCCAGGGTGCCACGCCCGGGTGGGAGGCGGATCTGGACGCCGTCCCTCCTGATGAGCCCGTGGAGCACGTCTATGGGGGATCCCTTGGCGTCCGGGTCGCTGACGCCCAGGTGGCGCAGGTGGGCGCGGGCGTGGCTGGACAGGCCCTTGCGGGTCTCAAACCAGGCACCGCACAGCTGGCAGTCCAGCTCTCTGCCCCCGTCACTATCTAAAGCTGCGGAGACAAAACACAGGGGGGTTCACGGCCGCCACCTTGGCCGGCCCTGGGGGACTGAGGCGGGAGGGCCTGGTGTGATTCTCGGCTGCCCAGGCTGCTGGAGGTCCAAGACTCGTGCCACAGATTTAAGAGGTTTTGGGAAGCTGAAAGTCCTGTTCTGTGCCTAGCCCTCTGGCATCAAGGTGAGTGTAGAGAGCGTAAGGATGTGGAGTACAGAGGCAGTGGCCAAATTCCAATGGCACAGTCTGATGCTCCCAAGCCTTCTTCCCAGGGACCTCAGCTATGGAGCTGTGCAGGGTGTGGGGCGGGTGCAAAGCAGGGGCCCACAGGCTGCTGAGCATCATACAGCCAAGGGCACACCTGCTCAGAACGCTGCTCCTGGAAGCACAGCAGACAGTGGAAGCAGCTTTGTCGGAATGTGAGGAGCAACTGGGGTGCCCTGTTGGGCAGGGTGCCAGACCCTAGGCTCACCCCCAGACTCTAATGACCACAAATGTGTGGGAAGGCCTAACTTCCTAAGGGATGCCCTTGTTAAATCTGCTCATGCCTGGGAGTTTCTTTGCCATGCTCACAGGCAGCCCAGGAGGTACAGCTCCATCCCTGGGCACACAGGTACCTCTGCAAAGGACACCAGGAGCAGGAGGATGTGAAGGCAGGGCCAACCATGGGACCTCCTGTCAGGTGGACCACTTGTCTACCTGCAGGACCCAAGGTGCCCCACGGGAGCCCTGGTTACCTTCACTGCCCCAACCCTCAGGCCCAGAGAAAGCCAAAAGCTGCCCCTAAGTGGTAAGGATGACCCTGGCAGGCTCAGTAGCCACAGCCAGGCTTCCAGGGGTTAGAAAATCGAAGTGAAATGGGAGACAGATAATATGCAGCGTGGCTGGCCCAACAGGAGACGCAGCACCTTGATTAACACACTCTGGCCCAGTCGACTCAGGACACAGGCGCTGTAGTCCCCATTGCCCCCACCCTGAGCCCTGCAGCCCAACCTGAGGCCCTGCCCCTCCCAGTGCCAGGACCTCCCTCGGCTCCCAGGACCCACACTCACTGAGGTTCAGGGGCCCCTCGTCCTCAGACTGGGGCCACTGTGCCTTTGGGGAGGCCGGCCGGGGGCTCAGGGACAGCTGGGGGCTCTTGTCCTCAGGATTCTTGGGGGTAGGGGAGCCCGCCAGGGCCAGTGATGCCTTCTTGAGGAGTGGGGAGCTGGGTGGGTGGGCCAGGCCCTTGGCCGAGAAGCCGGGAGGTGACTTGATGGCCTTGTTGACAGCAGGGGCATCGAGGGGCTTGGCCAGGGCGAGCAGGCCGGGTCGTGGGGCTCCAGCAACCATTTCCTTCGGCGAGCTGGACTTCTTAGTCAGGCCCGGGGGCAGCCCAAGGGGTGTGTCGGGCAGGCCCTTCTGCTTCACGAGCTCGTAGAGGAGGTCGATGGGGGCACCGCTGCTCTCCGACTCAGCCACCCCAAGCTGCCGCAGGTGGGAGCGCGCGTGGCTGGACAGGCCCTTGCGTGTCTCAAAGCAGGCACCACAGACCTCGCAGGTGGTCAGGCTCTGGGCTGGAAGGTGAGACGGAGGCCAGGAGAGCTAGCTGTGAGGCTGCACAATCTCTGTTCTCCCACTTCTCCTCCCCTTGGGGCCCCACTCACCCAGGCTCTTGCAAGCATTTTGCTTCTGTCAACACCTCCCACCCTTAAAATGACCCTAATGAGGCAGGAATTAGCCTGTTCAGTTTGCAAATAAGGAAACTGAGTCTCAGAGAGGGGAAGAGTTGTGCCCAAAGGCACACAGCAGGAGCACAGCGCTTCTGTGGTTCGGCCAGTGGAACGCCTTTCGGATCTCTAACGTACCAGGGTGCCCTGGCAGCAGGTTTTCACACAGATGCTGACCTACCAGACAAAAGCTAAGGCCTAGCCACCATGTGCAGCTTAATTCATGCCCCAAACGCTAGGTTGGAGGCCTCAGCCATGGTCTCTGTGGTGCCCTGCCTGCACCCTCTTCTGCAGGGCCCTTATCCCTGCTTATCTGCTTCTCTGCCTCCCTGCTCCCCAACTTCAGTGACTCCCAAGGACAAGGGCCAGGTCTGTTTTGCATCTCTCACATCCCTAGGGTCCAGCACAGTGCCTGTCATTACTCAATAATGACCTGAGAATCAATGGACAAACAAGGCAGTTTCATGCAGAAGATCACATAGCTATCAGCAATCAAAGTCAGCAAATGAACTGGGTCTGGGTGTGAGCTCTGGATGAACATGTCCACTGCTTCTCCGGATGCCCCTCCCTTGACCAGGGCTCAAGGCCATGCATGCCTGTGACAGCAAAAGCTCAAGAGAGAAGATAGCTGGGTGTCTCCTTGGTGCCATGAGAGGCCAGAGAGAAAGCTGTGGCCAACCTGGGGCCCCACATTAACTCCCGGGCCCCACATTAACTACCAGGCCCAAAAGCTCCCTGTGAGTGTGACCAGCCTGGCCGGCACCCTTGCCTCCTGCGCCACTCACCCTTGAGGTCTGGCAGCTCCTGCTTACTGCCATGAGGAACCTCTGCAGCCACTTTGCTGCTCAGCCGATTGGCCACCTGCTCCAGGGGCCCAGGGACAGGCAGGCTCTTCTTGGGGAGCAGGGGGGAGCCCAAGTCCATGGCCACCATTGCGTTTTCCTCAGAACCCAAGCCTGTGAGGTTGGGAAGACAGGCTCAGCCCAGGCAAGGCGTGGGCTGTCTACCCCTGTAAGGACTGAGGGCCAGGGGTACATTGGTGGTGGTGGTGGGAGCCTTCTTCCTCATCTTTGGTGCCTGCTCTCACTTTGGAATGCAGCTCACCCCATGAAAGCTGAGGCTCCGTCCATAACCCCGAGCACCAATATGACGCAGGGATGTCAAGGCTGCCAACTGACAGCAGAGACTAGGAATGGCTTCCACCTACCAGAACACGGACAGGTCAGGGGACGCAGTGCTAGTCTGAGCCAAGACTCCCACCTTAGCAGATCTCAGAGAAAATATCTCTCTGGGCAGAGAGATCTCTCTGGGCTCCTCTCTGTGGAGGGAAGCATCTATCAGTCTTGGGGGCGGGTAGGTGGCAGTCAGAAGGGGAATTCAGTAAGACAAGGCCAGGGACAGAGGCCAGAGAGGCAAGGCAGAGGCAGGGAGCTCAGAACATGAAGAAGGCTCCAGGGAACTTGTGGGGAATCTCCACCAGACAAGACAGTTGGGGCTGGGGTTGCAGAGACAACTGGGGATCCTGGGGTGGTCTGATCACAAGCTAAGCCCTAGGTGGGGTAAGGTAAGAACTAGGATCCTGGACCAGCAGGGGACCTTACTGGGGACAGAGAGAATAGGAATCACAGAACTTTATAGGAAGTCTCTGAGGCATCCATCAGGCCAGGAAGCTTCTCCGGGTGAGGCGTATAGGAGGACAGACAGTCAAAGGTGAGTTTTCATGGTCTAATTTTTCAGAAAAAGGGGCTTGAGAAGCCTCTTGAGCCCCGGGTTTAGCATTCAGAGCATGAGAGAGCTCTGAGAATGAAGGAACTGTGTGTCAGACGGGACCCTGAAGGTGCTCAGTGTTGTTAATAGGAGGGCAGGCAGGTCCCTGACTCAGTTTGACTTCTACAGAGGCAAGGAGACGTAGGTGGTCGGGGGATGCACCGGGGCACGGGACGCCGAGGACTTTGTCAAAGCCTCCGGGTGGAGTGGGCGCGTCTGTCAGATGGGGCAGGGCCCTTGTCAAGGCTGAAGTGACTTGGAGTGGGTTTCCGCGCGGGAGATACAGGGACTGTGTTAAGAGACGATCCAGAGGCTCCAAAGGGTTCAGGGGGCATCTGTCAGATGGGGTGAGGGTTCCGCGAAGTGACGGCAGAGAGTGTTTCTGAAGCCCGGGAC
>NW_020175432.1:807937-822497 GCF_003031525.2 Neophocaena asiaeorientalis asiaeorientalis
CCGCGGGGCGGCCGCCCCAGGGGGGAGCAGCCGAGCGCCGAGCGCCGCCGCCGCGGAGTCCGCTCCGCTCCGCCCCGTCCCTAGGGGCGCGCCCAGGGCGGCCGGCCGAGCGTCGAGCACAGCGAACGAAACCCTTGTCCCCGCCAGGCTGGAGGGGAGCTCGCGGACACACGCACGCATTGCTACGAGCGGCTGCCAACTGCTGCCCCAGCCCAGGTCTCGGCGGACCGGGACACTCTTTCCCCACCCCGGACATCCCTAAAACTACTATAGGAATCCTCCGGCCACACGCATCCGCCTTAACAGCATCCAGGCTCCTAGAGCCCGACGGGCGGAGCTAGGACCTGCCCCGGGACCCTGTTCCATTCCCTTCCTTGCAAGTCTCCCCTCTGGCTCGGGAATCCTGGAAGACACCTGATCCCCAACTAGGAGGATCCCCCGACACCATCCTGGTGTCCAACTGTCCCCCGACGGCGCTGTCCGGCAATCCTGCGGAACTCCCCACAAAAATGGCACCACATTTCAAGCACAACCCACTTCTCCCTCCCTAAAACTAAACGGATTGCCCCCAGCTGTTATTTGACAGCTGGGTGGAGCCAGCATCTGACCGTTGCCCCGCCCCCAAACTGGCAACGGCTCCCTACCGCCAGCTTAGGGAGGCATGGGAGAGGCTTCTAAGGATAGCCACTTAGCAGGGTCGGTGCCCAGACCGAGCCCTAATCCTGGACATCTTTCCTCAGGCAAGGTTTCCGGGATCTTCTCAACCACTCCTTATCGCCCTCACCCCCAACGTGTTCACTGAAAGACTGATCATATCTTCCCCCCATGTACAGGGCCAGTGCAGTACCAGGCTGACTCCTACGTCTTAATGACTTGGCCAGTTCCCTCAGCACTAACTAGGGGCTGGTACATTGGTCTTCTGGTGGAAACAGCTTAGCCAGAGCTGAACCTGGCTGCTGGATGCAGGCTGCCATTCTTGGGGTGCCTGGCCCAGGTGCCGGGTAAAGGGCGTAAGTTTGACATTCAGGCCTCTGCTGGAGTGACAGAGAAAGAAGGGGGCAATGCTGGAGACTACAAACTGCTTCCTGTGCTCCCCAGCCATCTTCAGAGCAAGCTGCACCTCCTAGCCACCACTGAAACACCACAAACCTAGCCAGGTATGTGAGCTGAATGCCTAGGGGATAGCCTTCACAAAGGCAAGAAGCCTGAGGTCACATCCCCACTCTGCCTCTCCCCGAAGTGTGACCTCAACCAACAACTATCCTCTCTCTGTCCACTATCCACCATCAAATCTCCTCCTTCTCCAAAGAGGAGAGGGAGCTTTGATAGCCCCCCTCTTCCCTTTGCAGACCCTCAAGTGCCCTTCACTGGTAAGGAGGCTTGTGGATGGGTCCAGCAAAGCCCAGAGTACAGAACTAGGTAGGACCCTGGAAACTCCAGGTGGGAGAAACAGAGATGAAAGCCTCAGCCCCAGGCAGCCCCTGGACAATTCCCTTGTTCAGGCACCTTCTCCATTCCTCAGAGCCCACCGTCTCTTCACTGCTGAGTTTTCTGCTTTGAGGTTCAGTAAAGTCTCCCACAAAGTCAGGCTTTGTAAGGCTGGGTCCTTCACCTTTCCACTGCCTCCACGGTGTCCAGCCCCAGGACACCAAAATATTACTTCTGGATTTCCCAAGCCATCCTACACTGGAGAGACCACCGAACACGGTGTGCGTAAGTCTAGCTCTGCTGCTTTGTGGCTGTGGCAAAGCGGAGGACCCCCAGTTTCCTCATCCATAAAACAGGAACACAACAATCCTCAGCTCCACAGAATTGTTTTCAGGTGTGAGATGAAACCCTGATACACAGCAAGCACTCATGTACGGGAGGGGTTATCAATGCTGCTGGACACGGTAGGCACCATTGAAAATCTAGAATGTAGACTCCTGATCCGCACTGTCCAACTGGATCACCACTAACCTTGTACTAGCTGCATTTCAAGTGCTCAGAAGCCATATGTGGCCACTGGTGACCCTGTAGGACAGTACCGTTGTCTAGAGAGATTTCCATCATCTCAGAAAGTTCCACCAGACAGTGCCGTGCTAGATAAAAGATATCATTAACAGAAAGGATTCTGGAGCCTATGCTTCCTGGGCTTTCAAATCCCAGCTCCACATGCTTTCAGCTGTATGACCTCAGGCATGTTAATTAAACTCTCTGTGCCTCAGTTTCCAAATCTGTAAAATGGGGATAATAACACCTGCCTTTAAAGGATTGTTGTGAGGATGTAAATGAGTCCATATTTGTGAAGTGCTTAGGACAGGATCTGGCTCCTAGTAAAGAGCTCAATAAGCCTATGTTAAAATCACTGTCAGGCAGGGCAGGCAGGAACTGGATCTAGAAGGAGCCCTGGCCCAGCCCCTGAGTAAAACAGCAATGACCCCTAAGTGGCAGGACAGTTGTTGACCTACTTTGTAAAGTGACTTGAAACACTTCCAGGAAAGCAGAATGGCTGCCCCCTCCCACTCCTCCATCCCTCCGGGCCCCTGGGAAGGGTCAGGGCTCTGGCCCTACCTGCCCCTTCTCCCCTTACCATCTCCGTAGGCTGGCCCAGGGTCCTCAGCCCAGGTGGGTGGGAAGGGCACTGTAAGAGGTAAGCGGGGCCGGCGGGAGGTCAGGAAGCCACTAGGCGGCACCCCAGGTTCACGACACAGGGGGCTGGGGGGCCGCTCAGCAGCTGAGGTGGCCAGCAGCTCTTGCAGGATGTTGATGGGTGAGACAGTGAGCTCCCAGTTGGTGATACCAAAGTCACGCAGGTGGGCCCGGGCGTGGCTGGAGAGGCCGGCACGAGTGTCAAAGCCGGCCCCGCAGAAGTCACAGCGCATCAGGCTGAAGGTGCTTGGGTCGAAGTTAGCCACTGCAGAGAGAGAGAGGACATGGACTGCCTGGCTGGGGATGGGGGTGGGGACAGCCCCAGCTCTCCCCGTTCCCGGGGCTGCTCATCCTCAGCGGATCACACAGTGCCGTTCCTCACCCTGGACGCCTCCCTTGTCCTTTGCTGTTCATGCTCCTGCCTGTATAGCTCACTCCAAGAAGTCTTCTCTTCTTGACCTTCCATTTTCTCCCCTTACGTAGCTCAAAGCATCAGGGACCCCACCTTCAGAAATACTTCTCCAGGGTGGATTTGCAATCATTTGGGTGAGTTTGGGTATTTGATTAATACCCTCTTTCGTCTAGAGCTCATATCTATACACCCCAGCGTTATAAATTACGTCTTTGCTGAATGAAGAAATGGACAAATGGATGGGACACCTTCCTCTGGGAGTCTGCTTGGATCCCCCAGGCAGAGTCAGGGAACTTCTCTTGGCTTCCCCAAACTCCTGGTTCCCCGAGCTTCCCCCATCACAGCCCTGGTCACTTAACATTGTAACTGCCTGGTTTTGTGGCTGTCTGTCCCCTGCCCCTTCCCCCCAGTGCCCATACACGCACACTCTCAAACACCATACCAGCACCTCCCCACGTAGGCTCCATGTCTGCCAGCATCAGAGCCACCCAGGGCACTGGTGTTGGAGACAGACCCCCGAAATCAGAACCTTGGTGCCTGGGAATCTGCATACACCACAGGCAGCCCAAGGGGTTCTAAAGTCAGCCAGGGTCCCACCACTCCTGTTACTGGGCTGTGCACTCCAGGAGGGCAGGGACTGCTGTTCCATTCACTGTTGTTGTCCCAAGTGCCCAGAACAGAGGGGACCTAACTCGATAAATATTTGTTGAATGAAGGAATCAATGAAATTCCGTGCCTGGGGCTGACTTCCCTGCCCATACTCCTTCTTCCAGCTGTTGGAAGGGCCAGGGCATTGGGGTGTCCCCGCACCTCCTCCAATGTGGTGACCTTTGCCTCAGCTCCCAGGTCTTCTGAGAGGGGAGGCCCTGACTTCACCCTGCTTGGCACTACGGGAGGATTTAGAGTGAGGGTTGGTTGGTTCAGAACTCAGCTGCCCAGCTGTGCATCTCCCAGGTGTTGGAGGGAGGTGGGTGCCGGAGTGAAGCTGCCCTACCTTTTTTCTTCTTCTTCTGGAAGGAGAACCTGCGCTCGATAGCCTTCACCTCCTCGGCGGAGATGAAATGCCGCACGTTGTAGCTGACGCCCACGCGGTTCAGGTGGCCCCGAACGTGGTTGGCCAAGCCGATGCCATTGTGGAAGCGATCTGGGCAGTAGGGGCATTTCCGCTCCTCATGCTTCAGTGCCTCTGCTGGGTCCCCATCCAGGAATGTGTCCAGCCCCAGAGGGCCACCCAGCGGTGTGTCCAGGAGCAGGAAGTCCAGGGGGTGGCCACCCCCCAGCCCCAGCTCCTCAGGCTGCAGCCTCGGGGGGGCCCTGGCTGCCGCAGCCATGACTTGCGGCCCGAGCTTCGCCACCACAACGACCGGCACCATCCCACAGAGTTGCTGCTGCTGTGCCCCTGAGGCTTCAGCTGTCTGCAGGGCTTCTCGGAATGTCCGCTTGAGCTCCAGGGCTGACTGCGGGATGAGGCCGGGGGTGGCTGACGGTGCAAAGACCCCATTTTCGGGGGAAAAGTCCATTTCCGAGGCCAGCAGTATGTCCTCCTCCTCGTCCTCTTCGCTCCAAGGGTGCCTCTGGTCCCCCAGTTGGGCTGAGAGCCCCTGTGGGTGGACAGCACTCTTGCTTCTACTGGCCTGTAAGGAGTAGGGGGCAGATGCTAGTGACGAGGGAAAGGCTGGCCTTCCCTGAGGCCTCTGGCTCGAGCCATGTGGGAGTGGCTTCAACAGTGGGCAGTCCCTCATGCCCAGCTGCTGGCAGCCAGGGCCGAAGGACAGGCTGGGGTCGTATCCAGCAGGGTTCCCCTGCCACATGGGGGCCAAGAGCGGCTCAGCTTTGCCAAAGTAGTCAGTGGCATCAGAGAATCGGGCATAAGCATCCTGGCTGGTGCCGGGCCGGCTGGCAGGGTCCTCCTCAAGAGCCTCACCATCCTCCTCCCAGTTGGCATGCACAAGCCTCATGTGCTCCCTGAGCAGGCTCTCGCTGGGCGCGGGGAAGCCACAGAACACACAGGCACTGAGGCCCAAGGAATCTCCGTAGGGTTGATAGGTGAGGGAGGTGGCATCGGGGCTCGGGCTGCCAGCCCTGCTGCCGCCCCCGAAGGGCTCCTTTGCAGCCTGGCCTTGTGGCTCACGCATGTGCAGCTTGGCATGCTGCACAAAGGCCTTGGAGGAATTGGTGCCAAAGACGCACTCGGGGCACTGCAGCCGTGCCTCCCGGCCCTCGTCGCCTGGGACCTGCTTCAGCTTCTGGATCTCCTCGATAATCTTCTCCCGGGAGGCCTGGTGCAGCTGCCGGTGCTGCTCAAGGGCGCCAGGGTCAGCGAAGGCCCAGCCACACTCGCCACAGGCCAGGGGGGCCAACTCGGCCGGGGGCTCTTGGCCCGGGGCTCGGCGGTGCTGGCTCATGTGCTCCAGAAGGTGCTCCTTCTGCTTGAAGTAGATGCTGCACTCGATGCACGGGAACACAGCTGGCTCGTCGTCCTCATCCTCGTCTGGGCTGGCCACCCCCTCGGCCACTTCCTCCAGCAGTTCACACAGATAGGGCCTCGTCCGGACGGGGGCGAGCAGTGGCTGCAGCCGCTCCACAGATGCCTCTGAGTTCACCGTCCAGGTCTGTGTGGCCACCTCTGAGGCCGACCTGGGCAGGCTCCACTCGGACGGCTGGGCCAGGCCTTCCAGGTCTGCCAGGTGTTCTCCGGTGCCCACCACTGGCACATCCAACGCCTTAGTGGTATCTTCTACCGGCACGAGCACTGTCCGGAAGGAGGTGAGGGGTGGCAGCTGGGGCGGCAGGTCCAGGTGCAGCGCTGCATCCTGGAGTGGGGCCTGCTCTTCTGGGTCTTGGAGCCAGTCGAACCTGGGGCGGCCCCGGGGAACCTTCTCCAAGAGCTTCGATTCACCCTGATGGTACAAGAACCTTCTAGAGCCCTCGAGCTCAGCGTGGGGCTTCACGGTTCTTATAATGACCGAGTCCTCGAACCTCTGCTCAGATGGGATGCCCTCCCCGGCCTCCTGAACCATGGGGTGCTCCCAGGGCCCCCGGCCATCGGGGGGGCCAGGGAAGTGGCCCAGGGGATGGGGTGGTGGGGAGCCCGGCTGGAAGTCCAGGCTGCCTCCATCCCAGCAGCTGCAAGGAAGTGCCAATGGGGACAGGTTAGCTGTGGGCCTCAGTTTCCCTTCCTTGGGCAGGGGAGGGGGTCTCAGGCAGTCTGAGACAGGCTCCAGAGACCCAGCTTGAGGGCTGCCTCAGAGGGGCTTGGGTGTGTTGGGGTGTGGGTTGGGAGGTAGAGGGAGTACATGTGGACCCTTCCAGGGCCGTTGGGTCAAACACTAGATTTAGCTCCCAGGGAACACCTGTGTATGTAGCCCAGCCCCCGCTGCATGTGGTGGTGGTGGGGGGAGTGTGCAGAGACCACAGCGGGGATCACAAGTAGTGTCCCCAAGTCTGGTGGCACAGTCAACTCTCATCCGTCCCCTGGGAGGGTCCAAGGCTCCGACCTATGCTTCAGGCTGCTTTTTTGTCTTGGTCCTCCCCAAATTGGGGTGATCTAGTTTGTTTAGCCTCATCTTTCCAGCAAATTTGGTGAAACTCTGCAGCATAAACAACTCAAGCAAATTTACCTTCCTCCCTGCATCTCCCCTCCCAGAAGGGCAGAGTCAGGAGAGGTGCAAAGTCCCTGCTCAGCCTGTGGCCCCAGTGACCCTGACCTCCTTTGGAGGAGAGGGGAGGTAAGGCAACCCCACTGAGCCTCAGTTTTCCAGTCCTAAAAATGGGGATGAGTCCCAAGAACCAGGAGCTTCTGTGCCCTTATGCAATGACTAAGGGAGCTTTCTCGTACCCATGATCAAAGAAAACCTAACACACTGCAGGTGCTTAATTCAAATGGGGACCTTGACCCCATGAAGTGTAGGGTGAGGATGACACAACTCAAAGCTGGGAAACGCTTCACTTGGCCTGCTGCCTGATTCCCAGTAAGCCCATGACCACTGTGGGTTCTTATTATGACTGTTCCTGATCAATCCCCCTCATTTTCAAGATCTTGCCTCCACGAGGGGCTATGGATCACACCCACGGAACAGATGCGGAAACAGGTTCCACTGAGAGGCTGAGCGGAAATCACAGGGTTACCTCTCTAAGCCCCATCAGTGACATGCAATGTTAATGGGACCATTCCCCCCAGGGTTATGGCAAAGACTCAGTGGGGTAAACCTGCGCTGAGGGCCTAGTACACAGCAAGTGCTAAATAACTGAGAGCTATTATTAATCCCAATATGGATGTTATTACATATTAGCACCCCCCAAGCCATTTAATAAAAGGCTGCTGCCATCAGCATTGCTGTCAATTCCTGCTCCTACCCAACGTCCCTTGGGTCCTCGAGGTGAGGTTGTGAGATGTATCTTAGGGTCTCCATTTACCGATGAGGAAACTGAGACTCAGAGAAGCCAAACATTATTCTAAGGATCACCTGGCAGAGACAGGACTCCAAGGGTCCAACCTCCAGGCTCCTGGCCCACTGGCCCTGCTCTTGGCAGGGATAATGAGAGTTGACTGTCTGTGTTAATCCCAATCCTCCCTCCACCCCCTACAAATGCCCAGGGGCTTGCCTGCAGGGAGCCACCTCCTCCTGCCTGGCCTCCAGATTCCCTCCTAACCCCTTCTCACTCTTGGGGGCTTCTCTCAGGCCTAGGCATGTCCTGCTTGCCCCCCTGCCCTCCCTGAGGTCAGGGCCAGCGTGGCACTCACCAGCTGCTGATCCGATGGGTGGCGGAGGTGGCACGGGGGAGGGCTTCGCTGAGGCCAGGATGGGGCTGCCCGTCTGCAACAGAGAGGGGAGACCCTGAGGGGCTGGGGTCCCCCTGGCTGGGGCCCTTCACAGCACCCCAGCTCTGGAAGCCCTGCCGGGCACCTCGGAAGGGCCCGACCGGCTCCCCGCTCCTCTCCCCTGAGAGGCCTTTGGCCTCTGTGCTCCTGAGCCTTGAAACGGGTTTCTTTGGAGGAGTCCCCTTTGCTTTCCTAGGGGACCACCAGGGCTTGCTGCCTTCAACCCTTCATTCTTTGCCCCCATCTGGCAGCCAGGGTGATTTTTTTTAAGTCACACCCTGGTAAAATCTCACCTGGCTTCTCATCATACCTACAATAAAAGCCAGATTCCTGACCACCACCTACAAGGCCCCGTGAGGTCGAACCTCTGCAGGTCTTTCCAGCCTCACCTCCCTCTCCTCCTTACCCCTCACTCACTCTTCCCAGACTCCTCGTGAAGCCTCAAACCTACCTAACTCTTTCTGACCTCAGGGCCTTTGCACCAGCTATTCCCTCTGCCTGGAGAACCCTTCCCTGGCCACCTGCTAAACTGAGCCCCTACGATTTTCTCTCTCATTACCTGTTTTTTTTTTTTTTTTAGCTGTGAGACAATAAATTTCTCTTGTTTAAGCCACCCAGCTGGTGGGACTTTGTTATAGAAGCCCCAGAAAACTAATACATGGTGTGTACTGCTGGACATTTTACCAAATGCATATTTCTCCCATTTCCTTTTTTTTTTTTTTTTTTCTTAGCACTCTCTGAAATTGCCTGTGTCCCCTGCTAGCACATAAGCTTCCCCACCCCCACCCCAGGGCCTCATTCACTGTAGCACCTCAGTGCCCAGCACACGGCAGGTGCTCCACCAATACTTGCCAGATGAAGAGTGAGGAGCCCTCTAGTCTGAGCTGCAGAGGGCCCGTCCCTGCCTCCTGCCTCCCAGAACCCCTTCCAGGCCTACATTGTAGAATCACATGCCCTCCTAGGAACCCTCACACAGATAGAGCCAACTCTCCATTATCCGCCTGTGGAGCCAATGCCTGGAGCGACCACAGGAATCCTGGCCTGTGCCTCCTCTGCCTGCCGCACCCGCCTGCCGCAGGCGAGCATGCCAATCGGGGCACAGGCCAATTGCGTGGGCCAAGGTTAACACACTGGGGGAACTTGTGCCCCATCCAGAGCCCAACAGATGCAATTGCTGGATTAGCTTCAATTTGAGGATGGTCCAGAAAGAGCGCTAGTGCCGGGGTTTGTACTTTTTCAAATCCCCTACTGTCCAATTTGCCCGGGAAATTGAGAGCTGACTGTCAGAGGCCAAAAAATTAAGAGCTGTTGAGGGTAGAGGGTAGGGGTCAGCAAGTTGTGATACTGCCAGGGGTCTTTCTGCTGAGTCTGAGAGAAGGGTTGTGACTGTCATGTGGCCTCTGGAAGGTGAAGGTGGTGATGGGGATACAGAAATTTGCATCATCTAGAACAGTGTCTCAACTTTGGTGCTACTCACATTTGGGGCCAAATCATTCTCTGTGGTGGGGGGCATGCTGTGTATTGTAGGATGTTCAGTAGCATCCCTGGCCTCACCCCCAGATGCCAGTAGCCACCCACCGCCCTGACCCTTGGCCCTGTAGTCATGAAAACCAAAAATGTCCTCAGACATTGCCAAAGTGTCCCTTGGGGCAGAATCGCCTCCATTTGAGAAGCTCTGGGGTAGACTGATGGGGAGCAGGGCCAGGTCGGAGTGTGCTCGGATGAAAGGGCTGGTGTCGGGGCGGGGCGGGGGAGGATGGAGTGGGTGGAGTGTTGCAGAGGGTGGGAGGATTGGGAAGTCAAGGCCTGGACCAGCTAAGGGAGTGAGACCCCAAGAAATGGGTCTCTTGAGAACACAGGAATCACAGACATGAGTTCTCAGGAGAGGGCAACCATTTCACAGGCAACAAGCCCCAGCACAGGCTAGAGGTGCAAGTCTGAGGGTCCGGGTGTCCTGATTCTGAGATTCTGGGACCCCAAGCTCCTGAGATTCCGAGTGTCCCAGATTCGATGATTCTGCGATTGCCGTTGTCTAAGAATTCCACGAGCCAGGGGGCCGTATTGGCCTCTTTGTTTGAGCGGCTCCAGTGAAGCTCCTATTTTTAGTGGCAGCAACTTTGGAGGAAGCAGACCCAGCAGGGCCCTGTGTCCGAGACACTTGGGGGCTGGGGGCTCATCCAGAGGCCTCCACAGCCGGTGGGGGTCCAGACAAGGCACCTTGGATGCAGCCCCCGGCAGTGGCCATGCCGAGGGGCCCTCATTGGCTCCTGCCATTTGGGGTCCCCGAGGGGCTTTGAAAATGAGAGACTGAAAATGAAGAGCGTGTCCATGAGCAGCTTGAACCCCAAGCCAGGCAGCTTGGCAGAGTGGCCAAGAATCTAGACATTGGAGTCAGACAGATCCAGTTCCAGCCCAAGAGGGAACCTGAAGGGCATGCCTTTCCCGCTCCAAGCCTGTTTCCTCCTCAATATAATGGGAACAGCTACGGCCCCAGTCTCGAAGGGCCAGTGACCCGATGCCAAGGAAGATCACAGAGTAAATGCTCGATCCAGAGAGTCGGCGGTGGAGGGAAGGAAGGGAGATGGGTGTGCCCGGGGCGGGGTTCAGGGCTGGCTGAGACATGTCCCAGGTTGGAAGCTGGAGGCTTGACCGGGAGCCTCAGGCCCACTCACTCGATGCTCTGATTTCCTCCTCAGCCTGGGGCCCCACGAGGGCAGAAATGACGCGTTGTTCATCCCCTAGCCCCCTGGTCCCAATGCCAGGCATGCACCAGACTCTTCAGCAATCCATGCGGACCATCTCAGCCCCACAAGCTTTGGATGCACCCAGGAGGCCAACTAGAGAGGCCAAACTGTGGGTGAGGGGCTGCAGGGAGGCTGTAGGAGCTCCAGGCCAACAGCCATAACGGAGGACAGAGAAGGCAGGGGATTCATCCGTGTCTAGGTGGAGTTTGGAGGCAGCCACTCCAGGGGTGCTCTTGAGGGGCTCCAAGGACTAGGTGGGCATGAGGGAGGGCCCAGGCTTCTGCATGGAACAGCAGCCCCAGAGGCTGTTCCTATTTATAGGCATCACAAGACTCCTAGGGCAGGTGCCTGCTTCAGGGAAGGCGGGGGGGAACGGGCTGAGAGGGCAGCGGGGGGAGACACTGTGTCCGACGCCCAGGCCCTCCTCCAGCTTCCAGGCCGCGACCCTACTCCAAGTCAAGCCACCCTTGCCCCGTGCCCCATATGCTCAGGGACACCGGTAAGGGTGGACCTCACCCCCCTCAGCAGCTACATTCCCCTCCTCCCCAGGCACATGCACTGGACCCTGGATGATTCCCCGGGGGGAGTGAGGACATACCTACCCACCTACCTACCTTCTTCTCTCCAGACCTGGGACTTCTGCCAGGTACAGCAGAGCGCCCAGTTTCTCAGAACCAGACTCAGAGAGGGCCCCAGGACCCAGAGTCTGTTCCGCAGGGCTCCCACAAAGTCAAAGTCCTGGGCCTGTCTTGGCCAGCCGCATGACCTGGGACACGGTCCTGCCTCTCTTTGGGCCTGAGTTACTAATGGTTTGGAGGAGGGGATTGCTAAGGTTCTCTGAGCAGGGGTCTCACCCCCTCATCCCCTTCAGGTGCCACCAGTCACCTCCACGCCATTGCATGTGTGGAGCCCCCTGCCTAGATGTCCCCTGCCTCTTTGTCTGACTCCATGTTCCTCATCCAGGACTCCTGGGTGTCCCCCAGCTTGGGCTTCCCCCATTGCAACCTCAGTGACTGTGTCCTAGCACCTGGTGGCTGCTCTGTCTGTCTGACCCCAGATGGCAGGGTCCAGTGGGGGCGGGGATGGTGTGTATACTTGGTCGCTGTGCACCAGTGACCCTTAGGAGGTGCTCTGTAAATATCTGAGTGTCATGAGCATTGCCAAGGTGAACTGGGGCAGGTCAAGGATGCCCTGACACAGGGTGGTGGTTAAGGATGAGGGCTGTCAAGCCAGGTTACTGCCTAGCTGTGGGCCCTTGGGCAACTTACTTGACACCTCAGATGGGGTCTGAGTTTCTCCATCTCTAACATGGGATAATAATAACCGAGGCTACCGCAAAGGGTTTTTTTGAGAATGACATGAGATGATCACATAAAGGGCTTGGTGTGTAGGAAACCCCTGACAGAGTGCTTGGAGATTCCTGGAAACCAAGGCCTTTAGAGCAGGCCAAGGAGATGAAGGGAGACATGTAGTACATCAGCCTGTACTGCACTCACCGCTCTTCACTTACACCAGGCTCCTGCCTGGCCCTTGAACATGCCAGGCTCCTCCTCACCACAGGGCCTTTGCACCTGCCGTTCCCTCTCCCTGGCTTGCCCTTCCCACCATTCATTCCATGCTCCACTCAAATTCTACCCCTTCAGGGAGGCTTTCCCAGGTTCCCCAGGCATGATCCTGGCACTCTGTTTAATACCTTCACAGCACCTGTCACTACCTGCCCGTATGTTATTTTTATAGTTGCTTGTTGTCTGTCTCCCCTACTAGAATGTCAGGTCCCTGAGGGCAGAAACTTTCGCCACTTTTGTTTACAGCTGTATCTCCAGCACCTAGAACAGAGCCTGGCACATAGTAGTTGCTGAGTATTCAATGAAGGAATAACAAATCTTGAGGTGGGGACAGTGTGAGATTCCCTTTTGCTGGGAAACCGAGGCATAAAGGGGTGGCTGTCATCCCTGACTACCCAGTCTCTCCCTAACCACTAGAGGGCATAAGCTGTTTGGGGCCAATGGCTCAGGAGCAGGACTCGCCAAGACAGTGCAGCAAGAGGGAACTGGGATAGACTGATGGGAATGGGGTATGCCCATAGGGAACAAGTGGGCTCAGGGAGGGGAGCTAGGGGTGCTAAGCTGGGCACCTGGACCCAATTAGTATGCTCAGAGAAGGAAGCCAGGCAGACCTGAGTCAAGTCCCGGCTCCTTGTCACCCAATGGGGGGCCTTAGTCAGGTCATTAGCTCCCAGGACCTCTGTTTTCACAACTGTAAAATGGGAAACTAAGCATAATGCAGAGGCTCTGAACCCAGGCAGAATCAGAATTCCAACTCCGCCCCTGCTGGGCTGGGTGACTTGGCCCTCCCTGAGCCTCGGGGACCTGGCTGGATGCTCCCCCAGGGCCACAGGGCCCACCCTCTTACCAGAAATGCCACCTCTGCCATCCAGAATGTCTCGAGGGCCTTCCTTGGTGACAGGCAAGTAATGGGTGGACCGGAAGATGCAACCTTCCCCCTCAGCAACCTCAGCCCCACCTTCGATGTCCTCCCTCGGCGCTGGGCCAGGCAGTCTCTCGGGGCCTCGAGGACGATCCGGGGCGGCCAGGCCGCCTGCCAGGGGCCCATCCATAGATGCTCTCTGCTTGGCTCCACTCAGCTGCCCGCCTGGCTCAGTGAGGCATTGTAGGTCTGGGGGCAGAGAGACAGGTGCTTAGGGGAGGTAGGAAAGGCACGCAGTCTACCTCAGTTTCTCCTTCCTTGAAGCCCCAGTCCTCACCCTTGCAGCTCAGTGCCTCAGTTTACCTCCCAGCACAGGTGAGCAAGTACATGGTACTGAGCCCCATCCTCACACATTGTATCCCAAAGGTCCCTAACCTCAGCATGCCTCAGTCTCCCCATCCATGACTCCTCTCTTTACATAGATCCTGCACTGCCTCAGTTTACCCCATTTTACAACATGCACACTCAGCTACCTTGTTTTCTTGCAGCATTAATCCTATCACTTCTTGATGGCTCCCTTCATTCATACACCGCTGCACTTTCCCCAATTGTGCCCTCACTTCCATGCACGTGCATATCCTGTGCGCATGCCTCAGCTCGAATCCCGAATCCCGGCCACTTCTACACTCTGATCCTATACACTGTCTCAAGTCCCCCCCCCCCCATCATTACCCCTGCACTTTTCTTGCTTCTGTTGCCTGTATCAGTTACCCCTGCACTTTTCCCACACTCCAACCCTCCTTCCACACACAACCTTAGGATTCTCCAGCATTAACCCCTTCACCCTCACACTCAGCCTCAAGTGACCCCAGCATTAAACCCCCTCGCTTCACCCCAACATTACCCCTCATGCATACCCAGCCTGGGTTCCTTCATCCCACCCTGCCAAGATCTCTTTAGTCTGAGGGCAAAAGGGAAGGATGGGGCTCCTGGTCCAGAAATGAGGACCCTGGGGAGGCTGTGGGGGTGGGGGCTGTCTTCTCCACCTATAAATACCTTCAAGGTAACGGCGGAAAGTGAAGGGCAGGAATGAGGCGCCCTCCCCAGGGAGATGGTGGGAGGCCGAGCCCAGGCAACCGGGGCGGGGCCGGGGCTCCAGGCCTGGCTGCAGGCGCTGCCCTCGGGGGCCTGGAGGCTCCCAGGGGGCCCGTCCGTGGACTGGCCGTTGTGGTGGGGGGTCCCTGCCCAGGCCCCAAGGAAGCACTTGCGGGTGCCCACCGGGTGGGCACTGCCCGCGGGGAACGGGCGGGACCGCAACTTCGGAGCACTTTGGCAGCGTGGGGAGGAGGGCTCCCTCCTGGACACCCCCGGGGGTCGCAGGGGTGGTGGCGGCGCCGCGCCAGCGCACCCCTCGGGGCGCCAGGGTCCGGGAGATGCGCCCTCCGCCCGTGCACCTCGGGGCGGGAGACCCCGCGGGACGCGCCGAGGTAGGGGGGACACCTGCCCCAGGAGCCCCGCTCCTCC
>NW_020175432.1:822630-864441 GCF_003031525.2 Neophocaena asiaeorientalis asiaeorientalis
CTCCCCCCGCCGCCCCGCCCCCCCGGCGCGCCGCCGTGACCTCAGCGCGACAGCCCCGCTGCGCCGCCATGATGGGGAGGTCCGGGGGCACTCCCTCACCCCCACCCCCGCCTGCTCCACCTCGGTGGGGGGGGCAGCTAGCAGCCGCGCCGCCATGTTGGGAGTGGCCAGTCGGGTGGCCCTTAAAGGGCCCGCGCGGCCTGAGAGTCCAGGGAGAGGCTCTGTTACCATGACAACATTCTTGTCCTCCTGCCCTCAATGGCTCTTCATCACCCCACTGGTTCTTCCAATGCTAGGACTGCTAATAGCACCAGAAGAGTGGGGAGGGGGCAGGGAAGTTCCCCCGTGGGTCATTCATAGGTCACTATTGAGGACTCCACATGGCGAAGCCTTAGCCTGCAGTCCCCTGCTCCCAATCAGCTACGTTCCAACCACAAGCTCATTCCCTCCTTCCTCATTATGCACAGTGAACTTCAGTACCTCCATGCCCCTAGAGCTGCCCTAGGTCCCCAGTGTAAGACCCCCTTCTCCACCCAACCCCCAGGTTCACAGTCACTAGGACTACCCTATAATGCGCACATAATAGGACTGCTGCTTCGCCCACCCACCACCCATCCACATGTCCAACCACCCATCCATCTCCCCACCCATTCATCCACACATTCAGTGGATCAACCACTCATCTACCCATCCAGTCAACTAACCAACCACCTATCCACCCACTCCTCCAACCACCTGTCAATCCATCCATCCCTCCATCCAAATACCCACTCAAACCAACCATTAACCTCCCATCTACATACTCATCCATCCACTACCCAAGTAAATACCTACTTATCCAAACAACCAAGCAAGCATCCACCCATCTCTACACATAATCCTTTCACCCAGTCACCCATTCACCCAACCATCAATTGCATGTTTGTTTGTTTGTCTTCTCCAGTAGAGGGTAAGTTCCATGAGAACAGGAGTCTGTGTATCTAGTATATTATTGTTTCCCCACTGCTCAGCTCAAGAGTCTCAGGAGACCTCAACAAGTGTACATGCAATACATATAACCACTTAATTAATTCAAATGTTTATTTCCTATTACCATCCAGACCTTCTCTAGGCAGACATACCCATCCCAGCTAACCACGTACTCAACTAATCACCTACCAGGGCAAACATCCAGCAAATGCTAACCTATTCATCTGCCTTTTGTCCTACCCACCCTATCCCTCACCCATCCACCCACCCATTATTCAAATGCCCACTCATTTTCCCAGTGACCACTCGCAGAGCTTAACCATCTCCACACCTACCCACCCCTTCCTTCATTTGCCTCCCAGACCCACGCCCTCACTGCATGAGGGAGCTGGTGTGGGATTTGAGGTCCTAGGGAGATGCTCTCGTCTGGGACCTGGGAATTAGTAGAGGTGGGATCTGGGCTTCACTGAGAAGCAAGTGCTGCCCCTAACAATGACAAATGCCTTTTACTGAACACTTTAAACTATGGGTCTTCTGCTGTGTAAGGGACTTTAGATCCATTTTACAAATGAGGAAATCAAGGCTCTGAGAGAGTGAGGGCCTAAGGTCACACAGCTGGTGAGACTCTCCCTATATCACTCCCCTCCCCTGAGACCTCCAATTAGGGGAGAGTTTGGGAGAGCTGAATGGGGGGGGCGGGGAGGTTGCTTTCTGATTGGCAACACTTAGGCGCAAAAAAAACCCATCAATTTTTTACTGAAATCAAGATTTTACTGGGCAACCTGATCGTGCCAGACTGGTTGGCACCTACAGCTCCACTCCTTACTGCAGGCCACGTGGGTTTGAGGCAGGGGTTGGAAAGGCCCCTAAGACCGCTTTCTCTCTGCTCCCAGAACACGTAGGGCCGAGTGCGCAGCTCAAGTGGTGTCTCCGTTGATGCAGGGTGCTTTGAGGGGCAGGGGCTGGCTCTGGGACCCCGATGTCCTGGGAAGAAGCTGCAGGCTCTGAATGGTCTCCCTCACCTGGGCCTGAGTACTCTCTATCTCGGCCAGGCGGCACTCCTGGGGAGGCAGCGGCAGTGGACTCAGAGCCGGGGGAGGGTTGCACCCAACTCTTGTTCCCTTACCCAGCCCAGATATGCCCCAGGGCTCGGGCAGGGGTCTCACCAGACTTTTCAGCCTGTGGCCCTCATTGGTTGGAGGATCGCGCTCTGGATCCAACTTCGCGGTCCTGTGGGGATCAGGGGCAAAGGGAAAGAGTCAGAGGCTGAGGAACATCCCTCCCGCTCTTGGTAGGAGAGTCAGGGGCTCGGGGGCGAAGCTTGGAATGGAGGCGGGGTTTATCCAGGCTGGGGGGTGGGGCCTAGATCAGTCTGAAGAAGGGGCTGCTGAATTAGAGCCTGGACCGTAATATGATGAAAGGACAAACCAACCAACCGTTGGAGGCGGGTCTTGGCTAGTCCTGAGCTGGGTCACGAGAGGGATGGGGGAATGCCCAGACTAAGAGATAGTGGGTCTGTCCCAATCTGTGTTGGAGAAGTTGACTGAGGGACTGGACGAAAGGCCCTCCCAGGGATTTGGGGCTGGTGGAGCTCAAGAGGCGGGTCTTAGGTGTGTTGGGGCGGGTCTTGCAGAGGGGGCGTGACCGTGACAGACATGATTTGGGTGGGACTGACTGGGAGGCGGGGCCTGAGCCGATCTCTTTAATAGAAAGCCCACCTGGGGGCGGAGCTAGTGGGGAGTGCGGGGCTTACCCTTCTCGGAGCCTAGTAGCCAGGTTCTGAAGCTGGCTCCGAAGCTGCTCCTGCTGCTCGCTCAAGGCCCGGATGTGGGTGCCGAGTGACTCCACGAGGCCGGACAGCGCCTTCTGATCCTGGCGCAGGGCGGCCACCTCGCACTGCAGCTCCGTCATCTGTGGGGAGGGAGCAGCTGTAACCTGAGCCATCGTCCCGCCTCTTCTCCCCAAGGACCCTGACCTCCCTGTACCCTGTGCTCTGCCTCCTCACCGCCCTGCCTATTGGGGAACGATGCCCTAATTGTACAGAAGAGGAAACTGAGGCTCAGAGAGGGTTGGGTTATGCCTGGGTCACACAGCACAGCAAGCTCGGTATTTGAACCGAGACCTGCCCATCTTTCAGTCTTTTTCCAATCCTGTCTCCCCACTCTGTGTGCGGGCGGACCTGGGCTGTACCTCACCTTGCCCATGGGTCGGTGGGTGCCCAGCGTTTGGTCTCTGTCCCGTGGCTGGTCCAGCTGGCGCTGCCAGGGAACCGACGGCTTCCGAGGCAGCGATGCTGAGGTTCCGGTCCAGGGCCGGCCGCGGGGCACGGGTCCCGTGCGTAGGGAGGCTTTGGGTCGCGGCCGCGGCCCTGCAGACGGGCGGTGGCGAGCGGGGCGGCCAGCCGGGACGCTCTGCGTGCGCTGCACCGGCCGAGGCTGCCGCGGGGGCTGCTCCTCGTCCGGCCGTGGCCGGGCCCAACTACCTGCGCCGTGAACGCTGCGCAGGGACTGGCTCTTGGAGATGAGAGGGGTGTGCTTGGGGAGGTCTCGGGGGGCCAGAAAGCCAGGCTTCTCTCCTGCAGAGATGCTGGGGGTGGGATGGGGGAGCTCAGACGCTCCACCGGTTCCTGAGCGGACTGCATTTCTACCTCTGACCAGAAATAACCCCGCCCCTGATCTTTTACTTCTGTGTGACCCTATTGCTGAAGGGATCACATTTTGACTTCTGATCCTGTCCTGGACTTCTGACAATACTGTCCCTTCTATGACCTTTGACACAACGTCAATCTAACCTCTGATTTCTTTCTAGCGTTGTCCCTGGACTCTGACACAGTGTTACCCTTGGCTTGAGCCTCTCTGTAACCTCTGCTTCCAGTTTGCCTGAGCTTGGCCTCTGCTCACAACTGTACCCTCTTCCTTCCCAATCTGACTCCATCTTGTTCCCAGTCTCTGACCTTAAACTCACCCTGTCTCAGCCTCCTGAAAGAACATAGTCCCTGACTTCTGACCTCCAAAATGACTCTGTCCATAACCCTTGACCCCATCTGACCCTGGGCCCGACCTGTTTGCAATATGAACCTGTCCCTGACCCTTGATGATGTGTCTCAACATCCTTCTGACCCACTCTGACCCCTGATTTGACCCTATCCACAACCTCTCACTGAAACCTGCCCCTCATTGCTGACCACAATGTCACTTTCTCTCTGACCCCAGATGTGACCTCTCCCTGATCTCTGCAATGCTTAATCCCCACCTCAGATTCCAATCTGACCCTATGCCCGCCCTCTGACTGTACTGTGAGCCTCTTCCTGACCCCGAGATGATCCTGTCTCCAGCCTCTGACCTCCATCCTACACTGCTTCTGACACTGACCCCAACGTGACCCTGTTGTCTCTGACCCCTGACATGATCCTGTCTTCATCTCTGACCACAGTTTGACCCTGTGATGCCTTTGGCCCTTCCCCTGCTCCTACCCGTCAGAACTGGATCAGACTTGAGGCAGGTAGGTTACCTGGAATGGACCTGGGCCGGAGGTGGTGCAAGACGCATTGGCACAGACACAGGTACAGGTCGGCCCTCCTCGATGGCACTCAGGATGGTGGGCAGTGGTTCCAGGCTGTCACGGGTTGCCTGGTAAAGCAATGCAGGGAGGATGCTGAGCAAGCTCTCCAGGACCAGAGGCTCCCTACTCTCTTGCCTCCCTACCTCATATTCTGGGCTTTGGGCTCAGGCCACACCTGGTCAAGTTCAGCAAAGATGGTACAAAGCTGGGCATGCAGGACTGCCAGCTGGAGGGCCAGGTCACTGCTGCCCTGGTAACCACTGGGTGCTGTGTGCACATCCACCATGGCCACCTGGTCCAGGAAGCGTTGCATGGCAGGTCCATGATCCTCCAGGAAGCTATTCATGAAGCTCATGTAGGCCTCCTTCTCACCAAACCTAGATCAAGGCCCAACTGGGTGGGTCAGGTCAGGCATCTGCTACCCCCACGGCCCCAGCATGGCCTCCCAGCCTCCCAGGACTCACGGAGCATGGTTGGCGAGGTTCTGGATGACCTTGGCGATCAGCGTGAGGGTGCGGGCTGGGCCAGGTGCCGGGTGCTCTGGCGCTAGGCCAAAGAGGCTGGGTGAAAGAATGGCAGGACACAGGAGCCGCAGGAAGAGAGAGGCACACACTAGGCGGTACCCCAGTGCCTCAGAGCCACGTGCCTTGCATGCTTCTCGCCAGCCTGAGAACACAGTGCCCAGCTCTGCTGGGAACCAGCTGGGGCAGAAAAGACAATGGTCAGAGTGGGAGGATATGGGCATAAAGTTCATGGATGATCAAAGTGCTACGGTCAGGTGTCAGGAGACACCGGCATTCTGGGTCAGGATTGAAGACATTGGGGATAATGATGCTTGGGGTTATAGGTCCATTTAGGGTCAGGGTTTGTTTGTGGTGTAGTTATCGTGGTGACTTCTGGAGTCAGTGATCTTAGATTTGGGGGTACAGGTTCACATGAGGATGGAGGCCATGAGCTTGGGGTGTAGCTATGACTGGACATGAAATTGGGGTGCCAGACATGATATGAAATAGGATGGGATTGGGGTTACAGGGTCACCTAGGTTCAGAAATCATGAGATTGATATCCTAGATGGCATGGGATTAGGCATACAGGTTAACCTAGGGTCAGAGGTCAAGGAATTAGAATCTTAGGAATCCCAGTTACATGGGATTTGGGACACAGTGTTACTTAAGGTCAGGGATCATGGAATTGGGGGTATGCCATTACTGGAGTCAGAGGTCATAGGAGTGAGATCCTATGTTAATTGGGGTCAGGTGGCATGGAATTAGGGTATGGGGTCACCTGTAGTTTAGAAGACAAAGAATTTGGTCCCAGGTTACTTGGGGTTAGGTAGCATGATACTGGGAATGGGTTGCCAAATTTAGCAAATAAAACTTTAGGATCAACAGTTAAACCTGAATTTCAGATTTTAAAAATGAACACTTTTTTTAGTGTAAGCATGTCCCAAATATGGTATCACATTTAACTGGGCATCCTGTATTTTATCTGGAAACCCTAATCGGGAGTCAGGGTTAGCACAGTGGCTAAGAGGCAGGGTTAGGCTCGGGTTCTGGGGCCCTGATTCTCACTCGTAAGAGTGGATGATGCTCTCAAAGACCTCCTTGCAGCTGTTTCGCAGTCTGATCTGGTGCTGGGGCAGCTCTGAGGCCGGGCACTTGCTGGGGTTCACCTCACAGTCCTCAGTGGAGGCACAGAGACGCCGCACGACCTGTCCTGCAGTCCAGCACAGCCAGAGAGGGGCCAGCCCGTGACCACCACAACCCACAGCACCCAGCCTCCAGTTCTATCTCCAAATTACTCTGGAGGCACCTAAAATCTTGGGGAACCCCTGATTCCTTCTAGGATCTGAGCATCCCCAGGGCACCACCCGCTACCAGAATCCAAGTTACTCAAGGATTCTCAGATCTCCCCTGGGGTGTCCTAGCCGGCTCAGCTAGGCCTCTGACCCCTGCCCCACTCTGCTTACCCAGTGTCTTTTGTAGGTAATCCTGTGCTACCAGCTTCATGTACTCATCGATGGCCTTGGTGGCCAATGTGTTTTCCCGGAACAGAAGAGCCTCACGGCCTCCACTGCGTGCCAGCTCCGCGGTGCCCAGGTCTGTCACCAGTGCCTGGGCATAGTGCGGTTACAATGCGTTGGGCGCAGACTGAGTCAGGGGGAATCCCTGCCCTTGGTGGGTCCCTCACCCCTGGGGCACAGGCCCACTCCTCATAGCTGCTGCCCAGGCCCAGCCCTCGCTGCTTAACAGGCTTAACAGGCCGGAACCTCCACCCCTCCAAGCGCAAACTTGGGCCTCGCAGTGCAGAGGCTCAGCTCAGACCCCGCCCCTCAAGCTGCCCAGCCCCTCGAAAGTGCCACTCTGGTATTGTCCCCACCAACTCCCCCCTGGAGCGCGCGATCGGTCAGCCCCTGGTCACCCGGGTTCGTCCCGTCGCAGCGCCGCACCTGAGCCCGGCCGGTGGCCCGCAGCACGCGCACCATGGCAGCCGCCAGCTCTTCCTTGGCCTGAGCGGACAGCGCGAGCTCGAGCGCCCCGCAGAGGCGCGCGTAGTGGAAAGTGAGGAACTCAGCCAGCTCCTTGTAGCGTTCAGAGGGCAGCACGCGCAGGCGCCGCGCCCGGATTCGTGCCCGCAGCGCCGCGCCCGCTGGCGCCCCGAGAAGCGGGAACCAGCGCTCCAGGCCCGCGGCGGGCGCGCGGGGGACGCCTAACTCTTCCAGCGCCAAGGCCACGCGGCCCAGCACGGCGTCCCCCGGGCCCGCTCCGCGTAGCCGCAACGACAGGCGACGCGCGGGCGGCAGCGCCTCAAAGTGGAAGCGTTCCGCCCAGAAGAGCTGGCCCGGGCCAGCCCTCGGAGTTGTGCGAGCCAGCAGCGCGCCGTCCAGCCACAGCTCCGCGCGCACTCCCGGCGCCCCCGCCGCCGCCCGGGGCAGCCCCTTCACTTCGTGCACCCACACGCTCAGCCACGTCTCTTCCCGCTCAATGTTGTCCTGCGGACCGGAGTAGGGGCGGGAGCGTGGCGTCTGTGCTCCACATCTGGCACCAGAGGTGAAGAACGGGGCCCGTGCTCCCAGGGGGTCGCTGGGCCCCTGGGGGAAGACAGTGAGGCCACGGGGGTGCCCAAGATGGCTATGCGGAAACCCTCTAGCTTTTCTGGGCTCTCCCGGAGAGATCAGGGCTCTAGGGCATGGAGGAGTAGCCGCGGGGTGGGGACTTGGAGACTGCCTGGGGTGCAAATAGGGCTCGGATTGAATACAATCCGAGCTGTGCAAGGGGCTGGTAATAGATGCAAGTGGGGGGGAGGATCTCGGAGTGGCTGCAAAAGTGTAGGGGGGCAGGTGTGTCCAAGGGGCAAGGTTTTGGGGAGAGTGGGATTTGGGGTGGGTGGAAGGGGCGGGGCCCGGGCTGTGGGAGGGGTCTCCAGGTCCGACCTTGCGCACTACCGACCTGACTAGGCTGGAAGTGGCGACGAATGTCCTCTATCCAGCGGTCTCTCTCAGCAGCCGAGCGACAGGAGAAGCAGCGGCTCCCGCCCGCCCACGTTACCTGTTGAGGAGGGGCATCCAGCGTGCGGTTGAGACCAAGGGTGGAGCCAAAGGGTCAGGCGAGGCGGAGAGTTGCCTGCACGTACCTGGAAGCAGTGGGGCTCCTCCAGGAGGCTGGGGTGCAGTGGCCAGACCCGCACATCCCGCTCGGCGCCCAGGTCCAGTTCCGAAAGCTTGGCCAGCGATTCCCGAGAGCCCAGAGCACTGGGGGGTCTGGTGAAGGCGCACATGAACAAGCTGTCATTCCTACCCACTACCCCTCCCCCACCCCAACTACCCCTTACAGCCTGAAGGGTGGAAGTCAGGAGGGACTTGAACCTAAATTGGACTTGAATCCTCCTTTTGACCCTTAATTCACTGTCTGAACTCCAGTCACACTGGCCTTGTTTTTGTCACTTCATCCGTCCTCTTGACCTTTGCACTTGCTGTTCCCTCTGCCTGGAATGCTTTTCCTGACCCTTTCGGCCTAGTTAACTTCCATCTGTCCTTCAGATCTCAGCTCAAGTGTCCCTTCCCTGACACTCCCAGACCAAGGTGTTGACTCAGCTGCAGTTGTAGAGTTATTGTGTCAGACTCTGCCCCCACCATTCAACAGAGGGCTGGCTCAATGCTAAGGGTCTTTCGGTGGCCCCAGCATTGCCCAACATGGGGCAGGACACAGAGGGCCACAGGGGATATTTGGTGAAAGTCAGAATTATAGGCAGGAGGAGGGGGAGGGGCAATGTTGAATCCCAGCCCCTCCAGCTCCTCAGAGACCCTTACCCATCCTGGGAAGCATTGGCTCCTAGCTCCGATTTGGCCTTTTTCTTCTCTTTCAGCCGCTTGAGCAGCCCCTGTGGGGAGGGGGATGTCAGCTGGGCAGAACCCTGTGTTCCCTCCTCAGCTCCCTTCCCCCCAGGGTGTCCTGGAAGATCTGTTGGTCTCGAGGGATCACAACCTCAGGCTATATTAGCAGGAATATTAAAGGCAATCAACAGCTCCCATTTCTAAAGCACCAATCATATGCTTTCCTACATTCTCTATGGACTTTTCATAAACAGCCCCAAGAAGGAGCTTCTCTTTCTGGCTCCGTTTGACAGACATGGACACTATGATCCTGAGAGGGTCAGTGACCTGCCTAAGATCACCCAGGAAGAGTCCCCCTTTCACCTCTGAAGGTCAGAAAGTCTTTGCTCTCCCCTCCACCCCCCACTTACCCGAATGTTGTGGACCTCGTTGGGGCCAGCAGCCTCTGGCTCGGTCTTTCCAGAGATCCGATCTGTGGGTGGTCAGGGGTGGAAGGTTGGGGGGTGGGATCATCGTGGATTCTGCCCCACCTTGAGAGGCTCCCAAATCCCCAGCCCCCATCTCTCAAGCTTACCTGGATCCCTGAGGTTCCCCAAGGCCACCTGGATGCTGCCCTCGGAACTAGCGCTCCCCACACGGGGCCTGCAAGGACGCTGTCCCCCCAAAAGAGTGGGTGGTCAGAAAGGAGAGGCAGGCAGACAGACAGAGGGAGAGGCAGACGCCTTTCTGTTATGCCCCCTCATCCCCTGCCGTTACCACTGTTCTGTCTCTCTTCCTTCCTCTCCTTCCCTCCCCTTGCCCAGGTGCCCCCTCTTACCTCCTCCTCACCCCCAAGCAGCACCAGCCTCCCATCAAATAGGGTGAAGGCCCCGATGTTCCAGATGGGCACGTCGGGTGGGGGGGCCTCTGGGATCTGTGGGGCAGGGGGCTCCAGCTTCGGCTCAGGCTCTGGGTAGAGGAGGAGGTGCTGGGGATGTGGGAGTCCTTTCTCCCTCAGAACAACCTCTCCACTCACCAAGGCTCATCAGGGGTTCCCTCCTAAGTGCCCCCTCTTCCCAACCCACCCAGCAGCCATGTCAGGTGTTGGACAAGCTTCCACCCCTCTCCGGGCCTTGTCTCCACTAACCATGGCTGGTGATGGGTGGTGGACACAGCCCCACCGACTATGTGCCCCGCGTACTGTGTTTACTGCTTCACACACCTCTCATTTAATCCTCCAAAAGCCATTCGATGGGCTATTATAACACCCATTTTACCAAGGAGGAAACTGAAAACACATAGAAATTGGATGACTTGCCCAGGGTCACACAGCTTGTGAGTCCCTGAGCTGGGCTTCGGATACAAGCATTCTTCTCTCTCTCTCTTTTTTAATTGACTTAGTACCATCTTTACACAAATCGAACATACACGCAAACGCATCAACAACTATGGAACTGTATCTATTAAACTTTGATAAGACAACACAAAAGAACTAACAAATAGCTAAGATGTTGCTGAATTGAAAGCATTTCCAATGAAATTTTAATTTTAAGAGGTCCATATTTACATAGTATGTTAAATGCTTCTGCGTCTCATTTTAAATGCATGATAAATAAAGAACAAAGGCAAAGGTCGCAACAGATCTTCCGGGAGGGTTCAGCCTTGTGGTGGTCTGATCTCACTGCGAGAAATGCACTGAAAATGGAAATAACATTACTTGCTAATTTTCCTTCTTTCCTTTTCATAGTTTCCTTCAAGGAAACTAAGCCTTTGTTCCAGGGCCTGGCTGGCACTAACAGAGCCCATACTCAAGGGTCGTGTACATACAAGCATCCTTCTCTTAAGCAAGACAGTGGGCAGGTCCAAGAGGTTCAAAAACAGGACAGCAGCCTTGGTTCCTTACATAAATAACAAGTCTAAAGGGAAAAGTGTTCAAAGTTTGAGAAAGGAACAGAAGAAGGGCAGGGTTGGGAGAGGTGCAGTAGGAAGGCCTCCCAGAGAGAGTAAGTTTACAATGGGTCTTTTTTTTTTTTTTTTCTCTAATTTCTTGGCCATGCTGCGTGGCATGTGGGATCTTAGTTCCCCAACTAGGGATAGAACCTGAGCCTCCTGCAGTGGAAGCGTGGAGTCTTAACCACTGGACCACCAGGGAAGTCCCCTGCAATGGGTCTTGAATAACAGATTGGGTTTTGACAAAGATGGAGGAGATCGTGGCATGAATGGCTTGAGCAAAGCCTGGGAGGTGGCACATGGCCTGGCCCAGGGAAATAAAGGGAGGGGTGAGAAGGGCTTGGAGGGCTTGGAGGCTGGAGGGGAAGGTTCAGGAAGAGACTAGTGCAGGGCTTTGGGTGTCAGTTAGAAGAGCTGGGGTTTTATCCTGGAGGTATAAGGAGCCATGGGAGGTGTTTGAGTAGGGGAGGAGCAGGTCTGCTTGTTAGAGAGCTCTCACTGGATGCTATGGCGTGGGCAATACCTGATACCGTGGAGGGGGCTGAAGGGATGCCTCTGCAAAATGGGAATATGAATGATGAGGATCAGATGAGCTTCCGGGAATAGGAGGGCTGGATCAGGCCACCCAGATTACCTGTCTGTCCCATTGTTTTACCACCAGGGGAATAAATGATGATTCCCACTTGTTCACGGATCACATAAAATGTGCTGAGTCCTAGGCCAGCGTTACATTCATGAGCTCCAATTCTCATGATATCCTTTACTCTTCTAGATCCCCCTGTGTGACACTTAGCCCCATGTGTCATTTTCTTGTTTGTTTACTGTCTGTCACACCCACTACACTATGAGCTCCACAGGGCAGGCAGTCTCGTCTGTTTTGTTCACTGCTGTGTCCTCAGTGTCTAAATCAGGGCGGGCCTAGAACGCAGTAAATGCTCACAGACCTCTGTTTGAATGAATGAATGAACGAATGAAATAATATATCCTTCAAGGCAGGAATCACGATTCCCATTTAACTTATGGGGAAGCTGAGGCTCAAGGAAGTGAAGAAACTAAGACACGGAGGCTGGAAGACAGGAGAGCAGGAGGCAGCAGAGATGGGTATCCAGGCAGGAGAGAATAAGCCTGGGCCACTGAATGTGAGGAGAGACCTACTGGGGCCAAGAGCCATTTGGCATCTGGACCGTGCTACCATCAGTCTATTCCCTGTCCCTTCCCAGGGCTGGACCCCCAGCTCACAGGTCCCTAGCCACTCCCACCATGCCCAGGCCCTGGGTAAGGGGGAGAGAGAGAAGAGGGCAGCCAGCCGGGCCCCAGCCACTTCCTGTCGGGCTTTTGCACTCCCCACAACTTCCTGTGTCTGTGAGGCTGATGCTCCGGAGGCAGACAAAACCCAAGCATCCGGGCCTCCCAGCCTGGGTGGGGGAGCCATGTACCTGAGATCTCTGGCTCTGGTTCTGACTCCAGCGGTGGGCTCTTATGCTTTCCCCAGAGGGTCTTGGATATTCGGAGGCGGCTCGAGCGCGACTCCTTGTGGGGCGCAGAGAGGACACGACGAAACAGCGAGCGAGGGGCCGGCTGGCTGCTGACTGTGGGCTCCTGGTGGCTCAGCGCCCTCCCCCATCCTGCAAGGCGGCCCCAGCGGGACCCTCCAGCCCCCTTCTCCCCACAACCTCCCGAGTGCCAGTGGTAGGAGGTTAGCGGTGATGGGGCTGCTGGCTGGGTTTGGGAGGCCAGGCTCGGCGAAGGTGGGTCCATGGCAGAGATTCTCCTGGGGGGATGATAGGGTGACAATTCTGCCCAGTGTCTGCCCACATGTTGTCTTCATCTTGGCCCCTTCCCTACTCTCAGCTCTGCCCCCAGGGAACCCCCTTGGGGGCCATATGCACTCCCTCTCTTACCTTGATTTCCTGACCAGCCCCAGAATCAGCAGCCGTCTGCACCCTGCCTGGCTTCCTCCCGCTGAACGCAACTCCACGTGACCCCGTCTGTCCCACCCCACCCCACAGCCAAGCTGGGAGGGCACAGTGGGGGCAGGATGCAAGAAGAGAGGAGGTGACAGAGCAGGACTCAGAATCTCTCACTGACCAGGAGGAAGCACATGCCCCTCTCTGAGCCTCAGTGGCCTCCTCTGCAAAACGGGCACATGCTGACTAAATGCTGGAACCCTCATCTACTGCTGGTCAGAGTGTAGACTGATTCATCCAAGTTGGAAAACTGTGGTGACCTATGAACATTGACCACACCCTTCTCCTCCGACCCAGCAGTTCCACTGCTAGGTGTACACCCAACAGACATGCCCACCAGCGCTATTCATAATAGCGCCAAATGGAAAACAGCCCAAGTGTGCATCTACTGTAGAATGAATAAATTGTGGTCTCTTTACACAGTGGGATATTATGTATCAATAAGAAGGATTGAACTCAGATGAATCGCAATGTTGAGCAAAAAAACCCAAACAATGAAGAGTAAACACTGTGTGGTTCCATTTATATGAAGTTCCAAAGCAGGCAAAACTCTGTTTAACAATTCAGGATATTGGTTTCCTTTGGAAGGGCTAGAGACTGGGGAGGTGGGGAAGCACAACGGAGGCTTCTGGTAGCTGATAGTGGTGGGTTTTTTTTTTTTTTTTAAATTGAGGTGAAATTCACACAATAGAAATTTAACCTGTTCTATTTCTTGAGCTGGGTGTTGATTACATGGGTATGTTCTGTTGTGAAAATTCATTAACCACACATTTTGGTGCCCTTTCTTGTATCTCTATTATACCACAATAAGTATTTACTTGAAAAAAGAGGTGGCCAAATGCTGTCCTGAGTAATAAGTGAGATAACTCGAGAGTCAGTAGAATCCTGGCCCACTGGCCCCAGAGTGGGTTTGAGTGCCAGCTGGTCCTTCTCTCACTGTGTGACCTCAGGCAAGTGATTTCCTCTCTCAGAGCCTTGGTTTCCTGATTTGTACAAGGTGATAACATCAGTTTCAGAAGGCTTATAATGGGACACTTTGTTTATTCAGCAAATGTTTCCTGAATGCCTACTAAGTGCTGGGTACTGGAAAAGCTACAGGGAACAAAATAAACTTGGTTCCTGCCTTCCTGGAGCTCACAGTACAGCGAGAGAGACAAATCTTGAACATGAATGCAGGACATTTCTAGCTGGTGAAGACTTGGAAGCAAATAGACAGAGTAGAGTAGGGGCTGAGCAGAAGTGATGCACTTTGAGCTGGAAAAATCCAGGAGGGCTGAGCATGAGAAGGAGCTGGCCATGGGAAGAACATGCCAGGTAGAAGGAACAGCTTGTGCAAAGGCAAGCGTGACCGGAATTCACAGGGTGGGATGGGTAGGACTGCCTTCGTGAGCATGTGACCTGTGCAGTCACCGGGCTCAGAAGGGCTCTGCATTGCGCTTGATTTAACTTTTTGGACAGGGCCTGCATGTTTCATTTCGCACTGGGCCTTGAACATTCTATAACCTGTCCTGAGGAAAAGGGTCTTCAGCGAGGGTCAAAAATCCTTTTCCTGGTGCTGGACATGTTCTTGCGGGTGCACATACCTTAGCTATGCCCACCTCATTCTTACCACACTCAGTCCACTCACTGCACATACAGGTAGAGTCTCCCTGTGTTCTACCATATCTCTGAGCCTGTACCACTTCACTGCATACTGGCCCCACTCCCAACTCCCTGCATTTTGGCTGGAGGACTTTCTCTTACAGGTGGAGTCCACACTGCCCGTGCAACAAGCAGTCCCAAAGTGCCAACACATTAACACTGTCCTGGGAGCAGCCCTCAGCCAATGACTATGGAAATTGGAGGATCAGTACTCCAGCTGCCTTGCCCTTTGAGTGGGATGACTCCGTGGTGTGTGACCGACACTATCCCCCAAAGGTCCCTGGTGGGATTGAGCTCCACGTGCCTCCCATACCCACATGCCTGATAAAGCACCCTTTCCCAGCTGTCTTCCCTTCCCTGTGTCAATTCCTTATTCCTCAGCTGATATGTCCTGGGATCACTGCTCAGAGAACTACTTATCAACAAGGATTCTTGTCCCAGGGTCTGCTTCTGGGCAACCCTAAACTAAGACAGAATGTGCAAATGCAGATGATGCATGGACACAGGCTTTCTTCCCATGGTCTCTTTATTGGAGGTCTGTGGCTAGCAGGATCGTTGGAGGTGGCCTCCAACTGGATCACCTAGAGGCCCTCCTGGATCTCCTAGAGGCCCTCCTGGCAGTTCTTGGTTTCACATTCTAAAAAAGACAAGGGAGTGTGAGGTTTGGTGGTGGGGTGGGTGAGGGGTCGTGGGGCTGGGTCTGCCTTCCTCATGGTGGCACCCTAGATGGTAAGAGGACAGGGGCCCAAAGTGAGGGGGCAGGTACAATGCCAACTGCAGGTCAGCCAAATGAAATGGAGTGGTAGCTTGAAGGTAGAGCTAGATAGCACAGGGATGTTATAGAGGCGTTTTTGTGATCATGATCAGAGGTTGGGGTGCAGTCATCAGGCTGAGGTTGTGCTGACTGGGCCTGGATTGCTCCAGCGTAAGGGTTGTCATCAAGGGTCAGGAAGGCTGGGGCTAGCAAGCATCCTCAGGAGAGGATTGTCTCTCTGAGACTCTGAGATTGTCTGAGCAGAGGATTGCAATACTAGGTTAGGGGCTGGACAGAAGCTGTGCAGGTAAAAGGGTTTTCTGTAGAGGGTCACAGTCTGGGTCAGTGTTGTGTGGATGGGTAGGGGCGGGGCTTTGGGTAGGGGGCAAGGATGAGGGCAAGTTTGGGTGGCTGGGATGAGGTTGTGCAGACAGAGTGGCAGGGTGGGTAGGCTATATTGCAAGCAGAATGACTGGAGTCTGAGTCTAGATTGCCTGAACAGACGAGCTGCAATGGGGTTCAGGGTCCTGACTGAGGCTGTGTGGGCACAGGGTTACAGGAAGGAGTGAGGGGCCTGCTGAGGTTAGGCAAACAGGCAGGGATCAGGGGCCGTGCTGAGCTTGTGTGGACAGATGGGCCTCAGGCCGAGGTAGTGCAGGCGTCGGGGACTCACCTTGTCGAAGTGCGGCCAGGTGCGCAGCTGGTTGAAGAGCGCGTCGCCAGGGCAGTCAGTGCGCACGAGCTGGCGGTGGCCGAGCAGCGCGTAGCCTGGCCGCAGGAAGCCGGCGCGCACAGCGCAGCGCGGGAGCTCGTCGCGCACCGCGCGCAGCGCGGCCTCTGCGGGCAGCTCCGCAGTGTAATTGCCTATCAAGGCCACACCGAAGCCGCGGGAGTTGTGGCCGAGTGTGTGCGCACCCACCCAGTGCCAGCCGCGGCCCTCGTACACGTAGCCGTCTGAGCCCACCACGAAACTGCGAGGATAGAGGGAAGCATGCACCACTCGGCGTGAGGCCCCGGCTCTCATCTGGCCCTCTACCCCAGTTTCCGCACCTGTGCCAAGGGCCGCCGCCACCCCAAGTCCCGCCCGGTCGCGCTGACTCTACCCCGTCCAGCCGTGTCCCACTCCCCGACCTAATGCCACCCCAGAAACCGTCCCGTTTCTCTGGATCTGCCCCCAACATTGGCCTCATCTCTTTCTACCCAGCTCCCTCCCCATTGTCTCAAGTCCAACTCCTGCCCAATTCAGAGCCCTTTTCTGTTTTAGGTCATATCCCATCACTGCCCCGTCCCAGACTCAGCCGCTACCACAGGTCCTGCTCCTCTCCCAAGTCCGGACTCCTTTCCTAGTTCCCACCCCAAACTCGGGAATCCCACTGTTGAGCTATTTCTGGTCCCTGTTAAGGCCCGGACCCTAGTCTAGGCCGCTCCCCTCTCCACATTGGCTCCACCCACCCTAAACTCCTTGCCAGCTTCGCTCAGGTCCAAACCCCGCCCCCTCAGTCTGGCTCTGCGCCCCCAGGCTCTACACTGCACCACCACTTGGTCCGCCCTGCCAGCGACTTGCAGGTTGCCGCCCACCTGTAGCCTATGTCGTCCCAGCCGCGAGTATACTGGTGGAAGCGCTGCATAGAGCGCATGTCGGCGGCGCAGCGCTCAAAGTCCGTGCAGGGTGACGCGGGCATGTATGTGTGGTGTACATACAAGAACCCGAGCGGCAGCTGCAGCGGCGTCGGGCGGCCCTGGTACGGGGCCGCGCCCCAGCGGCAACGTGGGTGGATGGCTGGACACCCTGAGAGGAAGAGAGTCCAGCACGGGAGTAAGCAAGCGTTTCTCTGCCTGCCGCCTCCTCCCACACTAAGAGTGCATATAAGGATCATCCCTTCAGTCTCCTCCCAGATTTGGGGACAGTTCAGTCTCACACCACACTGGCCCCCATTGGGATCTAACTTAACTAAATCTCACAGCATCCTAGTCCTGTTGGCCTCCCAGCCAAAGCCCTTATTGCCCACTCTGGAATCCCCCAGTCCTATATCCTCCTGACCTGTGGGGCACTGAGAATGTCTGTATATGTGAGAAGGAGCATTACAGGGGGTGGGGGCCCTTCTCACCTAGGAAGGCCTCAGTGAACTCCTTGGTAGCGTGGGTGGCCACCTGTGCCAGCTGTTCTTGGCTCATACCCTGAAGGTGAGGGTGTGCTGGCTCCAGTCTCTGCAGCAGGATGAGGGCCCCCCATACCTGCTGGGTCAGAATGGGAGTTGGAGTCAGAGCAGCTCCGTTCTGCCGTCGGAAGTTGCTGCGAAATCCTGGGTCTCCCGCTACCCCGGCTCCATAGTACTGGCTCAGCAGGTGGCTGAGGGGTGGCGGGGGCTCAGGGGACCGGCTCAGGTAGTCTCCAAGGAGGGCCCCATCCAGGGCACCATTGAGGAAGGCCGTGGTGAGGGTTGATGCTTCAGGGTCCAGGAGCGTGAAGGTCCGGGGAAGAGAGAGCTGGTCCCAGCAACCCTCCGTTCCCAGTGAATGGCTCCAGGTCTGAGGGCCCTGGAGGAAGTTCAGGCCCAGGTCTCTGGCCAGGGTGACCACTAGGAGGCTGTCCACAGTGGTTGGGAACTTGGCTTTGGTATCTGCTGAGGAGGCTTGGACATCTGGAGAGGTGACTTGGACATCTAGATCTGTGGCTCTAACATTTGGAGACACAGCTCCGACATCTGCCCAGGTGGCATCTGAAGAGGTATCCCTGAGTCCTGGGGAGGTGGCTCTTACATCAGGAACCGTGGCTCCAAAGTCAGGAAAGGTGACGCCAGCATCCGGAGGGGTGTCCGTGCTGTCTAAGGGCAGGTTTACGACCCTGTTCCCCTGCAGCCCTGCCTCCAGCCCTGCCAGAAGAGGCTCCACAGCCACAGTTGAGCCATCGGACGCCAGCACCACCCCGCATTCCTTCCCGTCCCACACACCATGTCTCGCCACCTCCATGGTCAGGCCTTGAAGCTCTGGGCTCAGTGAAGGAGGATCCAGCATGGTGGTCTTGAGACTCTGTTCCTCCAGCAAGAAGTGTTGGAGAGGGTTGTGGGCACAAGAGTCCTGGGCTGACAGCAGCCATGCAGAGGCAGTGTGGCCAGCCTCGGTGGCTGGTGCCTTCTGCTCGAGCTCAGCCAGTGCCTGGATGACAGAGTCCATGAGCAGGGGCAGGGTCGCTGAAGGAGGAGGGATGGTATTAGCCCAGCAGCCCAGCACCACCTGTTACTGAGCCTCCCCCTGCCGTTTCTACATCTTCTCAATGCCCCCTGCTCTTTGTTGGGCAATCTTATGATGTCTGACATTGTCCTTGTGTAGGTGAGGAAACTGAGGCACAGACAACAGGTTAAGGAGCTTAGACTATCAGCGAGCATGGGGAGCCATGGCAGGTTCATGAGCAGGAGAGATACATGGCCAGGTTGGAATTCTGATTGCTCCTTTGAGTGCCGTGTGGAGAATAGATTTTGGGGGGACCAGAGTAGAGAAGGGGAGAGAGTTTGGAGGTAAGCAATGAAGGTGGCTGAAGCCAGGATGGTGACGCTGTGATGGACAAGAGTGGTCAGAGTCTCCAGATATTTTGAGGGAAAGATGGACCGTTTTTCATGATGAATTGGAGTTTGGGGAATTTTAGAGGGAAAGGTGTCTCAAAGGATGTCCAGGGGAGGGTGGGCCTGTGCCTTGTGGGAGAAATATCTATGGCTGAACTTAGAACTTAGAAGTCTGGGACTCAGAGCTGGGGTGTGTTATTGAATAATTAAACCTTTACTATGTGCCAGGCACCATTCTAGGTGACTTATATAACAACCCAGTCAATCTTCACAAGGACCCTATGAACGTGGAGAGGTTAAATTATCTACCTAAGATCACATAGCTAGGAAGTGGCAGAGGCAGGATTTGAACACAGGAAGTCTTAATCCTTACACTCTGCTGACTGCTGGAATTCAGGTTCTTCTCCAGACAGTTCACTCAGTGATTCCTCTATAACTTTGTTCTTCTCTCTGCCTAAAATATCCTTTCCTGCTTCACCACCAAGTAAAATTCTTCTTCCTGTCCTAGATCTACATCCCCTCCTGCAGGAAGCCTTCCTGATTTTTGCTCTTTTGGCCCCAGTTTCTTCCCCCAACCCTTGCCCTGATCCTATGGGGCTGGGAGCATCTGTGTTCCCAGACTGGAGGTTCCTTGAGACTGGGGCCTCCTGGATCTAGCCTCACCCTGTACAGGGCTGGACACAGCGGGGCAGCAGTATACTTCTGCTGAAATAAGAGTCCTGGCCTCAGGCCTCTGCCTTTTGACCTACCTGTGCCTGGCTCCGGCTGCAGCAGCAATCCGTACAGGATCCATAGGATAGCCTGGACCACCATTGTGGGCTTCCAGTTTCCAGGGGAAGTATCCAGTTTACCTCAGTGGAGACTTTGGCAGAGCTGGAAGGAGACAGGCATGGAGAACTGAGAGTGCCTTTGGCTACTGTCAAAGTCCAGCGGTGAATGACACGGCTGCCACTTGCAGAGCTGTGGGCGGGAGGCAGTGGTGGCGTGGGTACAGAGTGCCCTGGCTCAACGTCATCTGGATCTCAGGGGCTTCCCCCATCCTATCCTGTTCCTCCCAGGGTGAGGTCAATGGTCAGTAAGCCAAGCGCATTGCAGGAGTGGCCTGGAAACTAGGTAGTTCAGATTCCAGCAAACTCTGCCCATTCCCCAGAAGAGGTAAACTGAGGCTAATGCAGCGATCCACCCTTCCTATGGTGATCGTTCTGTAGCTGCTTCTGGCCACCAGAGGGGACTCTCAGGTGCCTGCCCGACTGGTAAGACTGGCTGTGATGAGGGTGAGGAGAGAAGGAGAGGCCTGAACTCGGCACTGCCGCACTGCCGTCTGCCTTCTTTGATGTCAGCACTTTAGCCTCAGGCAGAGGTTGAGTGCAGGGGCTGAGGATTGTTTTTGTTGAAGTAGCGTAGGGGGACCTGAAGATGTCATCCCTCATCTCATTCCAGCTCCGGATCCCAAGCTACCAGTGGTAGTTGAGAGCAGGAATTGGGCTGGGGTGTTTGGGACCCTGGCTTTGTCCCCGGAGCGGACTTCTGGGCTCACCTGGGTTGGCAGTGAGGGGTCCTCCCTCTTCCTCTGGTGCCTGTGGCCAAGTCCTGCTGAAGAGAGCCCTCCTCCTCTTTATCCAGCATCAGGTGGGATGGGCTTATCATGGCTGGGACTGCCGTGTAAATTACTTCACTGTTGGCCTCCCATCTCGAAACTAGCCTGGGGAATTTCCAGGAGACCCACCGGCCTGAGCACTCAGCACAGGGCGGGCCTTGGGCGGGCCTGGGAGTGCCCAGGCTAAGCCAGGCCTGGGATTCCCCAGGGGACCTACTTAGATATTGAGTGTCCTCTTTCTGGGCACTCAGCATGGCCTAGCACAAAGCTGGACACACAGTAGGGGCTCACAGAGTTAGATGCTAAGAGAGGAGGATGAATAGAGGCTGCTCCCCAGGAGATTCTGAGGAAATCTCCTCCTCCATGTCCCAGTTTCTGAGGATTTGGGGTCAGGGGCTCTGCCTGATAGAACCACGTGGAAGATGTGGGCTGTGTGTCCATCCGGTGCAGGACTAGAGTGAGGAGAGTGAGGGTGTAAAATTTAAGGTGGTGCCGAAAATCTCAGCCATCAAGATAAATAATATTCTAGCACCATGTTTTAAAAGACTAAAAGAAATGCAAAAAAAATCCATGATGAACAAAATATCAACACTTTAATAAAGACAGGGTCAGGGGCAGTGCTGTGCTTAGACATCTTGGAGCCAGAAGTGAAAGGAAAAATCGGGAATTCTGATCCTGTCTTTGTGCCTCCCTTGCTTTACCTTCATCCAGGCCCTACATCCACCAGGGGGTAGCCCCCAGGATGTTGCGGGGTAACTGTCACACGAGATCCTCACCTAATGGCTGCTTGGTCCGGGAATGACCTTGATGTGGCATCATGGACCTTGGGTTTGTCCCTCTGATTCTCCCACTGATTGTGGCTGTGGAGAGACCCTTACCATTTTATCTAACTGCCAATTTATGCTCATTTTACCCAGCAGGAGGGTGAGCTCAGAGATGTTAAGTAACTTGTGCTAGGTCACATAGCTAGAACCTGGGGAAGGCTCCAAGCCCAGTGCATGTTTTCACTATCCTGTGGCTAGGTCAGGGTCAGAGTAATTATGACTCTTCATGCTGGGCAAGTGTTTGCAGACTGGCTACAGAGCAACTTCACACCCAGTAATTCTTGGGCCAGCCAGATGGGCAGCCTTGATACCTGTTTAAACCTTGAAGTTTGTGGTAGGAGCTGGGTTGTATTGGAGTCAGGGACATGACATGGCCAACCAACATTTCCCTCAGGGTCTATCTGGGATTTGTGACCTTCTTGGGTAGGACCCTTCCTTCAGGAAGGCTCCTTAATTACCCCCGGCTCCCCACTTCTCCCATTCTGACTCCCTAGCCCGGGATTCCTACCTTTGACCCAGACCTGTCCATACAAGGTCTAGAGTTTCTCTGTCTGGTTCCATCTCCCCCAGACTAGGAGATGTTGAATTCTCCTGGGATGTCCAGAAATGCCCACCACAGGTCAGGGACCAGATGGGTAGCAGGGAGTGACTGTTGAGTAGACCTGATTGAGGATGTGGGGTCAATGTGAGGTTAGGCTCTGAAACACACACATGCAGACACCCACACACCAACGCACCTGGTCTTGGCTGGGCCTGGGAGGCAGCACAAAGGCTGGGATTCCCATGATGAGTCATTCCCCGCCCCTGCTTCCCTCCCACTTCATGAGGCCCACTGCCAGGATATGTCAAGGCCCCTCCAGGCTGCAGACAGACCAGGGGTCTCATAAGAGTACCCAGGGCCTGGGGTCATCTCTAATGGAGGTAGCATTGGCACAGAAAGACAGAACCCTGGGCTCTGGATCTGAAGTGAACCTGGGATCGAGGCCAGAGGCCAGAGGAAAAGGAACTTGGGGCGGGGCAGGGCAGGGCTGGGCTTGGGGCCAAGATCAGAGTTAATAACATTCATTTTGGTAACAGTAATGATAATAATAATAAAGACCCTGATAATAATAATAAAAACTTGTGTGCAGTTCTCTGAGATAAGATTTTATATGCCTACATTTTTTTAAATTTAATTTTTTAAATTGAAATATAGTTGATTTACAATGTCGTGCCAATCTCTGCTGTACAGCAAAGTGACTCAGTTATACACATAGAGACATTCTTTTTTTTTTTTTGGCCACACCTTATGGCATGTGGGATCCTATTTCCCTGACCAGGGATTGAACCTGTGCCCCCTGCAGTGGTAGTGTAGAGTCTTAACCACTGGAACGCCAGGGAAGTCCTGAGACGTTCTTTTTTAAAATATTCTTTTCTATTATGATTTATCACAGGATACTGAATATAGTTCCCAGTGCTATACAGTAGGACCTTGTTTATTCATCCTATATATAACAGTTTACATTTGCTAATCCCAAACTCCCAGTCCTTCCCTCCCCCACCCCCATCCCCCTTGGCAACCACAAGTCTGTTCCCTATGTCTGTGAGTCTGTTTCTGTTTTGTAGATAGGTTATTTGTGCCATCTTTTAGATTCTACATATAAGTGATATCATATGGTATTTGTCTTTCTCTGACTTACTTCACTTAGTATGATAATCTCTAGTCATATCCATGTTGCTACAAATGGATTATTTCATCCCTTTTTATGACTGAGTAGTATTCCATTGTATATATGTACCACTTCTTCTTTATCCATTCATCTGTCGATGGACATTTAGGTTGTTTCCATGTTTTGTATATGCCTACATTTTAAAATTCAGCTCTGGGTTTTGTGAAGAGATGTAATATTCCATTGTATATATGTGCCACACTGAAGAGATGTTTTAAAGCAAGACTGGGCAAACCACAGCCTATGGATTGACTATCTGTTTTGTAAACAATATTTTTTGTTTTTTTTTCAAGGTGAAATTCACCTAACATAAAGTGATGTTTTTATTATTTTTTAATTTTTTCACACCTTTATTGGAGTATAAATGCTTTACAATGTTGTGTTAGTTTCTGCTGTATAACAAAGTGAATCAGCTATATGTATACATATATCCCCATATCCCCTCCCTCTTGAGCCTCCCTCCCACCCTCCCTATCCCACCCCTCTAGGTGGTCACAAATCACCGAGCTGATCTCCCTGTGCTATGCAGCTGCTTCCCACTAGCTAACTATTTTACATTTGGTAGTGTATATATGTCAATGCTACCCTCTCACTTCCTCCCAGCTTCCCCTTCCCACACTGTCCTCAAGTCCATTCTCTACATCTGCGTCTTTATTCCTGCCCTGCCTCTAGGTTCACCAGTACCGCTTTTTAAAATTCCATATATATGCGTTAGCATACGGTATTTGTTTTTCTCTTTCTGACTTATTTCACTCTGTATGACAGACTCTAGGGCCATCCACCTCACTACAAATAACTCATTTTCTTTCTTTTTTTTTTTGCAGTCCGCGGGCCTCTCACTGCTGTGGCCTCTCCCGTTGCGGAGCACAGGCTCCGGACGCGCAGGCTCAGTGGCCATGGCTCACGGGCCCAGCCGCTCCGCGGCATGTGGGATCTTCCCGGACCGGGGCACGAATCCGTGTCCCCTGCATTGGCAGGCGGACTCTCAACCACTACGCCACCAGTGAAGCCCAGTTTCATTCTTTTTTATGGCTGAGTAATATGCTATCGTATATATGTGCCACATAGAAGAGACGTTTTAAAGCAAGACTGGGCAAACCACAGCCTATGGATTGACTATCTGTTTTGTAAACAATTTTTTTTGTTTTTTTTTCAAGGTGAAATCCACCTAACATAAAGTGAACCATTTAAAAGTGTACAATTCTGTGGCATTTAGTACATTTACAATTTTGTACAACCATCACCTATATCTAATCTAGTTCCAAAATTTTCATCACCCCAAAATAAAACCCTGTACCCATTAAGCAGTTACTTTCTGTCATCTACCAGCCCCTGGCAGTTGCCAGTCTGCTTTCTGTCTCTGTGGTTTTACCTATTCTGGTCATTTCATGTAATATGTGACTTTCTGTGTCTGGCTTTTTTTTCATTGAGCATAAAGTTTTCAAGTTTCATTCATATTGTAGCATGAATCAATGCATTTTATTATGAATCATTCCTTTATATGGCTGAATAATATTCCATTCTATGGATGTAGCACAGTTTGTTTATGTAAAATGAAAGTTTATCGGAACACATCCTCCCCCATTTGTTTACATATTGTCTATGATTATTTTCATGCTCTAATGGCAGAGTTGAGTCATTGTGATGGAGACCATTTGTCCTGAAAACTTGAAAATACTTACTATGTGCATCCCCCACCTCCAGCTTTATTGAGATATAATTGACATATAACATTGTATAAGTTTAAGGTGTGCAACGTGATGATTTGTTATATGAATGTATTGCAAAATGATTACCACAATAAGGGTAGTTAACACATCCATCGCCTTACTTCACATATTTATTTTTTGTGTGTCTGTGGTGAGAACTTTAAGGTGTACTCCCTTAGCAACTTTGAAGTATACGAAATTGTTGACTGTAGTCACCATGCTGTATGATAGGTTCTCAGAACTTATTTATCTTATAACTAAAAGTCTGTACCCTTTGACCAACATCTCCCCATTTCCCCCATCCCCAGCCCGTGGCAACCACCATTCTACTCTGTTTCTATATGTTTATTTATTTTTTCTTTTTCAAATTCCACATGTAAGCGAGACCATACAGTATTTGTCTTTCTCTGCCTGACTTATTTTACATAGCATAATGCCATCAATTTCCATTCAGGTTGTTGCGAGTGGCAGGACTTCCTTATTTTTTAATGGCTGAATTGTATATTCATTTATATTTATATCTATCTATCTATCTATCCATCTATCTATATCACCTTTTCTTTATCCATTGAGAGGCACTTAGGTTGTTTCCCTGTCTTGGCTATTGTAAATAATGCATCAATGAACATGGGGTGCAGATACCTTTCTGGGTAGTGGTTTCATTTTGTTTGGATTCATGTGGTCTTTAACTAAAGTTTGCTGACCCCTGCTGAGCCATCCCACCCAGATTCCTATTCTCACACTGTTTCTTACTAGCTAGAGAAAGAGCCTTAGTCTTGAGCCCTCATTTTGTCCATCTCTGAAATGGGATAATAGTACCAACCTCATAGGGGTTTTGTGAGAGTTAAACAAGGAGATACATGCAAAATGTTTAGGACCATGCCAGCGTGTGGAAAGCATTCAATAAGTAGAGTCATTTCTGCTCATCCACCTGACTGCCCCAGCCTCCCCAGCAGAGGGTCAGCCCACAGGATAATCTATTACGGCCAGACTCCATGTCCTGGATGAGTCCAGACTCACAGTCATTTATTATTTCTGCATCTGGGGTACTAGTCCAAGTCAAGTCTTCCCTACTGGCCCCAGTCCCCCACAATACACACATATCATCTCAGAATAACATAACAACAGTACCTTAAACAATATGATTGCTGAAAATCCATTTAAGACTTTTTTTCTGTTTTTTTGTTTTGTCTTTTGGGTATATCCCATTGGGAATGTGCCATCAAATTATGGTCCTATAATGTCTCTTGAAATAGCTTCATTTTGTAGTTTTGCCCCTAACCTGAAGCTTTTGATTTTTAGGAAATTTCTTTTTGAGGACAGAAAGTTTTTATTTTTTTAAAACCGTAACAGCAATAAAAACAACCCCTCAATATACATAACATAGATTTTACAGTTTTAACCATTTTTAAGTGTACAGTTCAGTGGTATTAAGTACATTCACATTGTTGTACAACCATCACCACCACATCTAGCTCCAGAAATTTTTCATCTTCCCCAACTGAAATTCTGTCCTCGTTAAACACTAACTCCCCATTCCAGTTTCCCCCAGCCCTTGGCACTCACCATTCTATTTTCTTTCCCTATGAATTTGACTGCTCTAGGGACCTCATATAAGTGGAATCATATAATATTTGTCTTTTGTGACGCGCTTATTTCACTTAGCAAAGTGTCTTCAAGGTTCATCACTGTTGTAGCATGTGCCACCATTTCCTTCCATTTTAAGGCTGAATAATATTCCATTGTATGGATACACTACACTTGGTTTATCCATTCATCTGTTGATGGACATTTGGGTTGGTTCCACTTATGACTATTGTGAATAGTTCTGTTATGAACCTGTGTGTACAAATATCTATTTAAGTTCCTGCTTTCACTTCTTTTGAGTATACACCTAGGAGTGGAATTGCTGGGTCATGTGGTAATTGTATGTTTACTTTTTTGAGGAACTCCCATACTGTTTTCCGTAGTGGCTGCACCGTTTTACATTCTACCAACAGTGCACAGGGTTCCAAGTTCTCCACATCCTCACCAACATTTGTTATTTATTTATTTATTTTTTGCGTAAGCGGGCCTCTCACTGTCGTGACCTCTCCCGTTGCGGAGCACAGGCTCCGGACGCGCAGGGTCAGCGGCCATGGCTCACGGGCCCAGCCGCTCCATGGCACGTGGGATCTTCCCGGACTGGGGCACGAAACCGTGTCTCCTGCATCGGCAGGTGGACTCTCAACCACTGCGACACCAGGGAAGCCCTGTTATTTTCTTTTTTTATACCAGCTATCTTAATGGGTGTGAAGTGGGGAAATTATTTATTAAATCTAATATTATTTTAGAATTATGTAAATACTTAAATGGTTCCAAAGTCAAATCTACAGAATAAGATATATATAGAGACATCTAGCTTCTATTCCAGTACCCTCCATCATGTTCTTTCCCTTCCTCTCAGATAGCAATTTACAATTTTTTTCATGGTTTACTCTCTCTCTCCCTCTCTCTCTCTCTCCATATATATATACACATATATATATACACATATATATGTATATATATAGATAGATAGATAGATAGATTCCATTTTGCTGTTTTTCCATTTAACACTGTTTCCTGGAGATCTTTCCACACTGGTATATGGAGCTCTTCCTCATTCCTTTTTATAGCTACATAGTACTCCATCATGTGGCTGTGCCACAATTTGTTTATTCAACCATTCCCTACTGTTGGACATATGGACATTTCCAGTCTTTTGACAGTTTAAATGGTGCTGCTATAAATAACCTTGTTCATTCATCTTTTCTTATTTTTGCAAGAAAACCATTGGGATATATTCCTCTAAGTGGATAAATATCTATATAATTTTGCCAGATATTTACTAATTTCCCTTCTCCAGGGCTCATATCATTTTGCATTTTCCCTAGTAAAGTATGTGAGTGTGTAAAATACAAACTTTTTCATTCAACCCAGTGGACTCCTATGCATACTTCAAAACCCATCCCCAGTGTCCAGGAAGCCTTCCCTTCTCCTCAGGCTTTCTCTTCTTGCCTTTCCCAGCTCCAGAGTCCTTTCTCTGGTTCAGCCCTGACACCAAGAGTCTGTGAGTGTCTATGTCAAACTCCATACTCTCCAGACTAGGAGCTCCTTGAGTGCTGGCTCCAGGGATGAGTCTTCTTGGGGCATTCAGCCCAGGACTGGGAACAGAGAGGTGACAATAACAAAGGTTTTCTGCCTGAACAACGGACAGCTCCTTAGCTCTGGGTCTCCCTGGCTTGGTTCTCCTGGGCCAGAGGAAAAGAACCAGGTCAAGCTAGCCAATATCCTGGGTTCTTCTGTTTGCCTTCTTGCTGAGTCACCTGTGCTTCCAGGGTGATGATCTCACTGTGGGTATCTATCACCTGCATGGCTCCCAGGCAGAGGAGTGGAAACTGCTTGAGGTCAGAGAGACCCCAGGTCCAATTCAGACTTCCCCACTCCCTGAGTGGAGCACCTCCTCTCTCTGTGCCTTGATTTTTCTATCTCTAAAATGGGAATAATAATGTATCTATCTTACGCTTGTAGCAAATGTATGGGTGATATGAAATCACATCAACCTGCTTCCCACCATTTATATCTAATTTATTTATTATTGAGGTGAAATTCATGTACCATAATATTAATCATTTCAAAGTGAACAATTCAGTGGCATTTAGTACATTCACAATCTTGTATAACTATCATCTCTATCTAGTTCCAAAACGTTTTCATCACCCCAGACGGAAACCTCATACTGATGAAGTAATCACTCCCCGTTTCCTCTTCCTCGCTCCTCCCCAGCCTCTGGTAACCACCAATCTGCTTCCTGTCTCTAAGATTTACCTACTCTGGACATTTTATATAAATGGAATCATACATTATGTGACCTTTTGTGTCTGGCTTCTTTCACTTAGCGTAATGCTTTTTGAGTTTCATCCACGTTGTAGCGTGTGTCAGGGCTTCATTCCTGTTTATGGCTGAATAATACTCTAATCTATAGATATTTGATATTTTGTTTATCCAGTCATCATTTGATGGGCATTTTGGTTGTTTCCACTTTTGGCTACTGTGAATAGTGCTGTTATGAACATGCCTGCACATGCACTTGTTTGAGTACAGTTTTCAATGCTTTGGGGTCTATATCTAGGAGTGGAATTGCTGGGTCATGGGGTAACTCTACGTTTAACTTTTTGAGAAATCAGCAAACCCCACCATTTATTTTTACACATTTGATATCTCTAATGCCTCCCAAAGCCAGTGAAGAGAGAATTCTAAGTCCCCATTTTGCAGCCAAGGAAACTGAGGCTGGGAGAGGTGGTGTCACACCATCCTGAGGTTAATAACCATAGAATAGTTACCATCTGCTTAGTGGCCACTGGGTGCCAGACACTTCCTAAGGAGGGTCTTTGGTTTGGACCCCCACAGCCTCACCATCCCTGGAATCTAACAGATCTAGTTTAACTCCCAACTTGGGCAAGTTATATTCTGAACCTCCATCTCTCTTTATAATCTGAGTCCCAAACTTAATGTGAAAAATGAGTGTGGTAATGTAGGCAGACAATGGAGCATGTATGAAGCCTTTGATTTACAGATGAGTCAAGCAAAAAAGTGGTCGACTCAGGCTCAAAGGGGTGAAGTAACTTGCCAAAAGTCACATGGCAACTGGTGGCTAGATCCAGCCTGCAAGCATTTTTGAGGTTTCCTGAAGTTTAACCCCTTTGGAAGCTAGTGAGGTGAGGTCCATAAGGCAGGTCCTCTTGTGGGGAGGGGTTTGCTGCTGTGTTGCTTTGTTCTTTGGGGAGCTGACCTTTGACAACACAGAATCTTGCTGAATCAGCCTAGGGTGGCCTGTGGTCAAGAACAACAACAGATTCCCTGGCAGAGGTCAACTTTGCCGCAAACTGTTCACTCCCTTCCTGCTCTGCAGTTTATATCAGCACAGCTGAAGGCAGGGTGACTTCTGGGGCCCCAAACAGGCATGGACCAGGCACCTCCTTGCCTCTAGGCATTGGCTCCTGCAGGTCCCTCTGCCTTGAGGCACCCACCCCGCTTCCCTCTCATTTCTGCCTTGCATACACTAGAATCTTCACAATTGGCTTCTTCCCCCACCTCTGATCTCCTCTCCTAGTGCGTTTCCTGCTCCAGCCCATTGGCCTCTTGCTCCGTGAGGATGCCACCCTCACTCAGCCCCAGGGCATTTGCACTTGCTGTTCACTTTGCTTGGAACAGTCTTCTTCATATCTTCCTATCATTCAGGGATCATTCAAACACCTCCTAGAGGGAGGCCTAGCTCTGACCACCTTATCTAAACTAGGTTCCCAGTCCTTCCCTGCGAGAACATCCTATTTACTAAGATCCTTACCAGACATTATCTTATTCATTTGTTTAACTACTGCTGCCTTCCCCACTTGGATGGAAACTCCAGGAGGGCAGGGACCTGTCCTGCTCAGTGCTGCATCCTCAGGGCTGAGACCAGTGCCTGGCACACAGCATTCAGGTGTTCAACAAATGTCTGTCAACTGAGTGACCACTTGGCTCTTCATTATAAATATGAATTTTCTTTCCTCCTAAATTGGATGATGAGTGTGAAGGCTTTTTTCACACTGTGCATCCAAGTCCCAGAACTCTCAGATGGGTCACAGGAATTAAAATCCTGACTCTGTTTTCACCACCAGGCAGTGTTACCTTGGGCAAGTCACTGGCCCTCTGTGGGGCTCCAATTTGTAAAACAAAGTCCTTAATCCCCTTTTTTTTTCAAAATCTGGTGAAAGCTGTCGCTCTCAGTCTCCACTGAAAAAATGAATTCATGATTTGGTACTTGATATTAAGGGATTTAATGATTTCCCCCAAAGTCCAATTCTGGGTTTCCTCTCCAGATAATCAGTATTAAAATTGATTTGTTCATGGACTCAGTTGGTCAGCAGTTATTCAAATGGCAGCAATAGTCTGTGCCCAGCCTCATGCTGGGAGATTCTGGGGTCCCAAAAGACCTAGTCCCAGGCTAGCTGGGAGGGTCCACAGTGGGAGCTTGAGTACAGCATGGGAGAGGAGCACAGAAAGGCTCCTGGAGGAGGGGCTGCTGCAGCTGGGTTTTGAAGGATGAATAGGAGTTTTTCTGGCAGGAAAGGGTATTCTAGTAGAGGCAACAGCTTTTGGGGATTTGAGGGAGAGAGGAGAAATACTAACACACATGTATACAACATATAAGGGAGAATCCACTTTTCAGGTTGGAGTCTTGGGACCACCCCGACAGGGAAGGAGATGACTGCCCTCGTTTTATAGTAGAGAAGAATGAGACACAGAGATGCTAAGAAGAGCACTCCAGTCCACAGAGCTGGCAATTGACAGAGCCAGGCCTACTGCGGGCTTCACCTAAAGGGGCATTCTTATTGATTGAGGGACAAGAAGGTTGCTTCTGACAGGCTGAGGTGGGGAGGGGGAGGGCTGAGCCAGATCAGCTGAGGGACAGGAAGGTGGAAGTAATTGGTTAGGTGGACAGACAGGAAGAGTCTAATTGGCTGAGAAGTAGGATATGGGAGTCTGACTGGTTGAGGATTAGGTGAGTAGTTTAATTAGCCAAGGAGCAGGAAGGTGGAGTCTGGTTGTCTGAGAAGCAGGAGAGTGTCTGATTGGCTGAAGAGAGGGAGGGCAGAGTCTGACTGGCTGAGGGCTAGGAGTGAGGGGGGAAGGGGGCGGAGTCTAATTGGATGAGAAACAGGAGATTGGAGTTTGTTCAGCTGAGGGATAGGAGAGCATTTAATTGTCTAAGGTGTGGGAGGAGAGAGTCTGATTGGCTTAAGGGAGGTAGAATGAAGTATCCGCGGATGTCAGTGGTATCGTTTACCTTCTATTTCACATATACTGTGTCCCTGGGCCCTGATGCAGGGAGGTGGAAATTAATCCTCCCGGAACTATGGGGAAATGGAGACAGGTGTTTGCAGAGGAAGGGTGGGGGCTGGGTCACACTAGACAAAGGCCAGAAAGGACACCTTGTTCTTTACTGCTCATTTCGCCTTCTCCACAGTAACTAGGTCACTAAGATTCTGCCCATGTGGGAGATGAGTCACCCCTGAGAGGGAACAGAATTCTAGGCAGAAGGAACATCAGTGCAAAGGCTTTGAGTTGGGAGAGATGGCCTTGGTTGGTTTGGAAAAAATGGTCTCAAGTGGCTGGCTACTGTGAATAATGCTGGTACAAGCATGTGTGTTCATGTATGTGTTTGAGTCCCTGTTTTCAGGTTTTTTGGGTATATACTTAGGAGTGGAAATTAGAGAGTTCATATGGTAATTCTATTCCTCAAAAAAGGAACCACCATTGGGATTAACATATATACACTAATATGTAAAAAATGGATAACTAATGAGAACCTGCTGTACAAAAAAAAAAAAAAAAAAAAGGAACCACCACACTGTTTTTCCATGGTGGCTGTACCATTTTACATCCCCATCAAGAGTATATGAGGGGATTTCTCTTCTTTTCATCTCTGCCCCTTAAAGTCTGCTGTGAGGACCAGAGGGCTTCACAGGCGAATTCTATCAAAATTAACTATACTACCCAAAGCAATCTACAGATTCAATGCAATCCCTATCAAACTACCAATAGCATTTTTTCACAGAACTACAACAAAATATTTCACAATTTGTATGGAAACACAAAAGACCCTGAATAGCCAAAGCAATCTTGAGAAAGAAAAACGGAGCTGGAGAAATCAGGCTCCTGGACTTCCGACAATACTAAAAGCTACAGTAATCAAGACAGTATGGTACTGGCACAAAAACAGAAATATAGATCAATGGAACAGGATAGAAAGCCCAGAGATAAACCCACGCACATATGGTCACCTTATCTATGATAAAGGAAGCAAGAATATACAATGGAGAAAAGACAGCCTCTTCAATAAGTGGTGCTGGGAAAACTGGACAGCTACATGTAAAAGAATGAGATTAGAACACTCCCTAACACCATACACACAAAAAAACTCAGAATGGATTAAAGACCTAAATGTAAGACCGGACACTATCAAACTCTTAGAGGAAAACATAGGCAGAACACTCTATGACATAAATCACAGCAAGATCCTTTTTGACCCACCTCCTAGAGAAATGGAAATAAAAACAAAAATAAACAAATGGGACCTAATGAAACTTCAAAGCTTTTGCACAGCAAAGGAAACCATAAACAAGACCAAAAGACAACACTCAGAATGGGAGAAAATATTTGCAAATGAAGCAACTGACAAAGGATCCATCTCTACGATATACAAGCAGCTCATGCAGTTCAATATCAAAAAAACAAACAACCCAATCCAAAACTGGGCAGAAGACCTAAACAGACATTTCTCCAAAGAAGATGTACAGATGGCCAAGAAACACATGAAAAGCTGCTCAACATTACTAATATTAGAGAAATGCAAATCAAAACTACAATGAGGTGTCACCTCACAGCAGTTAGAATGGGCATCACCAGAAAATCTACGAACAATAAATGCTGGAGAGGGTATGGAGAAAAGGGAACCCTCTTGCACTGTTGGTTGGAATGTAAATTGATACAGCCACCATGGAGAAGAGTATGGAGGTTCCTTAAAAAACTAAAAACAGAATTAGTATATGACCCAGCAATCCCAGTACTGGGCATATACCCAGAGAAAACCATGATACAGCTACTATGGAGAACAGTATGGAGGTTCCTTAAAAAACTAAAAATAGGACTACCATATGACCCAGCACTCCCACTATATGCCCTGAAAAAACCATAATTCAAAAAGAGTCATATACCACATTGTTCATTGCAGCTCTATTTACAATAGGCAGGACATGGAAATAACCTAAGTGTCCATCGACAGATGAATGGATAAAGAAGATGTGGCACATATATACAATGGAATATTACTCAGCCACAAAAAGAAATGAAATTGAGTTATTTATAGTGAGGTGGATGGACATAGAGTCTGTCATACAGAGTGAAGTAAGTCAGAAGGAGAAAAACAAACACCGTATGCTAACACATATATATGGAATCCAAAAAAACAAAAAAGGTTCTGAAGAACCTAGGGGTAGGACAGGAATAAAGATGCAGACGTAGAGAATGGACTTGAGGACATGGGGAGGGGAAGGGTAAGCTAAGTGAGAGAGTGGCATGGACATATATACACTACCAAATGTAAAACAGATAGCCAGCGGGAAGCAGCCGCATAGCACAGGGAGATCAGCTCAGTGCTTTGTGACCACCTAGAGGGGTGGGATAGGGAGGATGTCCCTCTCCACGCCCATGCAAGTGGGAGGAGATATAGGGATATATGTATATGTATAGCTGATTCAGTTTGTTATACAGCAGAAGCTAGCACGCCATTGTAAAGCAATTATACTCCAATAAAGATGTTAAAAAAAAAAAAGTCTTATGTGAGCTTCTGGAGCCCCAGGAAAAGCCCTTCCCAGCACCCATGCCATGCTCCACCTTTACCCACTTCCAGATGTCTTTTTGGTACCATCTCCCTGGTCTGGCCACTGCCTCCATTTCCTCCCCTCCCACTCTGACCTTAGTCTATTGAGCCAGGCTAAAGACTCTGGTGAATTGGTAACCACACAGTTCTGTCTCTTGCTACGGCCTGAGCTCCATGACCTCTGGCACAGCTGATGGAACTTATTACCATGCTTCCTCAGCCCCCCAGATGTGACCCATCTCCACCTCCAGACGCATGCCTCTGCCTGTCCTCTTTCTAAGTGCGGTTGTGATCAACACTTCTGCTTTCCCATCCTCTTCTCAGTCCAACTCCTGGAATAACATCACCGACTCACTCTGCTGGCATCCACTGTCTTCCCAGTACAGGTGACTCACAGATGCACTTCTCCTGATGGGCCTAGCTGCCTCCTGGGTGTCTCCCTGAATGGCCCACAGGCCTTTTAGACTCAAGGTAACCCAGAGTTTCTCAACTGTGGCACTGCTGACATTTGTGGCTGGGTCATTCTCTGTGGTGGAGGCTGTCCTGTGCATTGTAGGATGTTGAGCAACGTTCCTGGCCTCCACCCAAAACACCCCTGTAGCGTCTCTCACTCCACAGGGTGACAATCAAAAGTATCTTGAGACATTGCCAAATGTCCTCTGAAGGGACAGTCTGCCCCAGCTGAGAACTGCTGGGATGGCCCAAATCAAACCACAAACTTGAAGTGCTGTCGTTTGTCCAGCCCATGCTCTGTGCCACGCATGGGGCTGAGCGCACTGCAAACACCATCTCATCCTGTGGTCATCTCCCCCGTTTTATCGGTCAGGAATGGAGGCCTACAGGGGTCACATGACTTGCCCAGGGTCGCGTGGCCAGGAAGTGTTTCCCCATTCCCGGGCCCCTCAACTTGCTCCTCCTTCCTTTCCTCCATCTCTCTAAAGGCAGAGAAGCTGGGCTGACACCCTCTCTTCTCCTCCTCGGTTCTCTCGAAACCCACATCCAGCTAGTCACCCATGTGGACATCCTCCACATCCCTAAAAAATAAAAAAGCTCCAATGTGCTTTAAAACAACCAACTGGGAATTCCCTGGTGGTCCAGTGGTGAGGGCTCCACGCTCTCACTGCTGAGGGCCCGGGTTCAATCCCTGGTCGGGGAAGTAAAATTCCACAAGCCAAAAAACAAGTCAACCAACAGGGGGCTTCTTCCCCGCTCAAGCACTGTCCATGGCTCCCCACTGCTCCCCAGGTCAACCCTCAGCCACTGGGACTGGCCTTCAAGGTCCTGCACCCCTCCAGCCTCTTTGTCTCTCACACCCCGAGGCCAGAGAAAGCCACCCACCCAGCCACACCCTCTGGTTTCTCTGTGCTCGAGCCCTACTCCCTTTCCCGCACCTGTTGAAATCCAACCTCTCCCTGCCGTCCCAGCTCAGATGTCACATCCCTCATGTTGCCTTTCTTGGCCTCCCTTCTGCCTCCTCCAAAGCAGCAAAGTTTCAGTTATTTGTATCTCCTCTTCTTCACCTTGAAACACTGTCCCCTCCCACCCTCACCGCCTAGTGAGAACTTCATGAAAATGAAGGATGAAGAAATCATCCAAGTTTACCACCTGCTGGGGCAAAGCGGGGCATCTTACACTTGTTCTAGAATTCCCTCCTTCAAGTTTTGAGCCCTCTGCTTCTTGTTTTCTGGAATTTGTATTTTTCCAAAACTCAAATTCAGAGATCTTCAGCCTCCTTCTCTGTCTTTATCTTAATCCAGACTGATTGTTTCTGATTCTGAAATTTCAGCCATTCACAATTACCTGTCACCACTTTTTGCCCTATGTACTTATTAACTTTCTATTACTTAATGAATAGTTTTCTCTCGGGGCTCTTCCTTTTAAACCTTATGATTTTAAGCAAAATTTATAATGCTATTATTATATCCATGAGACTGTAGATTTGATGTTCAGGCCAAATATATATTTTTCTTCTACATATCCAAACGAATCTCTCATTTAATATAACTCCATAAACCAGAAAATGAATAGAAAATGTTCCTCCACGTGCCATATAAAATTACTGGGCTTGAGTTCAGGTTTTTTGTAGCAGGAGCCACTGGTTTTCCTTACTTGGCCCTGCAAAAAACCTTTCTCTGCTCTAAAATGAAATGAAATGAAATAAAATGAAATGAAATGAAATAAAATAAAATAACCAGGCTTAATAGCTAAGGATACTTGTATCAGCCTCTGGGAACCAGCCAGAGCATTTTCTGTAAGGTTCAGACTTGTAAAAATTCATTCATTCATTCAAAATTTATTCTTTTCTGTCTTTATTTAGGTATAATTGACAAATAAAAATTGTGTATATTCAAGATGTACAACATGATTCAACATTTATTCTTGTTATTCAGGTTTTAGCCAGTGACCTGATACCCAACCTCATACAGTAGAATCCCTTCTACCTCATGTCAAAACCCTTTGTTATATCCCTTCATTGATGGAAATATCTGTATCTATTTCCTCACTTGAATCTCAGTTCCATGAGGACAGGGATTTGGTCTGTTTTATTCTCTGCCATATTCCCAGCACCTAAAACAATGGTTGGAGCACAGTGGGTGCTCCATTGTTGCACAGACTAATTCTGAGCCAATCACTGCCCAGCTCAGCACCAGCTGATCCTGGGAGGGGGCACTCTCAGAGAGACTGGCTGTGTTGGGTCTTCGTTGCTGCGCACGGGGTCTCTCTAGTTGCAGCGAGCAGGGGCTACTCTTTGGTGTGGTTCGTGGGCTTCTCACTGTGGTGGCTTCTTCTGTTGTGAAGAACAGGCTTCAGTAGCTGTGGTGCGCGGGCTCAGTAGCTGCGGCTTGTGGGCTTAGTTGCTCTGCAGCATGTGGGATCTTCCTGGATCAGGGATCGAACCCGTGTCCCCTGCATTGGCAGGCAGATTCTTAACCACTGTGCCACCAGGGAAGTCCCTCTTGAACTTCTTTATGGTTTACGGCAGTGCTAACTCTGGAACTCATTGAGAGGGGAGTATTATCTTCTCAGAGCTTCAGGCTTCTCTAATTGACCTGGCCCTTGCCTGAACCTGGACAGTCATACCCTGCATCCTGTGCCTCGGTTGTCCTAGATGGACCTGCACTAAAAACTTGGGCCTCTGCTCTCCAGTGTTTTTCCTCCACTTTGATGGATATTTTTGGGCATCTGGTATGTGCAAGGTCGTTTGCTTGGTCCTGGGGAGACGGTGGGGAGCTGGGGGCCAGCTGTGAGCCCTCCCAACCTGTCTGCTCACTTGCCCAGATCAGCCACCCACTCACCAACCAGGGAATGGTATCTGCCTCACATTAGGGGGCAGGGCTGACTCTGGGCACATCTGGAGAAGATGGGCTGGCCAAGGAGAACCTCCTAGTTGGAGGGGTCAAGGTGGCTGGCAGGGGATGGGTGGGGTGGGAGGAGCAGAAAAAGTGTCTGTGGTGTATTTTTTTTTTTTTTTTTGCAGTACGCGGGCCTCTCACTGTTGTGGCCTCTTCCGTTGCGGAGCACAGGCTCCGGACGCACAGGCTCAGCGGCCATGGCTCACGGGCCCAGCCGCTCCGCGGCATGTGGGATCTTCCTGGACCGGGGCACGAACCCGTGTCTCCTGCATCGGCAGGCGGACTCTCAACCACTGCGCCACCAGGGAAGCCCTGCTTTTTTTTTTTTTTTTTAATATTTATTTATTTAGGCTGCACTGGGTCTTAGCTGTAGTACACAGGATATTAGTTGCTGCATGAGGGATCTTTAGTTGTGGCATGTGGACTTCTTAGTTGTGGCATGCATGCGGGGAGCTAGTTCCCCGACCAGGGATCGAACCCAGGCGCCCTGCATTATGAGCACAGAGTCTTACCCACTGGACCACCAGGGAAGTCCCTGTGGTGCTTGTTGAAGCTGGAGGTCTTCCTGGAGGGAGAGGCTGGTGCGTTGGACCCAAGATCCAGAGGGAGCAGAACGGCTGGCTCCCAAGGGCTGGTGGAGTCTGCAGATTTCTGGGGTCCCAGAGGAGGCTCTGGTGGCCCGTGGGGCACCAGGGATGCTGGCTTAGGGACTCCTGTCCCAGCTTGGGAGCAGGCCCTGAACTGGAGGTCCTGAGGGGTGCTGGTGTGGGAGGAGGGTACTAGAGAGTGGTCCAGAGGGGGATTTGGGCGCTAAAGGGAGTCAGGGTGGCAGGAACCCTGATGGTTGGGGCCTCTGGGTATCTTAAGTCTTTGTCTCTTTGCCTGTGTCTTTCTCTGTCTCTGTGTCTTTCTCTCCATCTCTCCACCTGTCACTCTCCAAATCATCCTCTGTTGTCTTTCCCTTTCTGTCCCTCTCCACACCTCCATGTCTCTTGTATCTCGTTTTCTCCATCTCTGGAGGCCGCACCTCAGTCCCCGCCCAGAGGCTGTTGAGATCGGGGGGCGTGACAGGGGCGGGCCTCTCCTTGTGGCCGGCTGGTCTGGGTTAAAGAGCTGGGTCGCCTGACGGCAAGTCAGAGCCGAGGTTTCGGTTCAGGCGGATCTGGTTCGAGGGAGGGAGGCCGAGACCCGCAGGGTGAGCGCGCGTGGGGCGGGGGGGGGAGCGGACTGTAACCTGAGGGCGGCCTCAGCCCTGCGCTGTAACCCGAGGTGCACCAGCTCCGGGGCTGGAAGCGCGGGTACGAGGGTCTGCGCGCGGCGCGGGGCGGGTGCACTGCCGGCCCCGGGAATCCCCAGGAACCAGGACGGGACTGCCTGTGAGGGACTCGTGTGTGTGTGTGTGTGTGTGTGTGTGTGTGTGTGTGTGTGTGTGTGTGCGTGCGTCCCCCCGACCGTCGCTGCATATGCGTGAGGTTTCTTCTATGTGCGCCTCGGTGTCCTGGGTGTATCCTTCTCTCTGGGTGTCCATGGTGGGAAGGGCCTCAAGAAGACACCTCTCCGAATCAGGGCATCTTAGACGGATCCAAGCCCAGCCCTGTGACGCCTCCTTAAGGCTGGTTGGGGTCAAGGGGATTTCACCACTCCACATTGTCTTAAAGGGGAGGCGGTGCGTCCCACTGACGAACCTCAGGCTTCGTCAGTGCCGCCGCCTTCACAGTCTCACACACATCACAGGCGCAGAGCCTCCAACTGACCCTCTATGAAAAGAGGATGCCTGCCTGGGTCCCCACAGTTGGCTGTGAGGGTCGCGTGAGGTCCTGCAGTTGGTCCCAGCTGATGTTTGTTGGATGTTTGTTTGAAATAATGCTCCCTGGTGTCCCAGGGGCCTGGCCCTTCCCCCTTGGACCAGAGCGGGGCTAGCCAGCAGGGACCATGCAAAGCAACTGAGGCCCACCAGCTGGTAAGTCTCAGGCTGGAGGTGGGAGGGAGACAATGGGGGAGCTGGGATTTGAACAAACCAGCCCCGGCTGACCCCAAAATCCTGGGCACTTTCCGAAGGCTCTGGCCTCTCTGTATAGCCCAGCTTGGGTTTCTGAGCAGTAACATTAGCTCTGGGCTAGCGTGCAGCTGTGACCTTGGTTGGTATCCGCAGAGGGGTTTGGTTGACTCTGGAGACATTCAAGAGTCATCCAGACGGTATGGGACCCCATCTCTTCTCCCTGGAAAGACTTGGGCCTGATTCTCGAAATCCTGGGTGGCTGAGTTACAAGAATGAATGTGATGGTAGTACCAACAGCCGTGAGAGGTACCTTTGATCAAGGACTTACTGTCCTTGATGAAGCACTGAGCTGAGCACATGAAAAAACGCTTAGTTGTCATCTCAGCCCCATGAAGTTGGTAACGTGGTTCCTGTCTTATGGATGAGGAAGTTTAGGCTCCGAGAGGTGCAGACACTCACCTGAGGTCACACAGCTAAGATGCAGAGCTCCAAGGAGTCCTTTCTGAGGCGCACATCCAAGCATGGCCACATTTGATGGAGATGATGGGCAGAGACAATTGCAGCCCTGGAATGATCTAGATTACTGGTAGTTTTTTGTTTGTTTGTTTGTTTTTTGCGGTACGCGGCCCTCTCACTCTTGTGGCCTCTCCCGTTGCGGAGCACAGGCTCCGGACGCGCAGGCCCAGCGGCCATGGCTCACGGGCCCAGCCGCTCCGCGGCATGTGGGATCTTCCCGGACCGAGGCACGAACCCGCATCCCTTGCATCGGCAGGCGGACTCTCAACCACTGCGCCACCAGGGAAGCCCTTACTGGTAATTTTTAAGCATCTTTTTCTGCCAGGATCTCCTTTGGGCCAAAGAAGCTGCAGGCAAATGCCTAAAATATGCCCAAAGCTGTGGTGAGACTCACCCCTCCACATCCTGTCCTGCCAACCTGGCCCTGCCGTCATAACTGCCCCTGAAACTCTCAGAACCCCAGATACTTGGGTAGGCCCCCTCCTGGCTCATAACGTCTGGGGTCTGGCACTTTGGAAAAATGTGAGTCGACAGCCCTTTGGCATAGAGGCGTTCGAAAAGGTACCATGAGCCAGCTTAGCGGGCAGGCTGTCTGACTACAGGCTGCTAGAGGGAACGGAGAGCAGGGCTGGGATGTAGGGCAGTGGGGCCAGTGTTGGGTGCTTGGCTGTCAGGCCACCATGTGGGGAGTGGAGGTAGTATGTACACTGCCTGTGGCTCAAGAAGAGGCAGATATATGGTTTCTGGTGGGCCAGGTTCCACGTTACTGCATTCGTTCTCAGGAGTCCACACACCTTGTGTGACGAGTCCCCGTTTGGTGGCTGGGCTAACTTGACAAACCAGCCCTCCATGGGTGTGGGCCGGCCTCAGAGCCAGTCACTGGCACCTCCATCTTCAGATAATGCCCACCCCAGTAGGGTGGGCGGGGCTACCTCTGTCAGGGCGGGGCTGCTGGGGCCCTTGCCTGGCTTCTGGGATGAGATTGGGGGCTGGTGCTAAGAGGAACAGGCATGCCAGCCTCCCACAGCATCCTGAGAGTGTCAGCTTTGAATTTGTCTCACTTTTATAAATATTGTAATAGAAATAGGAATAATGGCTGAAATTTTGCATGTTATGTGCCAAGCCTCATCTCACTGAAGTGTCCCAGACAAACTTAGGAAGTAGGTCCCTTTATTATTAACCCATTTCACAGATTGGAAATGGGGATGCTGAGGATGGGGACTGGACTCACTCCAGGCTGCTTACTTGGGGAGGGGCAGAGCTGTGATTTGAATCCAAAAATGCATTTTTAAAGAATAATGCAATCCCCAAACACCTCTTCATTTTATTTTATTTTATTTTATTTTATTTTATTTTTTTTTTGCGGTACGTGGGCCTCTCACTGTTGTGACCTCTCCCGTTGCGGAGCACAGGCTCCGGACGCGCAGGCTTAGCGGCCATGGCTCACGGGCCCAGCCGCTCCGCGGCATGTGGGATCTTCCCGGACCGGGGCACGAACCCGTGTCCCCTGCATCGGCAGGCGGACTCTCAACCACTGCGCCACCAGGGAAGCCCTTCATTTTATTTTTAATTTTTTAAGTTGAAGTGTAATATACATACAGGAAAGTGCACATTCTAGAACTGGGGTTTTTGCAAACTGAACCCACCCATGTCACCAGCACCCAGGTCAAGAAAGAGAATAACTGTCTGCATCCCCAAACATGCCCCCCCATTGAAGCATCTTAATTCATTTTTCATTAATTTCAACTAAGTAATTTTTTATTGAAGTATAGTCAATTTACAATGTTGTGTTAATTTCTCCTGTACAGCAAAGTGATTAAGTTATACATATATATTCCTTCTTTTTTTATATTCTTTTCCATTATCACAGGATATTGAATATAGTTCCCTGTGCTATCAACTAATTAAATCTTACCGGACTTTACTTTTTTTTTTTTTTTTTTTT
>NW_020175432.1:864468-919182 GCF_003031525.2 Neophocaena asiaeorientalis asiaeorientalis
GGTACGCGGGCCTCTCACTGCCGTGGCCTCTCCGGTCGCGGAGAACAGGCTCCGGACGCGCAGGCTCAGCGGCCATGGCTCACGGGCGCAGCTGCTCCACGGTATGTGGGATTTTCCCGGACCGGGGCACGAACCCACATCCCCTGCATCGGCAGGCGGACTCTCAACCACTGCGCCACCAGGGAAGCTCCAGACTTTACTTTTTAGAGCAGTTTTAGGTTTACAGAAAAATTACCCAGAAAGTATGGGGTTCTAACACACCCCCTCAACTCGACTGTTATTAACATCTCTCATTAGTGTGGTGCATTTGTTACACTTGATGAACCAGTATAGAACATTATTTTTATTTTTAACATGCTAGGTTTCCCCCCTATCTTTCACTTATTTATTTATTTATTGGTTGCGTTGGGTCTTCGTTGCTGCGCGTGGGCTTTTCTCTATTGTGGCGAGCGGGGGCTACCCTTCCTTGCAGTGCACAGGCTTCTCATTGCGTTGGCTTCTCTTGTTGCGGAGCGCGGGCTCTAGGGCGTGCTGGGCTTCAGTAGTTCTGGCTCACGGGCTTAGCTGCTCCGTGGCATGTGGGATCTTCCTGGACCAGGGATCAAACTTGTGTCCCCTGCATTGGCAGGCGGATTCTTAACCACTGCATCAGCAGAGAAGTCCCTAGAACGTTGTTATTAACTAAAGTCCATAGTTTACATTAGAGTTAATTCTTTGGCTTGTACAATTCACTAATTAATTTAATAGTTAAAACACTTTTGAATGGTCAATATGTGCTCAGGGTATAGAAAATCAAAAAGTCCCCAAAGATAGAGACAGAAAGATAAGCCTCCCTTCCAATCCTGCCCCCAGTTTTTGCAGGCTCCTTTCAGAGGCAGCCACCGTGATAAATTTCTCATGGGTCCTCAAAACCATTTTTTCTGCATTAAAAAAATTGGGGCAAAATTCATCTAACATAAAATAACTATTTTAAAGTGAACAATTCTGTGGCATTTAGTACATTCACAATGTTGTGCAATCACCACATGTATCTGTTTTCAAAACATTTCCATCACCCTGAAAGGAGACCTCCTCACTCCCCAACTCCTGTTCCCCCCAGCCCCTGGCAACCACGAATCTGCTTTCTGTCTCCCACCTATCCTGGATATTTTATATAAACTGGATTATACAATACATGGCCTTTTGTGTCTGGCTTCTTTCACTCAGCTTCATGTTTTTGAGGTTCATCCGTGTTGTAGCCTGTGTCAGTGCTTCATTCCTTTTCATGGCTGTATAATATTCCATGGTATAGATACACCATATGATATCTATCCATCACCAGTTGATGGACATTTGGGCTGCTTTCACCCTTTGGTGATTGTGAATAGTGTCGCTATGAATATTTGTACACAAGTATCGGTTTGAGTCCCTGTTTTCCATTCTTTTGGGTATACACCTAGGAGTGGAATTCTGGGTCATGGAATGATTCTATATTTAACTTTTTGCGGGACCATCAAATTGTTTCCCACAGCGGCCGCACCTCCTCAAAACTTTTTGTAGCACTTTCTTTGGGGATTTGGACAGAACTGCTCTGTTTGAGGGGAGGAGGAACCCAGCTGTGGAAAGTAGAGGACTTCCTCAATGCACCCATTTGTTGAGCTCCTCCCATGAACATCAGATGGACCTCTTTCTTTTATTCCCATTTTGGGGATGAGAAGACTGTGGCTCCCAGGGGGAGAGCCAGTTGGGGACCCACAGCATGTGTTTTTTCTGCTAGGAGTAGAGCTGGTGTCTGTCCCAGGAAAGACTGCAGCCTGCACCTGTCCTGAGGGATGGTGAGGTGGGCACAGGGTTTCTCTGGCCCTCCCATGCACCCACCCACCTGGAGCAGGGACCCCTTTTTCAGGGCTCACACTTTATCTTGTTCCAATTCCTTCCCATTTCAATCCTTCAGGAAGACATCTCTGTGGTCAGAATATCAGCTGCGATTTTCCTGGGTGGAGGTGGGGGCTTTTGCTGTGACTCCAAGTCCCCCAACTTCCTCTGAGGGTTACTGGAAAGATGAAAGGCATGCATGACTGTGAAAGTCACTGCGTACAGCAGGTGCTCAATAATTCTTTTGAGAGCAAAGGAAGGGAGGTAGATGATTGCCGTGCAAAATGGGCTGTCAGAGCAGAGCTGGGCCTGGAGGACGAGGGGAAGCTGGTGTGGGCAGAGTTGGGGGAGGGGCATGCAAGGTGGAGGGAACAGCATGTGCAGAGGCTCTGAGGTAGGAATGAACTTAGCCTGTGGCTGGAGTGGCCGGAGTTGAGTGAGTGAGGGGGAGAGTGGTGGGAGACAGAGTTGGAGGCGTCAGCAGGGGCAGGCCACACAGGGCAATGGGGTCCATGGAAAGGAGTCTGAATTGCTTTCAGAGTGTAATGGGGGGGCCATAGGAGGAGGGGGAAGGTCATGTCTGATTTAATTTTAGGAAGAGCCCTCTGACTTCTGTGTGGGGAATGGACTGCTGGGGGCCAAGGATGGAACTCGGGACCGATGGGAGGAGGCTACCACAGTGGTGAATTGACATGGATTGGGATGATGGATGGAGAGAAATGAATGGATGTGAAAGAATGTTTAGGCTGGATAACCAGCACCAGCTGGCAACAGATCGAATGGAAGAAGAAGGAGGGAGGTGGGGGTGAGGTGAATCTGATACCCGTGGGGGAATATCCAGGAGGTGGCTGGACCTATCAAGGGGGTCACTGAGACATGGGAGGCACCTCAGAGACGAGTCACGGAGGCCATGGGAGGGCATGAGATCCTCAGGAGGTGTGCACAGAGGGAGAGGAGACCACCCAGGACCAAGCTCTAAGGAATACCAACATTTACAAATTGGGTGAAGAAAGGGAGGGTCCAAAACGGACTGAGAAAGGGGAGCTTTGTGGCTGAGGTGGAAGATGGACAGGGTTCACCTCCCAAAGGGCTTTGGATACCAGGCTGGGGGGAGTGCGGAGCCATGGAGGGAGTTAGAACAGAGGAATGACAGGCCTTTAGAAAGGTGTCTGTAGTGGATGGGGTGGAAGCTAGACTACAGCCAGCTTGCCCAGGGGTTAGATGTGACCCATGTGACCTGTTGGCTGAATATGTTGACCCCAGCCCACCCCAAGAAGTCTTGGGCCTGCCAGGATGGTGACCCCCACCCCATCCCTCCAACTCCAGACCATACACAGGAAAGGTCATACCATGGTGGACTCAGAGATCATCTCTTACAGCTACCCCCAGTTCCATATGGGGAACTGGGGGTGACAGTAAAAGCAGTCAGTGGAGGAGTTAGGATTAGAACCCAGCTGCTTATGGTGTGTGTGTGTGTGTGTGTGTACATATTTTAGTAAGAAAGCCCCCTTCATATAGGTTCCTCACTTCACTCAGGCCTCTGCTCAGATATCCCTCTCCAGAGAGGCCTCCCTGGACCACTTCATCTAAAAGAATTGCTCCCCATCCTCTTACTCTGAGTATTAGTGCCCTGTAGCTGCTGTAACAGATTTCCGTGAACTGGATGGCTTAAAACAACACAATTTATTAGCTCTTGGATTTGCAGGCCAGAAGTCTGCAATCCAGGTGTCGGCAGGGCCACACTCCTTCTGAAAGCTCTAGGGGAGGATCCTTCCTTGTCTCTTCCAGGTTCTGGGGGCTCCAGGTGTTCTTTGGCTTGTGGGCGCATCACCCCAATCCCTGCCTTTGTCTTCACATGGCCTTCTCTTCTGTGTGCCAGATCTCCCTCTGCCTCTCTCTCACACTCTTTCTTTGGCTGTGCTACATGGCTTACGGAATCTTAGTTCCCTGACCAGGGATTGAACCCAGGTCCTTGGCTCCCTCTGCCTCTCTCTTAGAGGGACACTTGTGATTCCAGTTAGAACCTACCTGGATAATCCAGAATCATCTCCCCATCTCTAGATCCTTACCTTAATCCCACCTGCAAAGATTTTTCCATATAAGGTCACAGGTTCTAGGGATTAGAATGGGATATCAATGGGGGGGGCAATACTCAGCCACTCCCCCATCCCCACTTTACCTTCTTCAGAACATGTAGCCTTTCTGTGGTGTCCTAGCATGTCTATTGGTGGTCACCACCCCTAAGGGACAGGGCCATGTCTGTCCTGCCATCATTACATCCCCATGCCTAGAACAGAGTCAGACACATAGCAGGGGCTCAGAAATGATTTGCCAACTGAATGCTGAAGAGAAACATGTAGAACCCTTAGTGGAAGTCCTGGCCTGTGGAAGCCAGAGGAAGGTCACAATTCTTCGTAGTAACCCACTAGCTGGCTTCCCCGATATTGCTGGCGAAAATCATCATCCATCGCTAAATTGGTAAAGAAATAAATACCCATGGCTACTTCCTGTGGCGTGTGTCACCTAGAGCTGCCCATGGGAGAGGCAGCCCAATTGCACATCAGTGGTCTTAGTTCAGAGCATATGCCTGGGACTCGTGACTTGGAGCTCTCTGTGTGTCATTTTGGAAGGTTGCTTACTCCCTCCCCCTCCCCCTCCCCTTCCAGCCCTCCAGAGGGCATATTGCCTACACCAGACTTTCTGTATTTTAAAAAAGATTTTAACTGTGGTAAAATACACATAACATTTACCATTTTAACCACTTAAGTGTATAGTTCAGTGGTATTAAGAACATTCACATTGCTGTGCAGCCACCACTGCCATCCATCTCCAGAGCTTTTCCATCTTCCCCAGCTAAAACCCTGTATCTGTTAACATTAACTCACCATTTCCCCCTCCCCCAGACACTGGCAACCACCATCCTCCTTTCTGTGTCTATGAATGTGACCAGTCCAGGGACCTCATATAAGTGGAATCATACAGTATTTGTCCTTTTGTGTCTGGCTTATTTCATCTAGCATAATGTCATCAAGGTTCATCGGTGTTGTAGCAGGTGTTGCAGCAGGTGTTACAATTTCCTTCCTTTTTAGGGCTGCATAATATTCCGCTGTATGAATGGACCACATTTTGTTTATCCATTTTTTCGCTGATGGATGCTTGGGTTGCTTTCACTTTTTGGCTATTGCGAATAGTTCCACCATGAACACGAGTGTACAAATATCTATTTGAGTCCCTGCTTTCATTTCTTTTGGGGATCTACCCAGAAGTGGGATTGCTAGAACATATGGTAATTCTACGTTTACTTTTTTGAGGAACCACCATACTGTTCTCTGGAGCACGGCTGCACCATTTTACATTCACTCCTGCAATGCATAGGTTTCCAATTTCTCCACATCCTTGCCAACACTTGTTATTTTCTTACTTTCTTTCTTTAATAGTAGCCATCCTAATGAGTCGTCATGTCATCTGCCTTGTAAGTCAGACCATTCCAATGGGGTCCTCCACATTTGGTAATGACCCATCCACCTGCTTTCCCAGGACACAGTAACCAATAGAAACTTCACCTCTGCCTGGATGATGTGGTTGGACTTTGGCTGGTGGAAGAGCCAGTGGGTTGGAGGCCCTGGGAGGGGGCACCCCTGGCAGGGGTGGGTGGGTGTTGAGGACACAGGCGAGGACCTGCAGTGCAGGGTTTCTTTAGCTCTGTTGTCCAAGGAGGTGGGAGCACAGAGGGAACCCTTGGCTCATAGGACTGAGTGGAAACGATTGATGAGAGCAGGACCTGAGCATTTTCAGCAGTCTCCTTGGTGTTGTCTGAGATCCATGGGCCCTCAAATTGATTGAGGTTGGCCTTGGTGGGGGTTCAGGGGACCCCCTGCCAGCTCCCAACTCCCGTGAGTTGGAGGCACTGAGCTTGAATTGTCTTGAAAATGGAGAGAATGACGGGACCTGCCTTCAGGGGTTGCCTTAAGATTCCATGAAATGAGGCACCTAATGGTGGTGCCTGGCAGGTAGTAAGTGCTCTACGCCTGGTCACTGTGTTATTAATACTATTTGTTCACACCCACTCTGTTTTGCTTCCTTCAGGAGCTGACGCTAGGGCAAGGATTTGAGTGCAAGTAGTTTATGTGGGAAGTGATCACAGAAAAGACCAATAAGGGAGAAGGCAGTGAACCTAAAAGAATTGAAAACAGGGACTCAAACAAATACATATACATGCCTGGTCATAGCAGCACATTTCATTGTAGTCAAAAGGTGGAAACAACCCAAATGTCCTATAGAGGAATGGATAAACAAAATGTGATAAGTTCTTACAATGGACTATTACTCAGCATTTATAAGAAACGAAGCACTGATACACGCTACAAAGTGGATGAACCTTGAAAATATCATTCTGAGTGAAGAAAGCCACAAAAGACACGAAAAGTCGCTGTGTATGATTCCCTTTATATGAAATGCCCAGAATAGGCAAATCCGTAGAGACAGAAAAAAGATTAGCGGTTTCCAGGGGTGGGGGGGAGGGGGAGTGGATTGCTAAAAAAAAAAGGAGGAGGTGAAGAAGAAGAAGAAGGAGGTAAGACAGGGGAAAGGAGGCAGCTAACAGAGAAGGTTTCTCTTGTGGGCAGCTGAAGTTTAATCCTGCTGGGGAACCCTAGCAGTGCATACAGAACCCACACCTCAGAGTCATTGCACTGGAAAGGAGCTGGATTATTTATCCAGCAATGCTCATCAGTCATTGCTCGAGAGCTACTTTTGGCAAGAAGGAGGAGAGGGAGTTTGTTTCAATTTTCTAATACTCTGGCCACCTGTGCACGGGCAGAGAAGTTGGGAGGGATGCCCTGAGAAGTCAAGGCTGAGGGCATATGGGTGGGGCCAGCTGGCTGGAGGTCACTGCTCTGGGAAGAAGCATCCTTGGTGTCTGGGACTTACATGTATTGAGTGCCTACTATGTGCCAGGCACATCACGCTTGGCTTCACAGGTCATCATGTGTATGGCACACATGTGGCCAGAGGGTGGTTCCCACCTGCACTAACCCCCACCCTATGTGTCCCCCCAGGATGCTGCCCATCACAGAGCACCTGCTGCACCTCCTGGGATTGGAGAAGACAGCGTTCCGTTTGTATGCCCTGTCCGGGCTCCTTCTCTCCCTGCTCTTCTTCCTCTTCCGTCTGCTGCTGCAGTTCCTGAGGCTCTGCTGGCACTTCTATATCACCTGCTGCCGACTGCGCTGCTTCCCCCAGCCGCCCCGGCGCAGCTGGCTGCTGGGCCACCTGGGCATGGTGTGTGTGGCTGGGCAGGTGGACTGGGCAGGGCAGGGAAGGTACAGATGTTCAGTAAGGATGATGGACCTGCTGGCTTCCCTCATCCCCCCAAGAATCTAGTTGGAGCCATGAACAGACCCATTTTACAGGATCTGAGTGAGACTGCGGTTCAGAGAGGGCAAGCAGGAACCCAGGATCACACAGCTTGGATGAGGCAGAGCTGACTCTAAAGTTCTCTCTACAATTCCAGGCTATTGCTGTAGCAACAGGTACCAGTGCTTGTGAAATCCCAGAGTGGGAGGCAGGGCACCCCTGTAGATTTTGTTGCTTCACCTAACCCACAATGTGGTTTCACACACTCTCTCTTTCTCTTTAATGCTGTGGTCCCAGGTGAGGATTCCAACCCTTTTCTTTCATTTCATTTCTTATTTCACATATATATTCCAGGTATTATTTCAGGCACTTTATAAATATTAGCTCATTTGGTCCTCTTGACAATCTTAGAAGGTAGGTCCTGTGACTATCTCCATTTTTTCTCCAGAGAATACTATGGCACAGAGAGGTTAAGTAGCTGGCCTTAGGTCACAGAGCTTGTAAGTGGCAGCGTCTGGGTTTAAACCCAGGCTGTCTGGTTCCAGCGTCCCTGATCTTAACTGTCTACCCTTGCCCCTCTAGCTTCTGGATGAGAAAGGCTGGACTTTTCTAAAAGGGCTTCAGAGGTCAGAAGAGAGAAAGTCAGACTCCTAAGGGTGCTGAGGCTTTTGGGGCCAGAGTCCAGCCTCTATTTCCCTGCTGGACTCAGCTGATCCCCCTTCCAGGCCCAGATGAAACCGAGGGACAGTTGTGGAGACCTTCCTCATGCTGAACTTGGAGGAAGACTTTGGAGAGGCACTTTGGGGCAATGGTCACCAGTGTGGACTTGCCAGTTTCTGCCATGAGCTGCCTGTGTGACCCTGACAAGCTCTTTCACCTCCCTGTGCCTCAGATAACTCATCTGCAACGTGGAACTATAATCATTCCTAATAATCTCGTGGGATTGTTTCAACGATTCCTGAAGTCATGTCTGTGGTATGCTGGGCACTGAGCCTGCTACACCGCGGTGGATGTATGAGCTCAATTCTCGGGTCCTGCGGAGACTGGAAGTAACAAGTGATTCTAGACACATTTTAGATACTGCTTGGAGTGAGTGTCTCAGAAGAAGGAAGCAGGAGACATTTCCACTCAATAGTGCAAGAAACATTCATTTTATTATCCTCCTGCAGCCAGCACTCACCAAGTTTTGGCTGTACCTGAATCTCCTCCCTCTTTCCCATTCTCCAACCACTGCTCAGGCCTCCTCCTCTCCTGCTGTTCCATGGTCCAGGCTCCTCCCTGGGCTCCTGCCTTTAGTCTTACCCCTCCAGTCCATCCCTCATCCTGGTCCCAGAAGGATTCCTGAATCCAGCCATGTCCCTCCCCTGCTTATACACCCTCCATGGCTCCCCATTGCTGTCCTGAGAAAGTCCCAGCTTCTCAGCTGGAGTTCAAGTCCCTTTAGACTCCAACCCCCACCCTCCTCACCTGTTCTACCATCTCCCTCTAGTCCCATAGAATGACTTTCTGCTCCTGGAACAAGCCTCTGACTTTCCACCTCCATGGCCTTTGCCGAAACTGTGCCCTCTGCCCAGAATATCCTTCTCTGTTAGATGAACTTCTACTCATTTTTCATGCCCCATATCCAATGCCCTTGCTCCAGGAAGCCCTCTGGCATGGATGGTGGTCCTGGAAATAGTGGCCAGCCTCTGGTGCCATGGGCGGTTGGCCAGCACCAGTTCTGAAGTCCAGCCTTGACCCCGTGGGCCCATCCTGCCTCCCAGGCCATGAGACCTGGATGATGCCATGATCTCCCTTGGGTGTGGACAGGCTCAGGGCTGAACCTGATCAAGAAGGAGACACAGAAACCAGAGAGGAGTCATTTGTTCATTCATTCATTCATTCTACAATTGCTGGACCCTACCATTGGCCAGGAACTGGGTTAGGCTCCTTTATATCTGAGCTCTCCCAATTCTCATAACCTATGAAATAGGGATGGACCTGCCCTATATTATGGATTCGATATTTGGGGCTCAGAGAGGTTAGGTGACTTGCCCAAGATCACACAGCCGCTGAGGGTGGATTTGAGCTCAGATCCATCTGACATTGAGCCTGAAGTGCTCTGCCTCATAGAACATGTTGGTTAAGAGCAGGCGTTTTGGAGTTTGGGGGCCTGTGTTCAAATCCTGGCTTTACCACTATGGCAGGTGATGCCAGTGTCTGCACACATCCTCTCGGCCCATGTCTGGCTGCAGTGGGCTGACTTCTAGTTGCTAGCACCTGTGTTCTAGGGCTTTCTCTAGCAGCTGAAGCCCACTCTGTGCGGGTGGACTGTGAACTTCAACCTCAGCCGGTGATTATGGGACTAGGGGAGTTGGTATAAAAACACCCCAGCCCCCTCACCTTCAGGTGGGTTGACTCTGAGATGGATGTCCCCCAGAGATCCCCAATGGGACTGAGCCCCAGTTGCCCATGGGAGTAATTCCCTTGACAACTCTTTGCTGGCTGCCTTTCCTCTCTATCTCACTTCTCCTCTCCCCACCCATGTTTCTGGGGATCACCCCCCAAATAAACTGCTTGCCCTAGAACCCTTGTCTCAGGTCCTGCTTCTAGGGGAGCCCAAACCAGGACAGTCGCTTTACTCACCTGTAACTTAAGACAAATCATTTGACCCTTCAGAGTAAAATAAAATGGGGAAAATGGTAGCAACTACGTCATAGGGTTCTTGTGTGGGTTGAAAAAATGCCCACAGCAGCACCCAACTGCAAGCACGTGTATGTGTTAAAGAGAATAATACTAGTAATATTTTGTTATGAACGTAGAGGTACTAGGTTAAGTGCCAACTGTTATCATTATTGCGTTTACTCTTACTGCTTTTATTTCTTGAACACCAGCCGTGTGTCAGGCCCTGTGCTGGGGCTCTTCCACTTTGCTATTCCATGAATCCTCTCAGCTACCCTCAGAAGGGGAGTTGACTTTTCTCCCAGTTTTCAGATGAGGGAATGGAGGCTCAGTGAGGTGCAGCCAACTGCCCACAATCATACAGCTCTTCCCGGCTTGTTTTGAGGGCAGGGGAAGTGGTGGGAGGGAAGGGGTGGGGGAAGCCAGGGCTGGACACCTTCTCACTACCCTTCTCTACCACCCTCTGCAGTATCTCCCGAATGAGACAGGCCTCCAAGATGAGAAGAGGGTGCTGGACAGCATGCACCATGTGATCCTGGTGTGGATAGGACCTGTCCTGCCACTGTTGGTTCTGGTGCACCCTGACTACATCAAGCCCCTGGTGGGCGCCTCAGGTAGGTGGGCTGGGCCTCTGAGTGATGAGTAAACCCTCAACTCCCAGAGCCTACCTGGGTTTCTAGGCAGGTGGGCAATCCAGAAGAAGGGCCATTTGAAGGATGAATAGGAGTTTACCAAAGCCACGATGGCAATACAGATAATGGGAACAGCATGGGAAAAGACGTGACAATAACATTCCCAGGAACTTTTAGAGAATGTTCACCTCTCAGAGTCAGAGCAGACATGTTCGGATAGGCAGTTGTTTGCCCAAGCTTTTGTTAAATGGTTGTTGCTCAATTTTAAGCCATGGCACTCCTATCATTTGGGTTCTGACACTCCCACTGTGGCTATCGCAGCCTTCAGGCTGGCCCTGACTGGCAGAGAGGGAGAGGTAGAAGGATTGCTTCTCCCTTCTGCCATCCACACCTATTTCAAGGTGCAGGATTCCCAAGTGTGCTTGGCAAGCTCTTGCTCAGGCTTCAACATGCAGCTCTAATGACCTCCTCCTCCAGGAAGCCTTCTTTGATTCCCCCAGACAGACCATAGGTCTCTCCTCTAGACTCTCCCATTCTCACTCCTAACCATTTAGCGCTGAATGTGTCTGTGTCTAGCACTATCTTCCTCATAAGAGGGGCTCTGGGCCCTCAGGGTGGCCTCGCATGTACCTGGGCATCTCCAGAGGCATAAGGGGACATTTGAGAGAGGAAGAATGGGAAATAAAGGGCTCCAGGAATTTTAGGACCTCTGGCCTCAGCTTTGGTCTCTGCAAACACACGTATGGAGACCACCTTCAAGGCTGCCCCCTGAGCCATGGAGGAGGAAGGGGCTGCCATCCTTCCCTTTCCCAGCTCTGCCCTCCTCATGCCTCAGTGTCCCCCATTATTGCATTTGTAAGGGAATGACCATCCCCACTGAACAAAGAGGGAAACCTGGACCCTGGGAAGGGTGACTCTTCCAAGGGATGGGCACCAAGTTGTGGAAAGAGTCCTGGGCCAGGACTTGGGTGGGCTGGGTTTGAATCCAGGCTGGAGCATGTACTTGCTGTGTGACCCAGCAATTCGTCTAGCTTCTCAGGGCTTCAGTTTCTGATCTGTAAAATAGGGTGGTTGTGAAGAGTCAGTAATATAGTGTGGGTTGGTTTTCTCTCTTCTGCCTTTTTAATATCTTTTTTCTTTCTTTCTTTCCCCCTCCCTCCCCTCTCCACCAGCTCAGAGCATCTGTTTTCTGAGTGTCACCCTGCATGGTTATGAGACTCCAAGTAGACCAGGCAGTAGAGCCCCCATCATAAGCTTGGCAATTTAGTAAATGCTCAGGCCTCTTCTTCTCCTCTCCCCTGCCCTCTCTCAGGACAGGCAGGATATCTAGTGCCTCCCCCACTGGAGGAGCTGGATGGTAGACTCCAGCTTGGAGAGGGTGGGGCTGTGTGAGTCAGGAGAGGCAACTTGGCATCAGGCCTCCTGGCCCCAAGGTGTCCGGGACCCTCCATGCCTGTCTGCCTGAGATTGGACAGACCTGGTCCTAAGTCGTTAATTCCATCCCCTACTGGGGCCTCCTTGGGACCGCATCTCGGGGGTTTGCTCCTCTAGGCTTAAACCCACGTAGCTGATGGGCCCTGAGAAAGGCATGGCTCTTCTTAGAACCTCTGTTTCTTCATCTTTTAAGGGGCATTTGGGATATACAGAGAAAGTAGGTGAGAATGCTTTATAGAAGACAAGGCAGGATATACAGGCATTTAATTGTAGCTTGCTTTCATATATTCGTTTTAAAAATTGAGCGGAAATCGCATACCATATAATTACTTATTTTAAAGTGTAAGGTGTTTAGTGTGGTCACAATGCTGTGCAACCGTCACGTCTCCCGAGTTTCAAAACCTTTTCATCACCCCATAAAACACTCCATAGCCATTAAGTTATCACTTACCATTCCCCCTTCTCTTCATCCAGTGGTAAACACTTTCTGTCCCCATGGATTTTCCTTTTCTGGGTATATCATAGGAAAGGAATTATACAAAATGTGGTCCTTTGCAGCTGACTTTCACTCAGAATAGTTTTTGAGGTTCATCCTCATTGTAGCAATGATCAGGACTTCATCCTTTTTTAAGGCTGAGCAATATTTCATTGTATGGATGTATGGATATACCATATTTGCTTATCCATTCATCCGCTGACATACATTTGTGTTGTTTCTACCTTTTGGCTGTTATGAATAATGGTGCTATGAACATATGTGTACAAGTTTTGGACATATATTTTCATTTCTCTTGGGTAGGTACCTAGTTGTAGAATTGTGGGGTCACGTGGGAACTCTATGTCTAACTTTTCAAGGAACCACCAAACTGTTTTCCATGGTGTCTGCGCATTCATTTTTCCCTATTAGGGTCCTGCTGTGAGCTGGGGACCCAGCTATTCATCTCACAAGTTCTTGACACAACTGAGCAATAATTATAGTCACAGTAGTAAAAATAGCCAACAGTGGTTAGTTATTCATTTATGTGCATGAATATTTAATGAGCACCTACTGTGTGCCAGGAGCACATTAGTTCATTGAGTTTTTTGTAGGGTTGCCATGAGGTAGGCAGGATTGTTTGATTTTCTTGCCCAAGTTTACACAACCAGTTAGGGCTGGGATTTGAACCCAGACCGGGCCGGCCCAGAGGCCAAGCTCTCAATCACAGTAATATGAAGCTTCCTGCTGGGCACTTGTATGGGCTTTTCTTATAGACCTTCTTCAGGGTAGATGTTACCACCTCCTTGTTACTGGAGGGGAAAGTGATGGGAGAGGCAGCCTGGACACAGGCTCTCCTGGCATTGAGTGCTGAGGGTTGGATTAGAGGAGGGACCTGAGGATGACAGAGCAAGGGTTTGGCTGGAGAGAAGGTTTGGAGAAGGTTTCCTGGAGGAGGCATCGGTGAAACTGGGCTTTGAAGGATGCATAGGAGTTTGCCTGATGAGAGGTCCCAGGTAGAGGGTCCTAAGTGCAAAAGTGCAGTTGTGTGAAAATGCCAGGGGAATTCAGGTGACTTGGGGTGTCTGGAGTGAAGATGACATGTGGGGAGAAGTAGGAAATGAGACAGGAGCTGGACTCAGAGCACCTATGTACAAAGTGAAGGAGCTTGTGTTTTATCTTGGGGGTGTTAGGGAGCCATGGGAGGTGTTTGAGCAGGATAGCCATTGGACAAGTTTGTGTGTCAGAAAGACCCCTGAAGGTCCTAGCGTGGAGTCCAGAGCCCAGAGAGGAGAGGAGTGACTAGACTCCCACCTCCTCCTTCAAAGCTGCCTCTTCCAGGAAGTCTGCCTTGACTTCTAGTAACCCTTTCTCTGTGCCTCCCTCTGCTCCTGGCACACATTCTACCTTCTTGCTAATTACATGGCATGTCTCTGCTTCCCTTTCCCACTACACCCAGAGCTCCTCCAGGCAGGGTGTGGAGCTGAGCCATCTCTGGGGCCCCAGCATGGGTTGGGCACAGAAAGGTGGCAGCACAGGTGTGTAGAATGGGAGAACGAGTGGACAGACGATTGTGCATACAATCGGCCAATGCCTGGGGAGTGTAGGTGGCTGAATCATATCTCAGGTAAAAGTGACATTACTTGAGTTTCAGGTACTTCCTTCCTGGGCCCTGCCCATTCTGTCCCAGATCTATTCAGCACATAGAAAGGGAATGCATTCACTCATCCATCCAACCACCCACCCACCCATCATCCATCCATCTATCCATTCATCCATCCATCCATCCAACCATCCAACCATCCATCCAACTACCCACGGATAGTTCTCATTCATTCATCCTTTGATTGGTTAATTCATTCATACAATAAAAATTTATTTAGCACCAATATGTTAGTGATCAACAAGGTCCCTCCCTTCAAAGCGCTTGTAACTGGATGGATACAATCCAGAGTGATTGGTGGGAGAGGGAATGGCATCCAAGCAGAGACTGGAAGAATGAGGAAAGAGTGTTGGAGGCAGAGAGGATGCCTGATGGAAAGACTCAGAACAGAGAGGGAACACAGCTTTTCAAGGACCTGAGAAAAGTTCTATGACGTTAGCAAGTTGGGTGTGTGCGGGAAGGGGTGGCTGTGGTGGAGGAGAGAGGTGTTCTGAGAATGGTCTGGACTGGGATACGTCATTCAAGGCTTTGTAAATGGGCTGAGCAGCTGTGCTTGAGGCTGATGGGGGTGTGGGCAGAAAAGGACATGGTCAGATCTAGAGTCAAGTAAGATCCCCCTGGGTCTAGGGTACAGGACAGACTGGAAAGGGCGAGGCTGGAGGTTGGGAGCACAGGAGGTGTAATTCAGATGGCCTGAGTTGGCAGAAAAGAGGGGGTGGATTAGGAGAAGAATCAGGTGAAGAAAGCCATACTGGAGAGAAAGCACGGCCTGGGCAAAGGTTTGGAAGTGAGGGACAACGTGTGGGGTTATTTGGTGTATGCTGAAGGATGAGATGGGAGAGGCATACAGCAGCAAGGTAGGGCAGGGCCCTCAGTGCTAGCCTGAGCTTGAGCTTTTTTACAAAGATTTTAGGAGCCATGGGAGGTGTTTGAGCAGGGAAGGCTCACGTTCAGATCAACATGTTATAAGGCTCTCTTTGGGGCAGGTGTGGAGGATGGGACTGGAGGGGTGACGTGGGAGGTGAGAGCCCAAAGTGGAGGCCCAAGGAGGTCATAAGCAGAGGTCAAGGGTCAAAACTCTGTTTTGAGACATCATCACCTCTTCTCTCTCCACAGCTGCCGTTGCCCCCAAGGATGACCTTTTCTATGGCTTTCTGAAACCTTGGCTGGGTGAGCTCGTCACTGGGTAGCCTGGAGCTGGGGCTTCAGGAAAGAGGGGGCAGGGTGTGGGGTTTGTTGGTGAGGTCCTTAACCTTGGTCTTCTGGGTCCAGGAGATGGGCTGTTGCTCAGCAAAGGTGACAAGTGGAGCCGGCACCGCCGCCTGTTGACACCTGCCTTCCACTTTGACATACTGAAGCCCTACATGAAGATCTTCAACCAGTGCACCGATATCATGCATGTGAGTCCCAAGGTTTCTTGGGAAGAGGGTATCCTGGAAGTGAGGCTGGTCCAGGCCCCAGCTCATGGGCAAACCATGTGATGCCAGGAAGCCTCACTTCCTTTATCTATAAAGTGGTCTTGTAGTGAACTTGCAGCTGGGCCATTGTCAACCCGGCTGAAGGTCTGTGGTCTCTACCCATTTGCCACGTGTCTTTCTCTTCCAGGCTAAATGGCAGCGCTTGGCAGAAGGCTCAGAAGTCTCCCTTGACATGTTTGAGCATGTCAGCCTCATGACCCTGGACAGTCTTCAGAAATGCGTCTTCAGCTACAACAGCAACTGCCAGGAGTGAGTGTGGCCTCCCTGGGGAACATAGGGTCAGCTGCTCCAGGGGCGAGGTGACGAGAGGAAAAAGGAAACTCTTAGCTGTTAGGCACTCCTGCGCGGCTGGTGCTCTGTCACTGACAGGCTGTGTGGTTCCGGGAAACTGACATCACCTCTCTGAGCCTGTTTCCTCATCCCCCAAATGCACATCTCCATCCCATCCCCACAGTCATCGTATGAGAATTATAGGGGATAATGTGAGTCGATAGCTTGGCATACAGTAGGTGCTCGGTAGATGCTAGTTTCACTCATTCCTCCGCAGAAGGTACGTGGTCTTTGGAAAGACCCTCCCCACACTTTCTGAGCCTCAGTTTCTTTGTGAAATAGGGATGATAATCCCTGACCTTCTGAGAGATGTTTAAAGCATAAAATGATATAGCACTGCCCTGGCACATGAGGGATGTCGAGTGAATATTTGTTGAATGAGTGAAATAACCATAGCTCTGGTTCATTCATTCATTCGTCAAATATTTGTTGTGTACCTACTATGTGCCTGGCACTATGCTAGCCACTGGGGATATGGTGGTAAGCACTAAGCCCAACTCCTTGGAGCTTACAGTCTAAGTGGGGATATAAGGAATAAGGGACATAATGACTGTCAAGTTTGTAGCACATAGTAGGTCCTCAACGACAAGCTACTGACTTTGTTACTCAGGGCCTTCTAGCGGTATTGTTTCCGTTGGGTAAGGTGGAGATGGCCTTAGTAATTAATTCGTTAATTGATCCAAGAAATATTTATCGAGTGCCTACTGTGTGCCAGCTCTAGAGTAGAATACAGTGGTCAACAAAACAGATAAGGTCTTGCTCATCTGGAACTTACATTTTAGTGGGAAGACAGGCAGTAACCATGAACAAATAAACAAGAAAATGCCAGTTGGTGATTAGTGCATGAAAACAACAAGCATGCTTCAGAACTAAGGACAGCTCTTTGCAATCCTGCCCCCTGCAATTTAGTTTTTCTTTCTTTCTTTTTTTTAATGAGAACTTTACTGAGATGTAATTGACATACCATACAGTCCACCCATTTAAAGTATACAACCAATGGTTTCTAGTATATTCACAGGGTTGTGCAACCATCACCATAATCAATTTTAGAATATTTTCACCCAAAAGAAACCCTGTACATTTTAGCACTCATCTCCCACTTCCCACTTCCCTTCCAGATCTAGGCAATAACTAATCTTCCTTCTGTCTCTATAGATTTGTCTTTTATGGAAATTTCATATAGATGGAATTACACAGACTTCTGTTTCTGGTTTCTTTCAGTCAACATATTGTTTTCAGATTCAACCATGCTGTAGTTGAATTATCAATAATTCGTTTTAAAAATTGCTGAATAATATTCCATTTACCACATAATACCACGTTTTGCTTATCCAGTCACCTGTTTATAGACATTAAGGTTGTTTCCATTTTTTGGCTATTATGAGCAATGCTGCTATAAACATTTGTGTACAAGGTTTTGTGTGAATGTTTTAAATTCTCTTGAGTATATACCTAAGAGTAAAATTACTGGGCTATATGATAATTCTATGTTTAACTTTCTTGGAACTGCCAGACTTTTTCCATAAGTTGGTTGCACCATTTTACATTCCTACCAGCAGTATGGGAGGGCTCCAGTTTCTCCACACCCTCATCAACACTTGCTATTATCTGTCTTTTTGATTATAGCCATCCAGTTGGGGTAAAGTGGTATCTCATTGTAGTTTTTTTTTTGCATTTCCCTAATGGCCAATGCTGTTAAGCGTCTTTTCATACCCTTGTCGCCCAGTTGTATGTCTTCTTTGGAGAAATGTCTATTATATTCTTTCCCCATTTTAAAATCGGGTTATTTGTCTTTTTTATTATTGAGTTTTAAGAGTGCTTTATATATTTTAGATACAAGCTTCTCATCAGGTATATGATTGGCAAATATTTTCTCCCACTCTGTGGATTGTAGCCATTTAAGTTTAGTGATGCTACATCTATTTAGAAGTCCTCATCCCTCTTTGGGCCTGTTTTAAAATGTACCTAGAAACAGATCAAGAAAAATTGCCATTGAAAAGACAGTTTGTTACTTACTGCTCCCAAGATGAGGGGGCATGCCACACCACACAGGGCCACATGGGGAAGGAAGCCCCAGAAGAAAGCATGGCCAAAACATTTTTGGGGGTGTTCTACGGGAAGCAATGGGAAAGGCAGGGTATGTAGGCTTAAGATTGGCTAGTTTGAATAATTTCAGCAGGCTCTGGGGCACAGGGGTGCCCCCAAGTTATCCAGTGCCTGGCCCTGGGGTGATTAAGGCAGGGGGATAGTGGCTCAACCCAATAATGTTTGGAGTATGGACTCTGGATTGGCTGGTTTGCAAAAGAAAGGCATGCTCCTGGGTGAGTCATTTGCTATCTCTAAGAAATGGCTAGTCCTGGGAGGGTTGGTATCTCTCCAGTCAGTGAGGCCCCAGATGGCAGAGCATCAGGTATACAAGGAAATAAGAAAATAGAGTTAATTCAGGGCCTCTCTTTGTAACCTGCCCTTTGGGAGAGGAAGCTTGTCTTAGGGTACGGGGCTTTGCTCATGGCCTTTCTTCTCCCTGGCAGGAAGATGAGTGATTACATCTCGGCCATCATTGAGCTGAGCGCACTGGTGGTTCGGCGTCAGTATCGCCTGCATCACCACATTGACTTCATCTATTACCGTACAGCAGACGGACGGCGTTTCCGGCAGGCCTGTGACACCGTGCATCACTTCACCACGGAGGTCATCCAGGAGCGGCGGCGGGCGCTACACCAGCTGGGGGCTGAGGCCTGGCTTAAGGCCAAGCAGGGCAAGACCTTGGACTTCATAGATGTGCTGCTCCTGGCCAGGGTGAGGCTGGACCCTGGAGGGTGGAGCTCTGCCCAGGATAGCCTCCTCATGAGTTGCAGCAATAGTGCAAAATGATAAACTTACATGATAAACTTACATGAATCCAGACTTACATGGATTTAGAATGCAGGCAGATGCAAAACACGTAAGACTGTATTCATTCGTCAGCGTTGCCGTAAAAAAGCGCCACACACTGGGTGGCTTAAATGACAGAAATAAATTTTCTCAGTGTTGGTTTCTTCTGAGACCTCTCTCCTTGGCTTGTAGCTGGCTGTCTTCACCTGTGTTTTCACATTGTCTTCCCTCTGTGCATGTCTGTGTCTTCATCTCCTCTTCTTATAAGGACACCAGTCATATTGGATTAGAGCCCACCCTAATGACCTCATTGTAACTTAATCACGTCTGCAAAAGGCTTATCTCCAAATTAGGTCACATTCTGAGGTACTGGGGGTTAGGATTTCAACTTAAGGGTTCTGGGGTGGGGCTGGGGAGGGACAGAATTCAGTCCACAATACAAAGATGCAATACAAGACCTTGAAGAAATGTGACACTTGCAGAGATAGGTGGTCACCTATTTGTGGTGCTTCTGTGGAGTTTCTGGGCAGCACCTGGGTTCTGGATTCAGACAGTCCTGGATTCCGGTTCGATAATAGCTCTGCTGCTTCATGGATGTTTGACCTTAGTCATCTAAGTCTTCCCTCTGAGCCTCAGTTTCCTCTTTTACAGCGTGATGATCGTAAGACCTGATCACAAGATGGCTGTCAGGCATCTGGCAGGATGCTTGGCGCTAGGAGCTGCTGAAGAAATACAAAGTCCCTTCTTCCTCGCATCTTTGGCTCTCTTTCCATCTTTCTTAGACAAGTTGCATACATCTATCTGCCTGGAATCCTTTCCCCTGCAGCTTGGCTTAAGATAAAGAAGGGGGTGTCTTGACTTTGGAAGAACTCCTAGGATGTGGCGGGTGGGATGAAGTGAGCTGAGCAGAGTCTGCTGCCCATTCCAGGATGAAGATGGGAAGGAACTGTCAGATGAGGACATCCGAGCTGAGGCAGACACCTTCATGTTTGAAGGTGAGGACATGGGGTGTGGCTGGGGAAGGATGGGAAGGGGCCCCATTGTCTGAATACAGCATCTCCTCTATCTTTGGGCAGCATCCATTTAAGCTCCTTATCTGCCTGCAGGTCATGATACAACATCCAGCGGGCTCTCGTGGGTGCTGTTCAACTTGGCCAAGTACCCAGAGTACCAGGAGAAGTGCCGGGAAGAGATCCAGGAAGTCATGAAAGGTCGGGAGCTGGAGGAACTGGAGTGGTTAGTCTGGGGTCATGGGGGTGGTGGGGGCAGGTTGAGTTCAAAGCCTTGAGTATAAATCTCTGTGCTCTACCACTTACTGACTGTCTAACCTCAGACAAGTCACTTAAGCTTCTTGAATTTCAACTTCTTCAACTGTAAATCGGGGATGACAAGTCACGCGTATGTCTACCTCATAATGCAGGAGTTAAGAGTGTCTTAGTCAGCAACGGTTGCAATAATGCTGCCTAACAAACAGCCCCCTAAGTTCAGTGGTTTGCAGCAAGCATTTATTTATTGCTCTTGTCTGCACATATTTCTTGCTCTTGTCTGCATATTACTCTTGTTACTCGGGGCTGCACTGAGTTGAGTGGAGATGCTTCCTAGCTTAGGTTTGGGTTCAGGTTTTTTCCACGTCTCCTCATTTTTCATGGATGAGCAGCCACGCTGGGCATGTTATCCTCAAGACAGACTCCAGAAGCACAAAGAACCACACAACTTAAAACCTCTGCTTGCACTGTAACATTCCATTAGCTAAAGCAAGTCATCTAGGGCTTCCCTGGTGGCACAGTGGTTGAGAGTCTGCCTGACGATGCAGGGGACACGGGTTCGTGCCCTGGTCCAGGAGGATCCCACATGCTGTGGAGCGGCTGGGCCCGTGAGCCATGGCCGCTGAGCCTGCGCGTCCGGAGCCTGTGCTCCACAACCGTGAGAGGACCGAAAAAAAAAAAAAAAAAAGCAAGTCATCTGGCCAATCCCACCATGAATGGGGTGGGACATATGCTCCAGCCATCCAAGCAGAAGATACTCAGAATCACATGGCAAAGGGCATAGTGTAAAATTCCAATGTGGGGGGAAGTGTAAGAATCAGGAATAATAATCCGATTTACTTCAGATGTGTGCTGTGTGGAGCTGATTTTGGGCGATGCAAAGAAAACACAGCATTGAACAGCGAGAAAGTTCCTTTTGGTTCATTGTCAGCCATTTGGATTATGACCTCAGGGAGACACTTTCAGTTAGTGCCATTGTGTCTTTAACACCTTGCTAATCCTTGCTAATCTGCCTTTTTAACAAAGGGAGAAGATACCTCAGGTTCTGAGAATTGGGCAGGAGGTGGTATCTAGCCAGAATTTAACAACTGTCTTCTGTTTTCCCAGTGGTGTTTATATTTATGGATACCTTTATGCCAGGCATGCCATTTGCCCTTTATGGTAGCAGCAGAGAGTTTCTATGAAAGATAACCAGTTAGTGTAAAGAAAACAATCTAGATCATTAACCAAGGGTTATAATTAATCCAGCTTTTTTTGCCCTGAATTCCAAAGGAAAAAAAGCTAATGTACTGTAAGAAGAGGATGTATGGGTTTATAAATACTGAAATTGATCTATACAGGCTGGTAAATTGCTGCTACCCCAGGTCCCCCTGGCTGTCCTGGCACCTCCCCAGGGATGCCCCCTGACCTCCACATAATTCATCAGTTAAAGGCTTAATGCTGGGCTCACAGACGTCCGGCTAGTGCTGCTCTGATTGGTCAGGGGTCAGATATTTTACTTGCTGAGGGTTAGAGGTGTGTGCAGGGCACAACTGCAAATGCTTGAAGTTGGGGCAAGTCTGAGATCCTGGACTGGTTTCCTGCAGCTGCTCCTAATTGCCTGTGCACAGGTGTGTGTATATATGTCTGGGGAAGGGAGTGGCACCATGGCCTGGACCCTAGTTACCCACTGTTCCACATTCCCCAGGGATGACCTAACCCAGCTGTCCTTCACCACTCTGTGCATCAAGGAGAGCCTCCGCCAGTTCCCACCTGTGACCCTGATCTCCCGCCGCTGCACGGAGGACATTAAGCTCCCAGATGGGCGCATCATCCCCAAAGGTGCCCTCTATGTGCTCCCTGCTGCCTGCCTGCTCTATTGCCCATGGGGTCCTGGCCATGCCTGCCCCAGGTGCACCGTCCCTGTAGGCAGTTTATAGCCTGTTGTTTCTGGGGTGATGGGGGAGACTCAGTTGTGTGTGTGTGCTGGGGAGATAGAGGTTGGTGAGTTCAAGCAGAAAGGAAGGAGTGTGTGTGGCAGGGTGGGTCCTGTGAGGGTGCAGGTAGGGAAGGGTTGATTTCATTCCATTGCCAGATATTCCCTGGAGACCAGGTCCTGTCCTGGGTGATGCTGGGCATCTAGAGAAGCCTCATCCCCAGGCCCAAGCTTTGAGTACCACCCAGACTGGGGAAGATACATCAGGGCACAGACATTCCCAGACACATGGGGTGAGGAATGGGCTAAAGGGAGGGACAGAGGCTGGAGCAGCCCCAAATAAGGAGCGATGGCTGTATCTGGGGGTGGAATGCAGGGAGATGGGTGTATCTGGGATGGAATGCAGGGAGGGCTGCCTGGAAGAGGTAATGTGAGAGGTGAGGCTTGCAGGTTGGAAATGAGAGCATGTTTATGGAGCAGAGCCTCAGGGTGCAGACAGTGAAAGGCCTTGAATGCCAGGTTGAGGCACTTGAACTTGATCCTCAGGGCAGTAGGGAGCCATGGGAGGTATTTGAGCTGAGGAGGAGTAATGTCAGATATATGAGTGAGAAAGATCCCTGTGTGGCCAGGATGGCAGCTAGAAAGATGGTGATGGGAACCTCTTATGGAGAAGCAGGGGGAGTGGATGGGGCAGCAGAATTTTTTAGGAAAGGATGGGCAGGAAATGGTGGCAGATGGCTTGTGGGAATAGCATGGCTTCAGGGAGAGCCAGGGAGGCGTAGGTCTCCAGAGGAGGTCCTGGTTTCCCTCGGTTCCACTGACCCAATGACCCCACCCCTCCCCACAGGAATCATCTGCTTAGTCAGCATCTATGGGACCCACCATAACCCTACAGTGTGGCCTGACTCCAAGGTGAGCTCCTGCCCCAACCCTCTCTTCTCTCAGCTTCTTTCTTCTCAGAAGGGGCAGTCCTTGGTCAGCAAGGCCTCCCCTCCCCTCCCCTCCTCCCCAGGGAGCCAGATGGCAGGGCTGGGTGTAGGGCTTGAGTCCTCCTCCCATTTATTCACCCATTCACTCTTAATTCATTACATCAGCAAATCTTTATTGAGCATCTACCATGTGTCAGACCCAGTGCTGGGCACTGAGGACAGAGGAAGATACTGTCTTTGCTCTCACGGAGCTCACAGTGAAGTGCAGAGGAATAAAATAAGCTGATAAACAAGATCATTTTGGATGTTGATAAATGCGCAAAGGAAACAAAACTGGAGTGGGTCGGGGGGTGGGGGAGAGAACTTTAGCTCACACGGTGAGGAAAGGCCTTACCAAAGAAGAGATGTTTGAGCTGAAACTGAAAACATTTACACTGAAGAGTGAGGAGCAGGGAAAAGTGTGTTCCACATGAAGGAAACAGCAAGTGCAAAGGCCCTGTGGTGGGAATGGGAAGGAGGCAGGTGTGGCTGGATTGTAATGAGGTTCTCTCTGTCCTGCTGGTCCGGTACCCAGAGGCTGAGGGCGGGAACCAGGTTGGGATGGCTGAACCAGCCCTCAGGCTCACCCCCAGTCTGCTCTTGCCTAGGTGTACAACCCCTATCGCTTTGACCCGGACAACCCACAGCAGCGCTCCCCGCTGGCTTACATGCCCTTCTCTGCAGGACCCAGGTAACTTCTATTTTCCCCAGTCCAGGTGAAGCGTAGGAGGAACATCGAGGTCAGTGGAAGATCAGGGATGCACCCATCAGGAGCAGAAACCACGTCCACTCGGGTGTCCCCGCCAATCCGGTACCCTTTTCGTGCCCTCAATACACCAGGAAGCCCCCAAATCAGATTCTGCTATATCATCCATGGGTACCAACTATCTACAGTGTGGCCTGACTCCAAGGTGACTCCATGGCATACAACTATCTACTGTATGCCAGGCCCTGAGTTCTGGGCTCACATGCTCCTAATGGCTCTATGATGCCTTTGTCTGGAAGTTGAGGTTCAGAGGGGGAGGTCATTTACCACATCCCAGGGACCCCGCACACACAGAGGCTGGGCCTGAGCTCCCTGTTCCCCGTCCTCCAGGAACTGCATCGGACAGAGCTTCGCCATGGCTGAGATGCGCGTGGCCGTGGCGCTGACGCTGCTGCGCTTCCGCCTGAGCGTGGACCGAACGCGCAAGGTGCGGCGGAAGCCCGAGCTCATTCTGCGCACGGAGGATGGCATCTGGCTCAAGGTGGAGCCGCTGCCTCCGCGGGCCTGCGGGTCGGCGCGCCCCTGAGGATCCCCGGGGGCCCAAGCCCCGCCCAGAGAGGCCCAGGTTCCGCCCCCGAGGGCCCAGGCCCCGCCCTCAAGATCCTGAGGGCATAGACCACGCCCGTCGAAGTCCAGGCTCATTAAGCAGCCTTGTGGCACAGGTCACACCCACTTAAGGCAAGGCTCCGCCCCTGGAGGGTCTGATCCCGCCCCCTGAGGTCCAGGTCCCGACCCCGGAATGCCAGTTTCTGCCCTCTTGTTTGAAGGACCAGGATTGGCCACTCCCCTCGGGCTTAGGCCCCGCCCCAGCATCCTTCGGATTCAGGTCTTCAGGCTCCGCCCATTGAGACTTCCGAGGACCTAAGACCTGACACCTAAGGCCTCCGGGATACAAGCCCAGTCTACTTCAGATCCCGGCTGGCTTTTTTTGTTTTTTTTGTTTTTGTTTTTTTTTTTTTTTGCGGTACGCGGGCCTCTCACTGTTGTGGCCTCTCCCGTTGCGGAGCACAGGCTCCGGACTTGCAGGCCCAGCGGCCATGGCTCACAGGCCCAGCCACTCTGCGGCATGTGGGATCTTCCCGGACTGGGGCACGAACCCATGTCCCCTGCATCGGCAGGGGGGCGCTCAACCACTGCGCCACCAGGGAAGCCCCCCGGCTGGCTTTTAAACTGAGGATTTGAGAACTGGAGCCTGAGATCAGAACCTTGAACGGAACATCACCTTCTTGAGGCCCCCAGCTCATGTGGATGAACTCCTTAGGAATTAGGTTGCATCCCAGGGCCCACACTGTTTGTTGTTGATTTGTAAACCCAGACTCTCCCTTTCAAGCTCCTTCCTTCCTCCCTTGCTCAAAGGCCCTTTGCTGAGTGTCCTGATTTTTGCAGAATAAAAGCAAGGGATGCAGACATCCCCCATCATCCATCCCCTAGCCAGGTCAGATCCTTACACCTGGATTCCAGCAAGGAAATGAGGGGTCCTGGACAGTTGGGAAGCTGTGGGCTAGGAGACTGGGAAGCCATTTGTCTTCGGACATAAACTCAGACTTTTGGGGACAGTTTGTGCATTCATTTATTTCAACATACTGCATAGTATGTGTCTGCTGGCACTGGGCCAGGAGCACAACACCAGGCAAATTCCTGCCCTCAGGAGGATGGGGGGGGGCATATGTTGGACAAATAATTCCATGGGTAAAATTATTTGCGACCTGTGACAAGAGAGGCCTTGGTGCTGCACAAGCATAATGGCTGGAGGGTGGCTCAAGGAAAACTACTCTGATGCTGAAGTTGGAGTAAAAGTTGAGTGGTGACAAGAGAGAAAAGAGCATTCCAGGCAGCAGGAACAGCATCTGCAGATGTCCTGAGGTGGGAGAGAGTGTGGTATGCTTGTGGAACTCACAAGGGGCCGGGGTGGCTGGATCTGGGGAGTGGGGGCAGAGTGGAGGAATGGTGCGCAGGGCCCAACAGCACAAGAACTGTGGGCCGCATCACAGTTCAGGCTTTATGCAAATGGTAATAGGGAGCTATAGTGTGTGTGAGCAGGGGCAAGAGAGGTTATGGTCAGATCTGGGCTGTCAGGGAGGTGGCTGGGAAAGGGTGTACAGGGGGCTGGAAACTCAGGGAAGAGAGAGGCTGAGTTTGGGGGGAGAGGATGGGTGACTATCTAGCTGTGAGGGCTGAGGGGAGGGAGGAGGTAAGGGTGATTGCCAAGTCTTTGGCTAGAGGAGTAGTGCCTGATATGGTGCTATAGAAGGTGGGCCAATGACAATACTCATATAATAATCATATTAATTCATCAAATATTTTTTGAGCATCTGCTGTGAGCCAGGCAGTGTTTGAATCCTTGCATCACTGACATTCTAGAGGGGGAAACAGATGACAAATGATAAATAAGCAAATAAATAAGTTCACACAGCCTTGGAGGTCATTGAAAGGATTTTGAGTTTTATTTTGACAGAAGTGGGGAGCCATGGAGGGTTCTGAGCAAAGGAGGGACAAGATTTGTCTTACAGTCTTGGGTTGCTACATTGAATAGAGACTGTGGCAAGGATGGGATGAGGGAGATCAGATTGGTGGGGGGGTGATGTGACATGATGGTGGCTCTACCCAAGCTGGGAGCTGTAGAGGTGCAAAGGGGTGGTTGGATTATGATGAGAAATGATTGTTTCATGAAGGTAGTGCTGGCAGGTCTGCACACGGTTGGAATGTGGGGTTTGGGAGGATGGGAGGACCCCATGTTTGGGTTTGAGCACCTGGAAAGATGGAAACACTATCAATTGAGATGGAGAATCCCAAATGGAGTAAGTGGTGTTTTTTATTTTTTGGTGGGTGGGGGGAGTGAGATGGGGGTGAGATCAGCCTGTTAGTTTGAGCCAGGAGGAGCTGGAGATGTCAGGCTGGCGGTTGGATAGATGGGTCCTGAACTTGGGAGAGAGTTCAGGGCTGGTGATGTACATCTGGGGAGGCTCAGTGTTTACATGTTGTTTTAAAAGCCTCAAGACTGGGTGAGATCATCTGGTGTGTGTGTGTGTGTGTGTGTGTGTGTGTGTGTGTGTGTGTGTGTGTGTGTGTATACAGAGGAGGGGTTTAAGGACCAAGCCCCAGGGGTCTCCAGAGTTAATAATGAGATATGAATCGATTGAATGCTTCCTGTGTGCCCTTCCCAGATATTCTCATTTAATTCTCAAGGGAACTCTTATCATGAAATGGGTACTGTCACTATCTCATTTAACAGAGGGGGAAACTGAGTTCCCCACAGTGAAATGACTCACCTAAGGTCCTACAGCGATATCCTTGGGACCTCAGAGGGGGCCCTGAGTTCTTTCCTACCCCATCTCTCGGGCTCCTCGTCCTGGCTGGGTCCCTAGCCCCTCTTTGCCCAGAAGAGGGTGTCCGCAGGGATGGGGTAGGGTTGGGGGGGCGTGGAGGAGATAAGGCAAACCTAGGATGCTGATCCTGGGGCGCCCCCAGGTGGCGCGTGGTGGGATCGTCGGCCGGAATCTCCTGTCCGAAGCTGCTCGCGGACCGAGTGGGAAACGTGCGATCCCTGGCCTTACAGGAGTCACCCGGCTCTTGCCGATGCTGCCCCTTCCACATCTTCGTCCGGACTCAGGGTCTCCAAGCGCGCATCATTCCCTAAACATTGTACCGGCCTCTCCCCACCCCACCTTCCCTTGCAACTCCGTCAGACACCAGCAAAAATAACTCTGCCTTGGGAGGCGACACATGTGGGTTCAAACCCCGGCTCTGCACCTTATTAGCCGTGGGCTCGGCACGTGACTGCTCCTCTCTGCACCTCCGTTCTCCCCTGTCATGTGGATTTTACAGGATCATCATGCTTGTAATGTAGATTGACTTTCCGCTAAAGGCTGTAATGGTGAATGAAAGAGACAGGGAGGAGGGGAGGAGGGCCCGGGAACAACAGGCTCTAAGGCATCCGGTCTCCACTAGTTCGGCGTGTGTGTGTGAGCGTGTGTGCACGCTCAGTCTTGTGTGACTTGGTATGTTGGGGTGCATTTGGGTGAATATGTGAGCATGCATGTGTGTGCAAGTATGTGAGTATATGTGTGTAAGAGTCAAAATGTGTGTGATTATATGTGTGCTGTGTGTGAGATTGTGTGTGCATGCATCGGTGTGTGCATGTGTGTGTGGCTGTGTGTGGATGGGTGTGTTGGGAAGAGAGGAGAGGAGAATCTCACTCACCAAATGACTGTCACTGTCCACATCAGACTGTGTTCATCGCAGGAGCTGCTGTCCAAACCTCCCTCCCTTCTGCTTGCAGCAGGCAGGACATTCTGGAGAAATAATGCCCTTGGAAGCAGCCCTGTTGGAGGACTGGTGGGTGCATGTTCTCTGCTATCTCCCAGAGGGACTGAGCCCCAGGTGCCCACAGTGGGAACTTCCTTGATAAAACACCCTTTACCTGCTGCCTTCCCTTTTCTGTCTCATTTCCCCAGTATCTTACTAGCATTTCCTGGAATCACCTCCCAAGGAAACAATTTACAATTAATTTCTTTTCTCAGGGACACCTCCAAATAAAGTATTATCACTCGAATCTTTGCATCAGAGTTTACTTCCAGGGAACCCAAACTAAGACACATACATGGGTTCACTTCTCTAATTCCTATAGGCCTAGGCTTATGCCCTTTTTACCAAGAAGGAGATGAAGCTCGGAGAGGGCTAGTTGCTTGCCCAAGGTCACACAGCTGGAGAGTGGGCAAAGGTGGGCTTTGACTGCGCTTTCTGACCCCAAACCCAGTGCTTTCTCCCCTCCTGGGAGCCTTCTCCTTGCTAAGTGCTGTGGGAATGAACGGAGTGGGGCTTGTAAACAGCCAGTAAGGTCCCTGATGTGTGTACCAGAGGGACCCAAAGCTCATGCCTGGTGCCTATGTCCTCATTCTGTCATAAAATGAGAGAAATAATGGCAAACACCAGGCTTGGTGCTGACCTTGTGTCAGAGAATGTTGTTGTAAGCACTTTATTATTTATCTCCTCTCTCTCTCTCTCTCTCTCTCTCCAAATATTACCTGGGAAAAATTTCCACTCAGCTTCTGCTCCCCAACCCCCAGCCCAGCAGTTTGGTGTGATTTTTTTTAGTTTTAAAAAATTGTGTATTTGAGCATTTTCAATGTATGTACAAACATTATGTACACATAACTATTTTTTGAGGACTCCAAATATATTGGGAAATATATCTGTTTGTGAACTTTTATTGTATAATGAACTCCCAGAAAGTTTAGTAGTCTAAAATGACAAACTTTAGTTTGCTTACAAACTTATAATTTGGATAGGGCTCCACTGGAGCAGCTGAAGATCCACTTCCAAGATGGCAATTTGGTAATGGCTATTGGCTGGGGGCCTCAGTTCCTCTCAGCGTGGGGTGGCTTGGGTTTCCTCTTAACATGGTAGCTGGGTCCAAGAGGGTGTATTCCAAGAGGACTTGAAGGAAGCTGCAAGGCTTCTTATGATCTAGATTCCCAAGTCCCCAAAGTCACTGAGGACAGCTCAGGTTCAAGGAGAGGGGAATTAGACTTTACCTCTGTATCAGTCTGGCTTCTTCAGAGAAACAGAATGAACAGTATCTATCTATCTATCTATCTATCTATCTATCTATCTATCTATCTATCTATCTATGTCTATTTACATCTATCCTCTGTTTATACATATATATTTATCTTAAGATTTCTATATGATATAAATCTTATCTGTAAATTTATGTCTTGAGATTTATATATTTGTCTTAAGATATATAATACAGATATTTATTTTAAGGATTGGCTCATGCAATTCTGGGAGGGCTGTCAAGTCTGCAATCTGTAGGACAGCTTGAAACTCAGGCAGGAGTTCATGCTGCAGTCTTGAGGCAGAATTTCTTCTCTGGGAGACCTCAATTTTTGCTCTTAAGGCCTTCAAACTGATTGCATTAGGCCAATTTACATTTAAGTAAAGGAGTATAATTTACTCCTTTACTTAAAATCAACTGACTGTAGATGTTAACTATACCTACAAAACACTTTCTCAGCAACACCTAGGTAAGTGTTTAACTAAATAACTGGGTACTATAGTCTAGCCTAGTTGACACACAAAAAAAATAATCATCACAATCTCTTAAGGTGAGGGACAGCAAACAGTTTGCTGCTATCTTTAATCTACCACTTGGGGAGGAGAGGGGGACAAATGGTCTTTTTTCTCACTGTTGTGGCCTCTCCCGTTGCGGAACACAGGCTCCGGACGCGCAGGCTCAGCGGCCATGGCTCACGGGCCCAGCCGCTCTGCGGCACGTGGGATCTTCCCGGACCGGGGCACGAACCTGTGTCCCCTGCATCGGCAGGCGGACTCTCAACCACTGCGCCACCAGGGATGCCCTAAATGGGCTTTTTTTTATAGCAATATACTTCCCAATGGTCCGTTCTCCAAGCCTCCCTACTGTGGCTTGGGGTGGTCCTTGGTGGTCAGGCTAGTTTTTGTGAACAGTCATCACCCAATAAACAGAGGGGGGCAGAGGAGTATGAAGATGAGGAGGAGGAAGGGGAGGAAGGAGACTATTAATGACTACATTGCCTACAATAATACACCCTAGTGGTTTTTCCTAGCTGTGTGTGTCCTCTGTACTTTTCCTAAGTTTTCCTCCAGGCTTTCTGGCTCCCAAACCAGTTTGTTTGATCTTCTGCCACCTGGGCCAGGAATCTGGCAACTCTGCCAGCTGTTCCTGCCTTCAGTGTGGCCTCAGGGGCCTGTCTGTTGTTGATCTCAAACCTGCTTTGGGGCTGAGAGTTGGGTCAGATTTCATCAGCCACTATGGGTCTCCAGTATGGCTGGTTCCTGCTGCCCCCACCAGCCCTGATTATCTCAGCACATTTAAGGACAGAAGTAAGAATGAACATGTTTAAGAACGAACGGGTGTGCCCCACCCTATGCTGGGTCTTTACAGTCCTGGCATGGCTTCAGGGGACGGTCTTTATTGATGACCCACTTTTCCATGTCATTCAGGTTTCTGCTCAAAGGTAACCTCCTCAGGGAGGGCCTCCCAGATTGCCCCGTCCAGAGCAGTCCCCTTGGTCACTTTCTAGCATGTCTCACTCTGTTAATTTCCTTCATTACTACCACCATCTGACTTGGTCTTATTTCCTTTTGGCTTCCCTCATCAGACGTGAGCACAACAATCCAGAGACCTTGTCTATCTTGTTTATCCCATGTCCTGAGTTCTAGCAGTGTGCCTGGTACAGAGTAGTTGGTCAAGTACAGTTTTGTTGTTGAGGAATGAACTACCTGAGAGGTATAAATCCACTTCTCCATTTACAGAGGAGGACATGAGGCTTAGAGAGGGCAATTGACTTGCCCAAGGTCACATAGCTAGTGAGTGGCAGCACTTGGATTTGAACTCAGTTCTGCTGAATCCAGAACTTGTTCCTTCCCAACAGCCGAGGAAGGAAAGGTGAAACTCCAGCCATCAGGCAGCCTGCCTGCTTCTTCCAGAGAGACTCCATGCTGATTCCTGGGAGGTGTGTCTTTATGGTGACACCAAATAAGAACTGCTCATCTGTTTTGTGTGCCAGCTATGTGCCCCTCACTGTGCCAAATCCTTATTTCTTTTTAAAATTGTGCTTTAGTGATAGAAGTTATAGCAGCTCAGTGTGGATGAAAAATGCATTAGAGACTCCAATTCTACTTCCTCCAATTCCACTGTGTTGTGTGGATTCTACTGGATTTTTTCAATGCATACACAAACATGTGCACACATACACGTTTACAAGTTTTGTTTGTAATTGAACTCACATACCATTTTGAAAGGTACTTTCCCCTACTCTCTCTGCCTGTGTCTGGTAAGACTCTTGCAACTCTCTGTGAGGTTATTTATTTATTTATTCTTTTGGCCACGCTGCATGGCATGCAGGATCTTAGTTCCCCAACCAGGGATTGAACCTGTGTCCCCTGCAGTGGGAGTATGGACTCTTAATCACTGGACCGCCAGGGAAGCCCCGATGTGAGGTTTTATCAGCCCATTTTGCGGATGTGAAGAGTGAGGTTCAGAGGGGTGGTGGGCTGTGCCCAAGTCTGGTGACTCACAGCGACCGCCCCCGCCAGTCTGGCACAGCTTTGCCCACTGCCTGGCTGTGGATGGGGGTAGAACAACCCCTGGAGAAGGGGCAGGGGGTGAGTGGCTCCCCTCCTTCCAACACTGGCTGGGGGACATTCCATAAGCCAGGCTTGTGTGATTTGGCATCTGAGATGTTCCTTGTTTGATGAGAAACCATTGGGGACAGTCCAGCCTGCTCAGGCACAGAACAGAGTGTCCCCACCTGAGGCTTCCCGCCCCCCATGCTGTCTCCCTTTACCCTTCTACCATCTGATCCAGAAAGCTGGGAGACCTGGGTGATGGATCCTGCCCTCCAGTGGCCCCAGAGGCCTGCTGGGTTTTGAGTTCTTGGCCATGATGAAGGAATCTTCAACACCTGCTTCTGGATTGAATGTTGGACCAAATTTTGTCACCTTAGCTGTTTCTCCCAAGGACTCAGTAACTGCAGACACAGTGTGGGTGTTGAAAGAACAAGGACAGGCTTGCTTGTGCCTACTTCTGGGCACTTCACCCTGTGACCATGGGGCCCTTTCAACCACACAGTCCACTCCCCCTCTTCAGTTGGGTCCCTCTCAAAGGTCACCTCCTCCTGGAAGCCCTCATGTCCCTATCACTGTCTGGTACGTTCTTGATCATTTATTTGACCATCGCCCTTCTCCCCCTTAGAGGAGCCCCTTGACAGAAGAGACGATGTCTGCTGTGCTTACTGCTGTGCCTAGCATCTAGAATTATGCCTGGAACATAGTAGATGCCCGATAAACACATAGCCACACAGACCTGGCAAGTACAGATTTTTTTCCTCATTTTACAAATGAAAAAACTGAGGGAACAGACAGGGTAAGTTTTCCTAAGATATCTTGCAGAGCCTGACTCAGGTCTCTTAAAGCAGTGACTCTCAAACTTTAACAAGCACAAGAATCTCTGGGATCTGGTTAAAACATAAATTCTGATTCGGTAGGTATAATCCTGCAGCAATGATCTGTCACTTTGTAATGAACAGCTCCCAAAACGTAGTGACTTAGAACAGTGACTATTTTCTCTTATGATTCTACATGTCGACTGAGCTCAGATGGATGGTTCTTTTGTACCATGTGATGTCACCCAGGGCTGTGGTCATCTGGAGGCTCAGCTGTGCTGGACCATCCAGATGGCTCCCTCACGTGGGTGGAAATTGACACTAACTGTTGGCTGAGAGATCAGCTGGGGCTGTTGATCAGAGCTTTTCCATGGGGCTTGGGCTTCCTTATCGCATGGCAACTGGGTTCCAAGGGGAAGTGTTTGAAGAGCAAATGTAAACTTAAGCTACCAGTCCTCCTCGAGGCCCATAACTAGCATGGCACCGCCTGACCACACAATGTTAGTTAAGCAGTAACAGGCCAGTCGAGATTCAAGGAGAAGAGAAATAAACTCCTCCTCTTATTGGGGACAACGACAGAAAATTGCAGCCATCACCTTTGCGGGTTGGAGCCCCAAGTTCTGCATCTCCTAGATGCTGCCGGTAAAACCAATGCTGCTGGTCTGAGGACCACATTTTGAGGAGCCAGTTCTTAGCGTTCATGGCTATAAAGGTCTCTTTCTTCCCTAAACACTTAATGAGCGCCCATCATATGCCAGGATTCACTTTCACTAGTGCTGTCTTGTTGAATTACTTCTCCGTGTGGCTGGAGGGAGTTATTGCACCTCTCTGGACCTCTGTTTCTTCTTCTTTCCCTCTGCTTCTCCCGACCTCTATCTGGCTAGCCCTGCTGCCTCTCACCTACCTAGCCCTGCCCCTGGCTCTTCTCTGGATGGACCTGTCAGCAGGTGGATCCAACTCAGCAGAGGAGGGAAAGAATCTAGGGCAGCGCACCCAAACTTGCTGAGGGTTCCAGGATTAGCCACCTGAAGCCAGATTGGGTAGGCCTGGAGGGAATGTGGTGTGGTGGTGGTGGTGGTGGTGACATTTGGGCATTTTCCCCAACATTGTGTTTGTTGCAGGAACACTGTCTGTCCAAATCCTCTCATTCAGCAGCTCCATCCTTCAAACTCACCCTCATCTTGGAGGCTGACCATGAGGAGACCTCATGGGGGCTGAGACCACTTTGCAGGGAAATTTGGGAGCACGATCTGGATGTGATGTGTTCCCTTTTGTCCTTGTTCCCATTTCCCAGGTGGGAAGGCTGAGCCCGGAGAGGGTCGGCACAGCCCACAGTCACAGTGAGGATGCCCACTCAGGATCTCCCAGCTCTGCCCTCCCCTGTATGGACCCTGTTCTCTCTCTTGGCCCCTTGCAGCCTTACCCCTCGTGCCTCCAGGTGCCCTCTTCCGATTGGACCCTTTATCCCCTGAATCTGATGCAGGTAATCCCCAGCCAGGCTGGTTTCTCTGTTCCTGCTTCAGCAGTCATGTCTCGACCTAGGCCCTGGGCTGCTTGGAGGAAGGACTTGAACACCTTCCAGGCTGTGTGCCCTGGAAGGCAGAGGCTTCACGCCTCTGAACTTCCCAATTCTGTGCTGAGAGATGGTGCATGACGTCTTCCCGGCCCATGCATGGAGAGGAGCCCTGGAGATGTTGGGGACAAGACTGGGCAAGGCCCTGCTCACCTGACACCTGAACATTCATGATTTTACTTGTCGCACCCTGGCCTTGGAAGGGCAGGGCTGCTGTAAACTTGGGGGCTCAGGGTCACCTTTGCCCATCCCCCAACAAACCCATGTGGGAGGTGCTGAGTCCTGAGAGTGCAGTGTCTGCGCCATGTGACCCTGAGCTGGTTCCTCTCTGGCCTGCAGCCTCCGGTTTTAAGTCTTGGGCAGACGCCAGACGAGGAGGAGGCAGCCAGGCATGCAGGGATTGGCTGACTCGGCCAAGCCCAGCCTCCCTCAGTTCAGAGGTCGGACCAGGGAAGAAGGCCTCCCAGGAGGAGGGCAGAAGAAGTTGTGATGGACAAGCTGCTCTGACAGAAAGTGCCAGGCTAGTGTTGGCGGGGCTGAGGATTCTGGCCTGGGGCAGGAAGTGCATGCTGCTCTAGACAGCGTGGCTCCCGGGAGAGAGCCGGCCCCAGGGATGATGGTTTCCTCGTAACTGGAGCCCCTGACAACCTTCCATTGATTCACCACTGATTCAGTTTGGGCATTTCTTCATTTGTCTCTTCCTTCCTTTCTTTCTTTCTTCCTTTTGTTCTTTCTTTCTTTCTCTTCTCTCCTTCTCCCCCTCCTCCTCCCCTTCCTCCCCCTCTGGGTCTCCCTCCCCTCTCCCAGACCTTGTCTGCCTTCTCTGAGCCCTTCTTGCCCTGTCCCCAGCACTCACCATCCCTGCCCCTCTCTCCCTTGTTCCTGTCCCTCTATTTGTCTCTGCCTCACAGCTCACCATCATCGGGCCCCGTTCCTTCATCCTCAGGAGCTCACCCTCCACCGCGTCTGCCCTACAGGATGTTGCAGCTGAGCCTGTCCTGGCTGGGACTCGGGTTGGTGACAGCCTCCCCATGGCTACTCCTCTGCTGGGCCGGGCCTCCAGGCTCCTGGCCCGCATCCTGGCCTGGACCTACACCTGCTACAGCAATTCTCGTCGCCTCCAATGTTTCCCGCAGCCCCCAAAACGGAACTGGTTTTGGGGTCACCTGGGCCTGGTGAGTGTGGATAGCAGGACGGTCTGGGGGATCAGAGTGGATGGATTTCCTGAGGGTTCAGGAATGGGGCTCAGGGACCTGTGGGTCTGGGATTGGGCTGGGGTCTAGGGTGGTAGAGAAGTGAGGGAGACCTCTTGCCTCACTCCCCCACTGGGTCCAATCCTGTCCTCTCTGTTCACTCTGTGCACCAATGTTCTTACCTTTCCTCACCCCAAGTCTGTTTTGGGTCATGTTCCCGCCTGTCTTCCCCACATTAGTGCACATCTGAGGGGATCCCTGCATGGGCTGCAGAGAGCTGGGTCCCCTGGTGGCCTCACAGTCCCCGCTGCTCATCTTGAGGCCTCCTCAGGGCCACTGTCTGAGGCCTGTTCCCTGGCTGGCACATCTCTGCTGGCCTCAGGCCAGTGTCTGCTCCTCTGTGGGCTTCTGCTTCCCCACAAGAATTAACTAAGACCTCCACCCCATCTTCCCCGCATGGGGGCACAGCTGGGTTGGAGGAGATGTGTGGGCAGTCTCTCCTCCCCTTCCTCAGGCACCTTCCTTTTCCTATCTTGCCTTCCACGCCCAAGACATATCAGTGAGCCCCACTGCCCAGTTTGGATAAAGGTGAACCACTCCCCCTTTCAGAAGAAATCACTCCGCCCTAATGGCCAAAATTCCTGGGCGGAGGCTTCTGGCCCACTTTCTTAACCTCAGCCCCAGAGGCCCTTCCTCTGTACTGCATCAGCCTCCTTTTTGCCACAATCACACTTAAGATTTTGTCATCACCCATAAAGGCGCCACCTCCAAAGCCATTGATCTGAGGGCTACGTTCTCTGACCACAACCCCTCTTCCTTCCATCTGCTTTTTTTTCCTCCTCTCCTGTCCTAGACCCTGCCAGGATGTCCAATCCCCTCTACACCCCAGTTTAATGGCTTCCTTTCCATCCTACTTCCTTGGATACATCTAGCTTAGTTTCTCTTCCTTTGCACATGGGCTGAAGTCTCTTGCCAACTGGGCCTTCCTTCATGGCTCTTTGGAAAAGCTTTGCCTTGTGTGAGCTCAACCCTTCACGGCCTCTGATCTCTTATCCACGGTGATACTAGAGAAGGTCACAAAACAGGTCAGAGGGGTGACATGTACATCCTCACCTGCCTATTTCCAATGGACTTCATTCTGCACAAAACCTCTGGTCTGCTTGAGCTGCTGTCTCCTTGTGCACAGAGATGCTTTTACTCATTTCCTCCCTTTCTCTGCTTGCTCTACCTGCTCCAGTCTGGTCCACAGCTCCATCATGCTCCTGCATGATGGCTGTGACTTCTAGGTCTCCAAATCCCATGGACTCCGTTGGGCCCCATCTCATCCACCTCCCAGCAGCTCTCTGAGCTTGTGGACCACCCTTTCCTCCTGGAACCTCCTTTTCCTCTCGGCTGCTCCTTTGCTCCGCCTTTGCATGTGGGGAAAGCCCCAGCATCCTAACCCCTTCTCCTTCTTCTCTCTATCCTGAGGCCATCTCCTTACCCAGAGCTCCAACTCCTAAGTGGACGATCAGTTCCCTCCATAAGTGAATTCCAAGTTCACTTCTCTCCTGAGCCCAAGGTTATGCATCCAGCTCCTTCCTCCTCTCCTCATGTGGGGGGTCTTATAAACACTTCATTCCTTGGTCAGAATCTGAACTCATGTCTCCCTCCCCAACCCTGCCCCTGCCCTCAGTCCAGTCCATCCTTCCAGTTGCCCACATCCCATACTTTGTGGCCCCTGAGCCTGCTTGTTCCTCTCACCCATGCATCTGGTCCTAATGTGCTGCCCCCCAAATCTCTCCTCAATGTCACCTCTCTGCATCTTCTGTCACCCATGGCCCCATCCACCATCATCTTTCTCCAGGAAGCCTCTCCCAGCCTACTTTCTGGTCTCTTCATTGCCACTGTTGTACCCTCTTATCCACTCTCTCTTTAGCCCTGGAGAGATTTTTCTGAAATTCAGTTTAGATCATGCCACTTTTTGGCTGAAAACTGTTCACTGACTCCCTATTGCTCGGGAGATAAAGACTAAATGTTTCCTGGATCATCCTGGCTGTCCTCCTCAGCCTTGTGCATGTCATGGTCACTCCGAGCTTCTACTTTATCTCCTCAATGAACAAAGCCCTTCCCACTGCAGGGCTTTACTTGGTTTCTCTTTTGCCTGGAAGCACTTTCCTTCCTGTGGTTACCCAGTGGATTCCTCCTTATCCATTTTCGGCTCAAGTATAATTACCTTCTCTAAGCCTCCCTTGACCCCCACCGCCCCCAGACCCTGAGCTATGGCTTAGCCCTGCTCATGCTTAAATAGTTAATTGTTCAATTATTTGTTTATTATCCATCTCTCCCACTAGATGGTAGTTCTGGGGACAGACACGATATCTACAGTGACCCAGCCCAGGGACTGACATACAGAAGGCATTTAACAAATGTTTGATAATGTTGTGGTGGAAGCCTGGGTAACTTGCCGTCACTTCCCTTTGTTATCCAAGGCCAAAGGCACGAGCGTCCAGCTCCTCTCCTCTCCTCCCCCAGACCAGCTCATCACAGAACGGTATGTCCCAAGCTCATCGTAAAGTTTGCCTGAGATTATGGGTCTTGGGATGTTCTCAGAGAGCCCTGGAGGCAGCGGGAATGTTACAAAGTTACCACAGTTCTGATTCTCCCTCCAAGGGCTTGACTGTATAGGTTGGTCTCAATCGCTCTTCTCTCCTACAATCTCTCTTCTTGTGTGACCTTGGCTGAGTCCCTCTCTCTCTTTGGACTGATCTCATCAAGTGCCTCAGGGTCCTCAGGGAGGAGGGAGCAGGGTACAAAGGTGAAAAAGACTTACGTTCACCTACCTGGAACACCCGGGGGCTTGGATGGGGTGTCCTGAAGGACAGGAAAGGATGCCTCACCAGAAACCAACCCTCCCTTCTTCCCCTTTTGGGGGATATGGCCTCAGCTTCATTGGTAATTGACATGACTTATGGGAGTGTCCACGGGTTCAGGAGTGATAGATGGATGGCTCAGATGTAGTACTATGAGAAATGGATAGATAGACAGGATGTACTAGATAGATAGATGATAGATAGATAGATAGATAGATAGATAGGTAGACAGGATGCACTGTGCACAAAGCCTCACCAACAGAAGGGGCTCATAGGTGAGAGGGACTGTCCTGATTGATGGGCAGAGTTCACGTGTGTCCCTTGGGGTTTGCCAGGGCTGGAAGGTCCCAGGACTGTAGACCCTTTACCATGTAGAGAACCGAAGGCTATGCGGATGGGCCAGAACATGAAAGGATGTGGGACCAAAACCCAGGAACAAGTCCTGAGGCTACCTGGCTACCCACAAACCTTTTCCATGGGGATCTCCTCCTGTGGCCGCCCCTGGGGCTGGAACCACTCCCAAGATGAGAAAACTCCATTTTCTCGAGCTAAAGTCATCCTCCCTGTGGGCAGAGAGCGTGTCTTCTCCCTGTGCCCTGGGATACATCACTGGGACTTGAAGAGGCTCCAGTACCCTCCCCCAGAGTGAAGGAGTGAGAACAAGCGGAGATTCCCTCCATCTGTGCAGAATCCCACACACTGTCCACTGCAGAGGGTCCTTCTGGAGAGTGATGGCCCTTGCCTTGCTTGCAGGTCCCCCCAGTGGAGTAGGGCTTGAGGGACTTAACTCAGCTGGTGGCCACCTGCCCCCAGGGACTTATGATCTGACTGGGCCCCATCATCTTCCTTATCGTTTTCTGCCACCCTGACATTGCCTGGTCTGTTACCAGCACCACAGATGCCCGCCTGGAACACATGGTACTGAGTGCTGTGAAAGCATCCGAGGGCTGTGAGCCCCTCCCTGCCAAGTTTCTGGGAAGCCCCTGCACGTCCCAGCACTCCCCCTGCTCTTGGGCACCCTTGGTCATCTTTTTCTTTCTTTCATTTATTTGCCAACCCCATTCTGGTGTTCTGGACATTGCTTGGGGATTCTTGGGGAGAATCAGCCCCAGGCTTTGCCGTGGAGGAACCTCCAACCTTGGGCCTACATGATTAGAGATACCACTAATCCTGTGTGGTCAGGGTGGGTCTGAGGGAGAGACAGGGGCTGGGGGAGCCCAGAGGGGAAGCAAGGCATCTGCTGTTTGGGCACGCTGGAAAGTTTCTTGGAGGAAGAGTTGTTGGAAGTGGGTCTGGAATAATTAATAGGCATTTTTTAAGGGAAGAAGAGAAAGTGTATTCTCTGGATAGGACTAGCTCACTCAAATGCCTGGAGGTGAAAGAGTGAACACTTGGCTTTTGAGCAATGGGGAGGAGTTCAGTGCAGCTAGAGTGATGCAGGTGAGAGGCAGAGAAAAGGTGGAGAGGAGAGTAGGGAGAGCAGGACTTCAAGACCAGGTAGGGACAGGGGATTGATTCTGAGAGTGGTGGGGAGCCATGGAAGGTGTAGAGATGTTGAGAAACAGAGATGGGGAGTTGGAGAGATGGACAGAGAAATAGGGGCAGAGAAAGAGAGAGATACAGAGAAAGAGTGAGGGAGAGAGACAGAGAGACAGAGAGAAGGACACAGAGAGAGATACATAAATGGAGCAAAAGAAACATACATATACACAGATACAAGCACATCTATCTATCTATCATCTGTCTATCCATTTATCATCTATCTATACATTTTCCATCTATTCATCCATCCATCATCTATCTGTCCACCTATCATCTATCTACAACTATCTATCCATCCATCATCATTTATCCATCCATCATCTAGTCATCCATTCATCCATCCATCCATCCACCTTTCTATCCATCCATCTATCCACCCATCATCTAATCATTTCTCTATCGTCCATCCATTCATCTATTATCTATCTATCATCTATCTATCTATCTATTATCCATCCATCCATTATCTCTCCCCACCTCTTTCCCCCACCCTCTTTCTCTCTCTCCCCCATCCCTCCTCTCTCTCTTTCTGTCAAAACACAGGGATGAAGAGAGTAAGGGGACAGAGAGACGTACATAGAGAGACATGAAAAAAAAAAAAGAGAAGCCAACAGAGAGAAGCTGACTTAGTGAGATGGAGAGAAGTATAGATCAATAATCCAGGTAGAAGAGGAGAAGAGGGTGAGTGGGTGTGGTGGGTAGGGGAATGTAGTGAGAAGTTGTAGCTTCTGAGGCCCCCTGCCAGGCCTGGCCTTATTCCCATCCATTCCCAGGTGACGAGCAATGAGGAGGGGATGCGGCTGGTGGAAGATCTGGGCCACTACTTCCGCGAGGTCCACCTTTGGTGGATGGGGCCTTTCTATCCCATCCTGTGGCTTGTCCACCCTAACTTCACTGCCCCCCTGCTCCAGACTACAGGTATCTCTCCCAGGAGCCCCCACCCCAGCTTCTCCCCTGCCCCTGCTCCCAACCCTTCCCACTCCTGGACAGACCAGGTTGAGCAGGGGAATGGGCAGTATCGACAGAGACCTGCTGGGTAACTCTAGGCAGGTCCCTGGCTCTCTCTGGTTGCCAAAGACTTTTTCAGTTTTGAATGGTGGAAACTCAACACTGTTGGTCTACCATGTTGGATGTTCCAGGAGAGGTCAGAGAGTGCTGGGGCAAGCGTGGTGTCCTTGGTCCCTGTAAAGGCATTTTGTAGAGCGCTGGGCTGTGCTTGGGTGTTTAGCACATGTTAGACATGTAGGAGCCATGTCAAGGCATGCTGGGACATGTTGTGTCATGTTGGGGTGTGTCTAAGCATATAGGGTTGTGTCTTTGGGGTCTGCCTTTGCTCTACTCTGTGCTACGGAGTAGACCTTGTCTGGTCCCCCCCACCTCCCCCTTCCTCCCTGTTCCTCTGTTCATTGTCCCATTCCAAGCTATACTGGGCTTGGAGGAGAAATGTAGGCCCCTCCCTGGGAGCCTCCAGACCCCACCAAAAGTCCTTCCCTTCCCCTCTCCATGTTCTCTCTCTCATGTCAGCCACCATCATACCCAAAGACATGTTTTTCTACATCTTCCTGAATCCCTGGCTGGGTGAGTAACTGTGAGTGAAGGGGGTGAGGACAACCTTGAGGGCCCAGGGGAAGGTGTCACCCTTGCTCACTCCTCATGGCTGCCTCTGGTAGGGGATGGGCTCCTGCTGAGTGCTGGTGAAAAGTGGAGCCACCATTGACGCCTGCTGACACCTGCCTTCCACTTCGAGATTTTGAAGCCGTATCTGAAGATTTTCACCAAGAGTACAGACATCACGCGTGTGAGTTTCTTGAACTCCGGGTCCCAGCTGGAGCCTTAGGAAAAGGGGAGTGGGCTTACACACATATGGTCTGGAATCCTGGCTCTGCTGGATGGCTTTGGGGGTCACTGATTTTCCTCTCCAAGCCTCAGTTTCCTCATCTGTAAAATCGGGATAATAATCCCTTCTTAAAGAGTGATCAAGATGATGTAGTGCAATCGTGTTCCTGGCACATAGTAGGTGCTCAGAAGGCTTTAGTTTCTAGTCTGCTTCATGGAAGCTCTGTAAATTCAGGACAGAAATGATAAAGATTGCATAGTAGTTCTTTCTGCATTAGGTACCACCTTAAAACCCATGGACTCCAAAGAATTAGTGTTTATTGTTGTTCATGAGATGATGGGTCAGTTGAGTCATTCTTCTCACCCTAGCTGGAATTATTCATGTGTTCGTGATCGTGGGTAGGTTCCGAAGACAGCTCTGCTGATCCAGGTTCAGCTTTGGCACATGTCTGGGGCTCGGCTAGCTGTCAGCTGGTTTAGGATGGCCTTGGTGGGACAATGGACTCCTGTATTTGTCTCTCATCTTCCAGTAGGCTAGGCTGGGCTTGACTGCATGGTGGAGGCTGGGCTCCAAGAGAATTGTAGCCTGGTCTCAGAACTAGCACATGGTAGTTTCCACCTCCTGTTGACCAAAGCAAGTCCCAGCTCAGCTCAGATTCAAGAGAAACAGGTTCCACCTCCTAATGGAAGAGCTGAAAAATCTCACTGCAAAGAGTGAGGGTAAAGGGAGGGATAAAGAAATGGGGACATTTTTGCAATTGTCCACCACTGTGATAATGATGAAGATGATGATGGTAGTTAATTATTTAACACTTACTGTATATCAGAAATAGTGGGCCAAGTCCATGGCATGTGTTGTCTAATTTCTTTTCACAATCCTATGAGGTAGAGATGATTGTCATTGCCATATTAAAGATGATGAAATGGAAGGTCAGAGAGGTTAGGGAAATTGCCCAAGATCGCTCATTAGTAAGTGAGTTGTGCGTGGTGGGGCAGAAATTCTAACTTGGTTTGTCCAACACCAAAGCAGGTCATCTTAACTGCTACTAAAATTTGACAGTGGAAAAGCCAAATGGAAAACAATGAGTTGACCAAGGGCACAGAGAACATAAGAGGCAGAGCTGGACCTTGCAACCAGGTCTCCTGACTACCAGCTGTGGGGGTTTTCATGTCTTGATAGTAACAGCTTCCATTCCCACTCAAGCCTTGTCTTCCCTGGAGATAGGTGCTTGGGGCAGAGGACCAAGAGGCCAGGTCTGGGGGAGTCCATCCAGGTGGTTGAGATTGGGGAGGGGCTCAGGAGGGGGAAGTCTCAGCCCCAGCTCTGCCCTCTTCTCTGTCCAGGCCAAGTGGCAGTGCCTGGCTTCAGAGGGCAGCACTCGTATGGACATGTTTGAACACATCAGCCTCGTGACCCTGGACAGTCTGCAGAAATGTGTCTTCAGTTTTGACAGCAATTGCCAGGAGTAAGTCTCAGCCCAGGGCCTGGGAACATGAGCCATAGACCCAAGGGAGTAGATGGGGGAGGGAGGACTGACCAGGGAAATCAGAAGGGCCTTCCTGGAGGAGGTGGGTCAGAGCTGGACATTGAAGGACAGGGAAAGGGAAAGCAAAGGAGCTATCCTTTCAGGTAGGTAGAACTGTTTGATTAAGGCCAGGAGGCTAGGATGTGCAGAACATGTGTAACAGTGAGGAGACGCCTTGGGTATGAGGTTGGAGGAGTGGGCAGAGTTATATCTTAAGGACATTCTGAAGTCAGACAAAGAGGATATGGACTTTACCCTGATGTTTCCAGGAAGCCACAGAAGGTCTCTGACCAGGTGAGAGTTGTGGTCAAAGCTGAGCTTGAACATCTGACTTGAGAGAAGACTGATTGTTGTGTAGACACAGGATGTGAGAAGACCACAGAGGGGAGGAAACTTGAGCTTGGTGGAGAAAATGTGGCAGATTTGGGGGAAACTGAGAAAGAATGGCAGGTCTAGATGTTGTGTGGAAGAGTGGAGAGATGAGCACGATTCCCGAGCTCTGCTCTGGGATCTAGGACATGAGGCAGTTCACAGAGATGGGAGGCAGAGAGAGAAACATGATTGAAGGGCGCTCTTTTCTGGATGGGATGTGGTCCTGGGTCACTGACTGGAAGTGCTCCTGCAGTATGAGATCATGAAGGGAGGCAACAGCTTAAAATATGTGAAGCCTAGAAACCAGGAGCTTCCTCCTATCAGGGTTCCCAAGACTTCCTATCAGGAAACAGTCTCTAACGACAGATGGCCCACAGATATACAATGCTGCTTCTTAAGGCTCTCTCTGGTCTGACCCTGTAGGAAACCCAGCGAATATATTGCTGCCGTCTTGGAGCTCAGTGCCCTTGTGATGAAATGGACTGAGTAGATCTTCCTGCACGTGGACCTCCTGTACTACCTCACCCGCGATGTGCAGCACTTCCATAGGGCTTGCAACCTGGTGCACGACTTCACAGAGGCTGTCATCAGGGAGCGGCATTGCACCCTCATTAGTCAGGGTTCCCAAGACTTCCTCAAGGCCAAGGCTAAGGCCGAGACTTTGGACTTCATTGATGTGCTCCTGCTGGCCAGGGTACGCTTCTCTGGGATCTAAATTCAATAGATAGACTGGACCTTGTTTTCAAATGTCAGGTCAAAGAACTTGGACTTGATTCAGAGAGTGCTAGGGAGTCATAGAGGGTGCTTGAGGAAGGGAGGGACAGGTCAGAGAGAAGTTTTAGATGTGACTGTGTAGAAGGCTGTCTGGAAGGAGTAAACAGGAGGCAGGAGACTAGGGAGGAGTCCTGTGGGGTGGGCTCTGGAGATGAAGAGGGAAGAATCCTGCTTGGATGCTGGAGCTTCAGGGACTATCTCAGGTTAGGCTCAGGTGTCCCCAGAACTGGTGTGATTTGGAGGATCTTGCTTTCTCTCCAGGGTGAAGATGGGAAAGAACTGTCAGATGAGGACACCTGAGCTGAGGCTGACACCTTCATGTTTGAAGGTGAGGGTCCCAGTGTGGGACTACAGAATAGGCAGGGGTCTCTTCATCCCAGGGACTTGGCAGCTGGGCCCTGGATCACCCCATCTTGCCCATCCTTCCCATCGTCTTTGTGGGGGGGCGGTGGCGGGGGGCTTAACATGGTGCTGTCCACCCTCTGGTGCTGAAGTAGCCCAGAGACCCAAGCCTGTCTGGCTGACCCTCAGGCCATGACACCACAGCCAGTGGCCTCTCTTGGGTCCTGTACAACCTTGCAAAGTACCCAGAATACCAGGAACGCTGCCAGCAGGAGGTGTGAGAGCTCCTGAGGGACCGTGAGCCTAAAGAAATTGAATGGTGAGTGCAGGTCCTCATGGTCTGTTCCTGAACCCTTCTCATTGTCTCTGCTCCCCAGCTGGGATAGTGGAAAGATCTTTTTGTTGATTCTGTCATTATTGCTTAGTGGGAATAGGAGCAGAGCCCAGAGGCAGGGTCTGATACCCAGTCTGAATAGCGGGTGAAAGTTTGTAGTCTTTTGGGACACAGAGATCTGAGTGTTCACATTAATGCCCCACTAACTTGCTATGTGACTTTAATAAAACCAATTCCCTTATCTGAATATCATTTTTCTCCTCTATAAATTGGGGGTGGAGTGGGGAATCTCTCCCCTACAGTGCTACTTGGAGTATTGTGACAATATGTGTAGAACAGATGCCACCCAATACATGTTCAGTATATGAAATTCTTTTCCCCTCTCTTGCTTTTCTGCCTTTGATCTTCCCCCAAAGACCTTCATTTCCCTTAATTTTTGCTCTTTTCTCTAATTCCCACTTAATAGTCTATTCCAGGGATTCCAAACAGATCTTTGGGGGTAAAAAAGTCATCCATCTTTTTGTTCAGTTAACATGTCTACACTGCCTGCCCCTACCCAACTCAGTGTCTAGTCCCATTGGAGTCCTACATGGGCAAGGCTGGGGCACAGAGGAAAGGAGATGAGGCTTGCTAGTAAAAAAGTGAATATGAATTCACCACTCTGGGTGTGTGTAGTGGACAGTGCCAAAGCCAAGGGGATGGCTTGTGCAAAGACTGGGATGGAAGCATGCAGAAGTGAGCCTGGAATGTTTGGGTGGAAGTAAAGTTGGCTGGATCCTTGCGAAATATACAGTGTGAGGAACCCTCAATAAGGCTGGAGCTAGTAATGGAAGCCCTTCTTGGAATGCTTTGGACACCATGTTAAGAGTTTTCAAAGGTGTCAGTTCAAGTACTTTGGTGAGCCAATATTGGATAAAAGATAAAAATGGGCAGGGATGCTGCCATTAGGGGAGTGTCACATTGGGCAGAAAAGGTCAGGCAGCAGTGGCCCACCGTGCTCAGTCACTGGCTGTGGGCTGCCCAGGAAAGTGTGGACTTGGCTTGAATGCTACAGCAGAGCCCAGAGACCCTATAGCTGGAGGCTATCAGCTAATAGCTCTCCTTGCAGCTGTACAGCAAGTTCTTTCTTGAAGGGAGATCCATGACTGAAGTAGGAGGGCAATGGGGAGCCATGGGAGATGTTTGAGCAGGGGATGGTCAGGTCAGATATGAGTATTAGAAATAACTCTTTGCAGCTACAGGGGCAAACTGGAGGGGATGAGCTGCAGTCTGGGGGTCCAGGGGTAGATTCTGGGCCAAGGACTGAAGGATGATGAGGAAGTACTGGGCTGGACAAACATTTTGGAAGTTGTGTCCTCAACTGCAAGGCTTCGCTCAGCACAGCAGTCCTGTGTGGTGGAAAAATGTTTTTGTGCTTTTTAACCAAATTATGCACTTGGTTAAAATCCAAACAGCACGGAGGGGTTTACAATGAATATAAACCTCCCATCAACTCCCCCCACCAGCTTAACTGAGATATAATTGATGTATAGCATTATGTAAGTTTAAGGTGTACAACATGATGGTTTGATATACGTATATATTGCAAAATGATTTCAATAAGGGTAGTTAGCACATCCATCACCTCACATAAGCCTCTGTCATATGCCAGCGTCCCAATCCCATCCCTGCCTTCAATGGTTTCCTGTGTCCTTCCAGACGTTGTTCAGTCTATCCCTACATTTATCTGTTCACAGTCTCTCTCACCTTACTCATTCATTCTGTCTTGTCTCTCTACAACCGAGAGTATATACAGAGCATTCAGGCATGCACATTGACAATATAACTTCAAGATCCTTTCTTTTCTTTTTAAGTTTTGGAAAATTAAATTTGAATTGCAAAGTCAATAATGAGAATAGGTTTGTGTTTTTTTTGCACAAAATGAAACATCCTGCATAAGATTAAGTTATTACAGTTTAACATAAATACACATACACACACATTTGGTCACTTGTTCTTTTCACTCAGTAATGTGCCTTACACTCCTTCTCTCTGAGTGCTGCATACCATTGCTTAAGCCAGGCTGCTTCTGCTGGGGACATTTATGTAAACATTTTCAATTAGAACAAATATTGCCAAATTGCCTTTTGGTGTCTCTGTACTGATTTACCCTGCACGGTGCGATAGGACCAGTTGATCCCTATATTCACCTTTTCCATAGCTGTATAGTATTCCACCACATGAATGTACCATAATTTATTTAAACATTCCCTCATCAATGGACATGTGTATAGTTTTCTAGCCTTTTGCTATAATAAACATGACGAAGTGAACATCCATTTTGCTTATATGTGTGGACATGTCTCTAGGACAGATTCCTAGAAGTGGTGTTGCTGGATCAAAGACCATTTGAGTTTTGCAATTTAATAGCTCTTGGCAAATTCACTCCTACAGATTTTGAGAGTGCCAATTTCCTTGTATCTTCACTGATAGTGTGCATTATAAAACTTAAAAATTTGCTTTCTGTTAGGTGAAATATAATACTTTGTTATTTTTTTATTTTTATTTTTTTGCGGTACGCGGGCCTCTCACTGTTGTGGCCTCTCCCGTTGCGGAGCACAGGCTCCGGACGCGCAGGCTCAGCGGCCATGGCTCACGGGCCCAGCCGCTCCGCGGCATGTGGGATCTTCCCGGACCGGGGCGCGAACCCGTGTCCCCTGCATCGGCAGGCGGACTCTCAACCACTGAGCCACCAGGGAAGCCCTGTTTGCAGATTTTTTGATGATGGCCATTCTGACCGGTGTGAGATGATATCTCATTGTAGTTTTGATTTGCATTTCTCTAATGATTAGTGATGTTGAGCATTCTTTCATGTGTTTGTTGGCAGTCTGTATATCTTTTTTGGAGAAATGTCTATTTACGTCTTCTGCCCATGTTTGGAATTGGTTGTTTGTTTTTTTTGATATTGAGCTGCATGACCTGCTTGTATATTTTGGAGATTAATCCTTTGTCAGTTGTTTCCTTTGCAAGGATCTTCTCCCATTCTGAGAGCTGTCTTTTTTCATCTTGTTTAAGTTTTCCTTTGCTGTGCAAAAGCTTTTAAGTTTCATTAGATACCATTAGTTTATTTTAGTTTTTATTTCCATTTCTTTAGGTGGAGGGTCAAAAAGGATTTTGCTGTGATTTATGTCATGGAGTGTTCCACCTATGTTTTCGTCTAAGAGTTTTATAGTGTCTGGCCTTACATTTAGGTCTTTAACCCATTTTGAGTTTATTTTTGTGTATGGTGTTAGGGAATGTTCTAATTTCATTCTTATACATGTAGCTGTCCAGTCTTCTCAGCACCAGTTATTGAAGAGGCTGTCTTTTTTCCACTGTATCTTCTTGCCTCCTTTATCAAAAATAAGGTGACCATATGTGCGTGGGTTTATCTCTGGGCTTTCTATCCTGTTCCATTGATCTATATTTCTGTTTTTGTGCCAGTACCATACTGTCTTGATTACTGTAACTTTGTAGCATCGTCTGAAGTCAGGGAGACTGATTCCTCCAACTCCGTTTTTCTTTCTCAAGATTTCCTTGGCTATTCGGGGTCTTTTGTGTTTCATAAAAATTGTGAAATTTATTGTTCTACTTCTGTGAAAAATGCCATTGGTAGTTTGATAGGGATTGCATTGAATCTGTAGATTGCTCTGGTAGTAGAGTCATTTTCACAATGTTGATTCTTCCAATCCAAGAACGTGGTATATCTCTCCATCTGTAACATCTTTAATTTCGTTCATCAGTGTCTTATAGTTTTCTGCATACAGCTCTTTTGTCTCCTTAGGTAGGTTTATTCCTAGATATTTTATTCTTTTTGTTGCAATGGTAAACGGGAGTGTTTCCTTAATTTCTCTGTCAGATTTTTAAACATTAGTGTATAGGAATGCAAGAGATTTCTGTGCATTAATTTTGTATCCTGCTACTTTACCAAATTCATTGATTAGCTCTAGTAGTTTTCTGGTAGCATCTTTAGGATTCTCTATGTATAGTATCACATCTGCCAACAGTGACAGTTTTACTTCTTCTTTTCCAATTTGGATTCCTTTTGTTTCTTCTTCCTCTCTGATTGCTGTGGCTAAAACGTCCAAAACTATGTTGAACAACTGTGGTGAGAGTGGACAACCTTGTCTTGTTTCTGATCTTAGTGGAAATGGTTTCAGTTTTTCACCATTAAGAACGATGTTGGCTGTGGGTTTGTCATATATGGTCCTTATTATGTTGAGGTACGTTCCCTCTGTGCCTACTTTCTGGAGAGTTTTTATCATAAATGGGTGTTGAAATTTGTCGAAAGCTTTTTCTGTATCTATTGAGATGATCATATGGTTTTTCCCCTTCAACTTGTTGATATGGTTTATCACAGTGATTGATTTGCGTATAGTGAAGAATCCTTGCATCCCTGGGATAAACCCCACTCGATCACGGTGTATGATCCTCTTAAAGTGCTGAAACCCCACTCGATCATGGTGTATGATCCTCTTAAAGTGCTGTTGGATTCTGTTTGCTAGTATTTTGTGGAGGTTTTTGCCTCTATGTTCATCAGTGATATTGGCCTGTAGTTTTCTTTTTTTGTGACATCTTTGTCTGGTTTTGGTATCAGGGTGATGGTGACTTTGTAGAATGAGTTTGAAAGTGTTCCTCCCTCTGCTATAGTTTGGAAGAATTTGAGAAGGATAGGTGTTAGCTCTTCTCTAAATATTTGATAGAATTTGCCTGTGAAGCCATCTGGTCCTGGGCTTTTGTTTGTTGGAAGTTTTAAAATCACAGTTTCAATTTCAGTGCTTGTGATTGGTCTGTATATATTTTCTCTTTCTTCTTGGTTCAGTCCTGGAAGGTTGTGCTTTTCTAAGAATTTGGCCATTTCTCCCAGGTTGTCCATTTGATTGGCATATAGTTGCTTGTAGTAATCTCTCGTGATCCTTTGTATTTCTGCATGTCAGTTGTTACTTCTCCTTTTTCATTTCTAATTCTATTGATTTGAGTCTTTTCTCTTTTTTTCTTGATGAGTCTGGCTAATGGCTTAACAACTTTGTTTATCTTCTCAAAGAACAAGCTTTTAGTTTTATTGATCTTTGCTATCATTTCCTTCACTTCTTTTTCATTTATTTCTGATCTTTATGATTTCTTTCCTTCTAACTTTGGTATTTTTGTTTGTTTGTTTGTTTTTCTGTTCTTCTTTCTCTAATTGTTTTAGGTCTAAGGTTAGGTTGTCTATTTGAGATGTTTCTCTTTCTTGAGGTAGGATTGCATTGCTATAAACTTCCCTCTTAGAACTGCTTTTGCTGCATCCCATAGGTTTTGGGTCGTCGTGTTTTCTTTGTCATTTATTTCTAGGTATCTTTTGATTTCCTCTTTGATTTTTTCAGTGATCTCTTGGTTATTTAGTAGCATATTGTTTAGCCTCCATGGGTTTGTCTCTTTTACAGATTTTTTCCTGTAATTGATATCTAGTGTTATAGCATTGTGGTTGGAAAAGATACTTGATACGATTTCAGTTTTCTTAAATTTACCATGGCTTGATTTGTGACCCAGATATGATCTATCTTGGAGAATGTTCCATGAGCACTTGAGAAGAAAGTGTATTCTGTTGTTTTTGGATGGAATGTGCTATACATATCAATTAAGTCTATCTGGTTTAAAGTGTCTTTTAAAGCTTGTGTTTCCTTATTTATTTTCATTTTGGATGATCTGTCCATTGGTGAAAGTGGGGTGTTAAAGTTTCCTATTATTATTGTGTTACTGTCAATTTCCCTTTTTATGGCTGTTAGCATTTGCTTTATGTATTAAGGTGCTCCTACGTTGGGTGCATAAATATTTACAATTCTTATATTTTCTTCTTGGATTAATCTCTTGATCATTATGTAGTGTCCTTCTTTGTGCCTTGTAATAGTCTTTATTTTAATCTATTTTTCTGATTTGAGTATTGCTACTCCAGCTTTATTTTGATTTCCATTTACATGGACTATCTATTTCCATCCCCTCACTTTCAGTCTGTATGTGTCCCTAGACTTTTTGTTGGAGCATTAAATCCATTTACATTTAAGGTAATTATTGATATGTATGTTTCTATTACCATTTTCTTGATTGTTTTGGGTTTGTTTTTGTAGATCTTTTCCTGCTCTTGTGTTTCCTGCCTAGAGAAGTTTCTTTATCCTTTGCTGTAAAGCTGATTTTGTGGTGCTGTATTCTCTTAACTTTTGTTTTTCTGTAAAGGTTTTAATTTCTCCATTGAATCTGAATAAGATCCTTGCTGGGTAGAGTAATCTTGATTGTAGGTTTTTCCCTTTCATCACTGTAAATATGTCCTGCCACTTCCTTCTGGCTTGCAGAGCTTCTGCTGAAAGATCAGCTGTTAACCCTATGGGGATTCCCTTGTATGTTATTTGTTGCTTTTCCCTTGCTGCTTTTAATTTATTTCTTTGTATTTAATTTCTGATAGTTTGATTAATATGTGTCTTGGCATATTTCTCCTTAGATTTATCCTTTATGGGACTCTCTGTGCTTCCTGGACTTGACTATTTCCTTTCCCATATTAGGGAAGTTTTCAACCATAATCTGTTCAAATATATTCTTAGACCCTTTCTTTTTCTCTTCGTCTTCTGGGACCCCTATAATTCAAATGTTGGTGCATATAATGTTGCCTCAGAGGTCTCTGAGACTGTCCTCAATTCCTTTCATTCTTTTTTCTTTATTTTCCTCTGTGGTAGTTATTTCTACTGTTTTATCTTCCAGGTCACTTATCCGTTCTTCTGCCTCAGTTATTCGGCTATTGAGTCCTTCTAGAGAATTTTTAATTTCATTTATTGTGTTGTTCATCATTGTTTGTTTGCTCTTTAATTCTTCTAGGTTCTTGTTAAATGTTTCTTATATTTTCTCTATTCTTTGTCCAAGATTTTGGATCATCTTTACTATCATTACTTTGAATTCTTTTTCAGGTGGACTGCCTATTTCCTCTTCATTTGTTTGGTCTGGTGGGTTTTACCTTGCTCCTTCAACTGATGCATATTGCTCTGTCTTCTCATTTTGCTTATCTTACTGTGTTTGGGGTCTCCTTTTTGCAGGCTGCAGGTTCATAGTTCCCATTGTTTTTGGTGTCTGCCCCCAGTGGGTGAGGTTGGTTCAGTGGCTTGTGTAGGCTTCCTGGTGGAGGGGACTAGTGCCTGTGTTCTGGTGGGTGGGGCTGGATCTTGTCTTTCTGGTGGGCAGGGCTGTGTCCAGTGATGTGTTTTGGGGTGTCTGTGAACTTATTATGATTTTAGGCAGCCTCTCTGCTAATGGGTGGTGTTGTGTTCTGCCTTGCTAACTGTTTGGCATTTGGCGTCTAGCACTGGAGCTTGCTGGCCGTTGGGTGGAGCTGGGTCTTAACGTTGAGACGGAGATCTCTGGAGAGCTCTTGCCAATTGATGTTACGTGGGGCAGGGAAGTCTCTGGTGGTCCAAAGTCCCGAACTCGGCTCTCCCACCTCAGAGGCTCAGACCTGACACCAGGCCGGAACACCAAGACCCGGTCAACCACACAGCTCAGAAGAAAAGGGAGGAAAAAAAGAAAGAAAGAAAACTATTTAAAAAAATAATATAAAATAAAATAATTAAAAAATACAAAAATACAAAATTAATAAAAACAAAGAAGAGAGCAACCAAACCAAAAAACAAATCCACCAATGATAACAAGCACTAAAAACTATACTAAGATATACATAAAAATCAGAAACAGTCGCAGACAGCAAACCCCAAGGCTACAGTTGCTTCCAGAGTCCACCACCTCAATTTTGGGTTGATGCGTTGTCTGTTCAGGTATTCCACAGATGCAGCGTACCTCAAGTTGATCGTGGGGATTTAATCTGCTGTTCCTGAGGGTGCATGGAGAAATTTCCCTTTCTCTTCTTTGTTTGTACAGCTCCTGGGTTTCAGCTATGGTTTTGGCCCCACCTCTGCGTGTATATTGCCCTCAGGCTTCTGTTCCCGCCCAGACAGGGTGGGGTTAAAGTAGTGGCTGATTAGGGGGCTCTGGCACACTCATGCCAGAGTGGGGTGGGGCAGGGGAGGGATTGGTACAGTAGTTTTAATTGGAATGCGGGATGAGCCTGCTGTGGCAGAGGCTGGCATGACGTTGCAATAGCCTGAGGTGCACTGTGTATTAGTGGCTGCAGCAGCAGTGTTAGTGTTTCATATCTGTCTTTGGTATCTGAGCTGATAGTCGCAGCTCGTGCCATTCTGTGGAACTCATTTAGGCAGTGCTCTGCCTTCTGTGGGCAGTCAGGGAAGGAATTCCCTCTCCTCATGCACTCTGAAACAATGGTCTCTTGCCTCCTAGGCAGGTCCAGACTTTTTTCTCAGATTCCCTCCAGGCTAGCTATGGCGCACTAGCCCCCTTCAGGCTGTGTTCACACAGCCAACCCCAGTCCTCTCCCTGGGATCTGACCTCTGAAGCCCGAGCCTCAGCTCCCAACCCCCACCCGCCCTGGTTGGTGAGCATACTAGCTTCTCAGGCTGGTGAGTGCTGGTCGGCACTGATCGTCTGTGTGGGAATCAATCCGCTTTGCCCTCTGCATCCCTGTTGCTGCGCTCTCCTCCGAGGCTCCAAAGCTTCCCCCCCACCCCCCCACCACCCATCTCCACCAGTGAAGGGGTTTCCTAGTGTGTGGAAACTTTTCCTCCTTCACAGCTCCCTCCCAGAGGTGCAGGTCCCATCCCTATTCTTTTGTTTCTCTTTTTCTTTTGGCCTGCCCAGGTACATGGGGAGTTTCTTGCCTTTTGGGAAATCTGAGGTCTTCTGTCGGCGTTCAGTAGGTGTTCTGTAGAACTTGTTCCACATGTAGCTGTATTTTTGATGTATTTGTGGGGAGGAAGGTGATCTCCATGTCTTACTCTTCTGGCATCTTAAAAGTCCCTCTGTCCCAAAAGAATTTAAATGATTATTTTGTATTTGTCTCAGGCTTTTAAATAATAGCAGCTTCACAATAAACTATATTTATTTATTTGTTTGTTTCGATTTATTTCTGAAATCTATTCTGCTCTATTCACTTATATATTAATATATAAACACCAAGCAGTCTTCATTATCGTACTTTATTTTTTTTAAATTTTTTTAACATCTTTATTGGAGTATAATTGCTTTACAATGGTGTGTTAGTTTCTGCTTTATAACAAAGTGAATCAGTTTTACGTATACATATGTTCCCATATCTCTTCCCTCTTGCGTCTCCCTCCCTCCCTCCCACCCTCCCTATCCCCCAACTCTAGGTGGTCACAAAGCACTGAGCTGATCTCCCTGTGCTATGCAGCTGCTTCCCACTAGCTATCTATTTTACGTTTGGTAGTGTATATATGTCCATGCCACTCTCTCACTTTGTCACAGCTTATCCTTCCCACACCCATATCCTCAAGCCCATTCTCTAGTAGGTCTGTGTCTCTTTTTTTTTTTTCGGTACGCGGGCCTCTCACTGTTGTGGCCTCTCCCGTTGCAGAGCACAGGCTCCGGACGTGCAGGCTCAGCGGCCATGGCTCACAGGCCCAGCCACTCCGCGGCATGTGGGATCTTCCCAGACCGGGGCATGAACCCATGTGCCCTGCATGGGCAGGCAGACTCTCAACACTGCGCCACCAGTGAAGCCCAGGTCTGTGTCTTTATTCCCGTCTTACCCCTAGGTTCTTCATAACATTTTTTTCCCCCTTAGATTCCATATATATGTGTTAGCATACAGTATTTGTTTTTCTCTTTCTGACTTACTTCACTCTGTATGACAGACTCTAGGT